>NC_057824.1:17870828-18173858 GCF_910594005.1 Cervus elaphus
CAAACATTTAAAATGTCTGGAAATGCCAAGCTCTAGTGGGGATACAGCACAGTGGGAAGTCTCACAGAGCTGATGGAATGTAAATCCAGATCCCCTCTGAAAAAGTCAAGTGTGGAGTAAAAACACACACCCTAAACCCAGCAACTCCACATAAGTCACGCAGCCTACGGAAACGCACTGTGCGCCGGCGCGCAGGATGCCTGCCCAAGGACGCACCCGGAGCCTCGTCTCCAGAAGCCTTGCGTGAGCAGCAGCCCCTAGCCCGTGCCGGGGATGGAGGAACGAGAGGCAGCACGTTCGCGTGAGGGAATCTTACAGAACGTGCTGTGGGCGGATCTCACAGACAACACCTGGAGCACAAACGATCCAACAGTACACATGCTTCTGGCAGGAACCACACCTAAAGAAATGAAGCTACAGTCACACAACCGAGTAAGCAGGTGATGCACATCACCCAAGATAAAGCTAAGAAAACAACGTTGACCCAAGAAAGTCACAGCAGAATATACCCAGTATGATTTCAACAAATTGTGTGTACGTATGTGCATATATACATATACACACATATGCAGAAGTAAAAAGAAAAGCAAGGGAATAAAATCCAGAATATTCAAGTCAGCAGTCACCTCTAGGGGAGAGAGAAAGGGACATATCAGGGAGGGCACACAGTGCCCTTGAGGGAAGGTGACGTCTGTTCCTGAGGTGGGCAACGGGGATTCCTTTATGCTGGCACAGACGTATTACATGCATTCCTTTTTAGATGGCATGCATTTCACCAAAAGAAGGAAGGATGGGAGGGAGGTGGGAGGGAGGTTCGCAGGAAGGAAAGAGGAGAGGGAGGGAGAGGGGGACAAAGGAGGGAGGGAAGCAGACAGACTTTGGGGTGGGGACCTAACCAGTAGCTTCCACCCCTCTGGGTCACTTTGGACTTGCAAACAGAGATGCACATGAGCCTCTGGAAACCAGCCTAAGCAGAGCAGCTCCCCATGGCTTGGTCTGTGGGATGTAACGTGGCCAGGGGCCAGCTCTCCCTGAAGCCCAGGAGGGCAGGATAAGTCTGTGGCGTAGCCCGGCCTGCAGGTGGGAAGTGGAGGAGCTGCAGGAAAGGAAATCTGGCAGGCCCCAAACAACCCAATCAATATTTCCTGAGCGAAGGCCCCCGCTTTGGCATTTTGCTCTACTTCAAACCACGATTAAGCCTCACCAGCTCAGATGACAGCAACGTCCGCAGAGCTATTCTTTTTTCAGACCGTGCTTCTGGCGACCCTGTGGGGACATTACTCAGGGTTGTGGGAAACGGCTTGAGGCCAGTGGAAGGTGATCTGGCCAAACTGGTCAAGATTACAAACCTTCTAATCTGGCAATTCCATTTTGGGACTTTATTCTGGGACTATAATACAGCCAAACGTGAATATAAAGAGAGATGAAAGGCCATACACTATAGCAAATTCCGGGGAACCACCTAAATGTCCATCAACACAGGACTCATAAATGATGGTGCCTCCTGACATGGGACCACTACTAAAATGTGGCTATTAAAAAAAAAAGACTGAGGGAACTGTGTACTGATACAGAATGCTCTCCGGTATCTACTAAGTGAATAACAGAACATGGAGAAGTACATATACTGGCAGAAGAAAGATGTATATCTGCACATGCGCTGTGTGTGCTAAGTCGCGTCAGTCGTGCCTGACTCTTTGTGACCCCATGGACTGTGGCCCGCCAGGCTCCTCTGTCCATGGGATTCTTCAGGCAAGACTACTGGAGTGGGTGGCCATGCCTTTCCAAGCAATCTTCCTGACCCAGGGATCCAACTGCATCTCTTATGTCTCCTGAACTGGCAGGGGGTTCTTTACCACTAGTGCCACCTGGGAAGCCTACTCTACGCATCTAACACCGGCAGGATAGACGAAGGATACACAAACAACTAATAACTGTGATGACCTATGAAGAGGGGGATGAAGGAAGGGGGACAAGGCTGAGAGCAAGACTTCTCAATGAGTATCTTTCTAATCAAATATTTAATTACTCGAAACAGTACACTAAAAAAATGTGGCTGTCACAAAAGGGCTAGCCCCTTCCCACCAAATGTCAATGTCGGGGTCATGAGAAGGTCCCTAAAAGACATACCAGATGAGGCTCCGGGGTAGGGGTCCCCCCAGGAGTCAGGGGCCAATGACCAGGCAGAGTGTCATCAGAAAAGGATTAGCAAACACATTATAATATATATATAATGGATACTCTGAAACACAGAACAATGAGGCAATGGTGCGTCTAAAGTGTCCTGATGTTGAATTAACTATAAGATATATTAAGAAAACACCTGGTCCAGAACAGTGGTCTGCATTTGTTACCATGGTGATTAAATACATGTATGTTTGTATGTTTCTTCTCATAAGCCAAGTGTGTCTCTGTGAAGACACCCAAGAAATGGGCTGAGGGGGCTGCTCTCAGGAGGGGAATTCCTGGCTAAGGGTAGCAGCTGAAGAGAGATGCTTTTCACTGCACACTCCTCTGTACCTTTTGAATTGTGCTATGTGTATCAATACCTATTTACAAAGTAACCTATTCACAATATCCTTTATGAAAAGTACCCAATTACAAAAAACATTAAAAAGAAGTTACTAGAGACATAAAACACACTTATAAAGAGATACAAAAAGCTTGGGGAAATGCCCATGAATAGTGTTTAAAGGTGCCAATTCTCTAGTCTAATTTTTAAAACATGATCCCACTGAAAAATCAAACAGGATTTTTTTCACTATTCAAGCAAATTCTAAAATTCATATGGAAAAATAAAAGTGCACATACAGCCAAGACATTTTTTTTTTTTCAGCCAAGACATTTTTGAAAAACATGAGGAAATATTACAAAATATTAAAACACATTAAAGCTACAGTATTAATTTCTCCCCTCACTTATTATATCAGAACAAATTCTAGATGAACTATAAAAGTGAAAATTAAAGCTAAAAGTACTAGAATTACAAAAAATATTTAAAATAGCTTTGAGCTTCCCGGGAGGCTCAGCAGTAAAGAATCTGCCTGCCAATGCAGGAGACGCAGGGCCAATCCCTGGGTCAGGAAGACCCCTTGGAGAAGGAAATGGCAACCCACTCCAGAATTCTTGCCTGGAGAATTCCATGGACAGAGGAGCCTGGCAGGCCATAGCCCACACGGTCAGAAAGAGTCAGACGCGACTGAGCATGCATGCAAGCAAAATGACTTTATTGAGATATTACTCACCCACTTAAAGTGCACAATTCAATGACTTTTAGAATACTTACAAAACCATCATCACTATAATTATCGCCCCAGAAAGAAACTCCACACCCATCGGCAGTCACTCCCCGTTCTCATGCCCCCAGCTCCTGGCAACCACTTTCCACCTCTGGACAGTTCCCATAAATGCAATCATACCATACATGGTCTTTTGTCTGTGGCTTCTGTCCTTGAATGTGGTTATCTTCAAGGTTCAACCACGCCGTAGGGCATAGCACACGTCGCTCCTTTTTATGGCTGAATAGTATCAATTATGTGGACAGGCTACATGATGTTTACGTCATCAGCTGATGAGCAATTGTGCCATTTCTGCTTTTTGGCTATTCTAAACAATGTTTCTATAAATACTGGTGTACAAGTTTCAATTCTTAAATTCTCCTGGGTGTAAACCCAGGAGTGGAATTGCTAGTCAAATGGTAATCCTAAATTCAGTCATTTGAGGGACGGCAAGATGGTTGGTTTTCCAAAGTGCTGCACCATTTTCTATTCCTGCCAGCAGCGGGTGAAGTTTCCAGTTTCTCCACATCGTTGTCAGCGCTGGTTTCTGCTGTGCTTTTTATCACAGCCACCGCGGCGAGGCTGACGCGCTACCTCGCTGTGCGGGGACCTGCACTTCCCTACCCAACGACTACTGATGGTGATCATTGGAGATTGTTCCTTAATGACTTGAGAATAAGGAAATCTCTCTAAATAAGATACAGATACACATCCCAAGAACAAGACACACAGCCCACATATTTATGGACAATGTGAAAATTAAGGTCAAAAGAGTAGACCTTAAAAGGGGGTAAAAAAAAATGTTTAATGCGTGAGGTGATGGATGTTAACTAATTATGGTGATTATTTTGTACATACAAATAACAAATCATTACTTTGTACAACTAAAACTAATATAACAATCATGATTATATGTCAATTTTATCAACAGAAAAAAATACAAAATTTTAATGAATAAACAAAATCAATTAGCAATAACCACACTTTAAAAAAATTTAAGTCAGTGGGCAAACACACTAGAGACAAAAAAGTCTGAAACACAGGGCAGAGGGCTGGTTTCCTTGATAACAGAGCACTAACAGATCCACAAGAAGAAGGCCAAGTGCAAGAGGATAGTGGCAACTCACAAGAGAGAAACATCAATGGCTTTGAATCATAGAAAGGGATGCATTACCACACTCGTAACTAAAAAAGTGCCTTTTCAAACAAGATAGAAGATTTCCCTGGTGGTCCAGTGGTTAAGAATCCACCTGCCAATGCAAGCGACGTGGGTTTGATCCCGGGAGGGACACGCCATGGGGCAACTAAGCTGGCACACTGCAACTACGGAAGCCCGCATACCTTAGAGCCTGTGATCCCCAAGAGAAGCCAACGCAATGAGGAGCCTGCACACAACTAAAGGGGAACACATGTAAACCCACGGCTGATTCGCGTCAATGTACGGCAAAAACCACTGCAAGACTGTAAAGTAATTAGCCTCCAACTAATAAAAATAAAGGGAAAAAAAAAAGTAACCCCCACTTGCCACAACTAAAGGAAAGCCTGAATGCAGCAATGAAGATGCAGCACGGCCAAAAATAAATAATTTTTTTAATAAGTAAAATCAGTAACATTTTCACTATCAGACTGACATTTATAAAGCACTGGTGAAGGGTAAAAAACTGTTGGCAGTGCTGCCAGTGACTTTAAAAAAAAACAGAAATGAAGCTAGCAAACAACCTAAAGGTCCATCAGGAGAGGGGTAAGTGAAGAAAAAGAAATGCAGAAAGGCAAACTGGTTGTCTGAGGAGGCCTTACAAATAGCTGTGAAAAGCAGAGAAGTAAAAGGCAAAGGAGAAAAGGAAAGATATACTCATTTGAATGCAGAGTTCCAAAGAACAGCAAGGAGAGATAAGAAAGCCTTCCTCAGCGATCAATGCAAAGAAATAGAGGAAAACAATAGAATGGGAAAGAACTCTTCAAGAAAATTAGAGATACCAAGAGAACATTTCATGCAAAGATGGGCTCAATAAAGGACAGAAATGGTATGGACCTAACAGAAGCAGAAGATATTAAGGAGAGGTGGCAAGAATACACAGAAGAACTGTAATAAAAAAGATCTTCACGACCCGGATAATCACGATGGTGTGATCACTCACCTAGAGCCAGACATCCTGGAATGCGAAGTCAAGTGGGCCTTAGGAAGCATCACTAAAAACAAAGCTAGTGGAGGTGATGGAATTCCAGTTGAGCTATTTCAAATCCTGAAAGACGATGCTGTGAAAGTGCTGCACTCAATATGCCAGCAAATTGGAAAACTCAGCAGTGGCCACAGGACTGGAAAAGGTCAGTTTTCATTCCAATTCCAAAGAAAGACAATGTCAAAGAATGCTCAAACTACTGCACAACTGCACTCATCTCACACACTAGCAAAGTAATGCTCAAAATTCTCCAAGCTAGGCTTCAACAGTATGTGAACCGTGAACTTCCAGATGTTCAAGCTGGATTCAGAAAAGGCAAAGGAACCAGAGATCAAATTGCCAATATCTGCTGGATCATCGAAAAAGCAAAAGAGTTCCAGAAAAACATCTACTTCTGCTTTATTGACTATGCCAAAGCCTTTGACTGTATCACAACAAACTGTGGAAAACTCTTAAAGAGACAGGAATACCAGACCACCTGACCTGTCTCCTGAGAAACCTGTATGCAGGTCAAGAAGCAACAGTTAGAACCAGACATGGAATAACAGACTGGTTCCAAATCAGAAAAGGAGTACATCAAGGCTGTATATTGTCACCCTGCTTATTTAACTTATATGCAGAGCACATCATGAGAAATGCTGGGCTGGAAGAAGCACAAACTGGAATCAAGATTGCCAGGAGGAATATCGATAACCTCAGATATGCAGATGACACCACCTTTATGGCAGAAAGTGAAGAAGAACTAAAGAGCCTCTTGATGAAAGTGAAAGAGGAGAGTGAAAAAGTTGGCTTAAAACTCAACATTCAGAAAACTAAGATCATGGCATCTGGTCCCATCACTTCATGGCAAATAGATGAGGAAACAGTGGAAACAGTGAGAGACTTTATTTTGAGGGGCTCTGAAATCACTGCAGATGGTGACTGCAGCCATGAAATTAAAAGACGCTTGCTCCTTGAAAGAAAAGCTATGACCAACCTAGATAGCATATTAAAAAGTAGAGACATTACTTAGCCAACAAAGGTCCAAATCGTCAAAGCTATGGTTTTTCCAGTGGTCATGTATGGATGTGAGAGTTGGACTATAAAGAAAACTGAGCACCGAAGAATTGATGCTTTTGAACTGTGGTGTTGGAGAAGACTCTTGAGAGTCCCTTGGACTGCAAGGAGATCCAACCAGTCAATTCTAAAGAAAATCAGTCCTGAATATTCATTGGAAGGACTGATGCTGAAGCTGAAACTCCAATATTTTGGTCACCTGATGTGAAGAATTGACTCACTGGAAAAGACCCTGATGCTGGGAAAGATTGAAGGCGGGAGGAGAAGGTGATGACAGAGGATGAGACGGTTGGATGGCATCACCGACTTAACGGACATGAGTTTGAGGAAACTCTGGGAGTTGGTGATGGACAGGGAGGCCTGGCGTACTCCTGTCCATGGGGTCGCAAAGAGTCGGACACGACTGAGCGACTGAACGGAACTGACTGAAGTGCAGGAAAGGGTGCCACATGGTGGCCCCAGGGCTCTGGGCATCAAGACCCAGCAAGTGCAAAGTGGGAGGGGCTGAGTGCACAGGGTCCTGCCCCGGGGCAGCCCCTCTTCTTTCCCGAGGGAAGCGGGGTGTGGACACCCCTTTGCCACAGAGACTTTTTTTCAAACCACTGGGCAGTGAGCTGAGAGTCCAAACGGAAGACTTTTCATTGTTCCATTGTTATGGTAAACATCACTACCTTCTCACTAGTAAAAACAGAAAGCAGTTTGCTCAGGAAACTGTTACGACGTTAGCTTGAACTCTAACTCCATACTTCCTCTGACCAACTGCCTGCATCTCCCTTGTGCAGTTGAGGGAAAAAGTGGGACGCTAACGCCCTCACTCAAGAGCACCCCTAGTGCGGCCCTGGCCGCCCAGCTTTCCCCCTGGTTCGCCAGCCCAGTCCTGTCTCAGGGCCCTGGCATCGACTGCTCCCTCTGCGTGGAATGTCCTTCCCCAGACACCTTCACCTCTTCCCCGGCTTTGCTTACATGCCACCCTGCTCGTGAGGGCCCCCCCCCGCAACCGCCCCTTCTGCTGGGATCCCGTTCCCACTCCGGTCTCTTCACGGGGCTTAGCGCAGGACATCCCCACAGCGCGTTCCCGTCCGCGCTGACCGCACTCCACGGCAACACTGCAGAGGCCAAGACTCCTGCCCATCTCGTCTCCTGGGTGCCCACAGTCCCAGGCCCACTGCAGGGGTGTCTACAGAACTGATGCTGCCACGCTCCGGGGCACACGCTCCCGTGGCCGTGACGGTCTGAGGTCACAGGCCCTGGACAGACACGTGGTCATTTCCTCGGAAGGTACAGCCACAGGACACAGTGTTTCTCAGAATGCAGGTCAAGATTGTTGGTTTTGAAGCCAATTCAGTGAGTGAGGTCAGAATTTTTGTTTGTTTAATGAAACAGAAAGTAAAAGAATGCATAGGGCTTCCCTGGTGGCTCAGTGGTAAAGAATCTGCCGGCCAATGAATGAGACACAGATTCGATCCGGAAGATATGGAAAGATCCCCCTGCCTCAGAGCAAGTAAGCCTGTGAGCCACAACTACTGAAGCCCGCTTGCTCTAGAGCCTGCGCTCCGCAAGAAGAGAAGCCACCGCAGTGAGCAATCTGTACATCCCAACTAGAGAGTAGCCCCCACTCGCTGCAACTAGGAAAAAGCCCACAGAGCAATGAAGACCCACCACAGCCAATAAATAAATAAATAAAACTATAATAAAAAATTTTTAAAAAGAACACACAGCATAATCCGGTTAAGTATTTACAAAGCTCTTTCAGCTAAGTATGTACATGTATTTGTCCAGTATATGCATATTTGTAGGTCATGATATGAATGCATTTCTTACTGGAAAAAACGTGAAAAAAACATTTGCAATTCACTCATCTAATATCAACCTAACATTTCTAAGTTAAAGTTTCAGATTCTATAAAAAGAAAAATTAATAAATATACTTGAAAAGTTTAAAATTCTGCAAACTAAAGGTACTTCCAGATCAATGAAAAGGAGAATTAACCCTCTTCCAAAAAAGGAAAATAACAATACTGGAAAAAAAGTTCTTTGGAATGTAGCCTCAGGCTTTTTCTCCATAACACCACCAACTATTTTACCACAGTTTTATGCTCTTTGCTCCTAACTGTGAAATTCTCTGCTTTTCAGTATGTTGGTTTGGATGGTTCCATTATCTCTCAAATTTCACCAGATATCTCAGGTTAGCTATTAACAACTGAATTTTGTTTATTAAGTTCTGTAACCACTTGAGGTAACTTCTGTTTAAAGTGTATCGATATTCTAGACAGAAAGCTCTTCACTTTCTGTGTATATATCAAATAAAGATTTCCTTTAAAAGTTTCTAGTTCTTACCTCTAGCATTCCTGAACATTTTCACTATTCCTTACTGCTTCATGACCTGTTCTAATCATTCACTACTAAGCAATACTGACACTATCAAGAAACATCAACTCCTGAATACAAAGAAACATAACCAAACCAAACGGGACGGGCATTTCTGAACAGCCAAAATACAACACATAAAACCCACATGCTGAGCTTCAGTTAAACAAGAATAGCCTGTTCCCTCCTCTCCTCTCTTTAAAAAAAAAAAAATTTGCTAACAAAGTTTTGATCTAGCTTTCCAACCCTCACCTGAAAACAGAGAGGAGCAGGGAACACAGCCGCAGAGGCCTGGCAAGTTCAAATGAGAGTAACAGAGGCTTAAAAACAGAAACACTCAGGACACAGTTTCAGTGTGGGATGTTTTACAGACAGAGGAGTTGTCACAGTCCAGTGGTCCTGCAGGCGTCTGTGTGTTACAACAGAAGACCCTAAATTAACATTCACAGTGAGCTTGAAAATACCAAAGAAAGATTCTGTTACACTGCATCTGTGATTAAGTCTTTTAGAAAGACTTCTCATCACAAAGGTTGAAGTGAAATGTTTTACTACTCTACAAGTAAGTTTCATGGAAAATCCCCCCAGGACTCCACTCCCTGCAAATGCTGGGATGTTGGTGTGTGCAAACTTCAGAAGGACCACAGGACATGCTTTGCTCCACCTTCTCAGAGCACGTCAGCTCCCTCCCTACCCCGGCTCTTTAGGAAGACCGGCACCAACTATTTTGTCCTCAACAGTATTGCTGTGTGTGTGTGCGCGTGCGTGCAGGTAGTCATGTACAACTCTTTTTGACCCCACGGACTGTAGCCTGCTTGCCAGGTTCCTCTTGTCCATGGGATTCTCCATGACAAGAATACTGGAGTGGGTTGCCATTTTCTACTCCCGGGGATCTTCCTGACCCAGGGATCAAACCGAGGTCCGCTTCTCCAGCATTGGAAGGTGAATTCTTTACCACTGCGCCACCTTCTTTACCACAGCTTGTTCCTTTCAAATATGGTACTCATTTTGGCTATCTCAAAATTAATTCCTAATATCCTAATCACACTTCTTGATAATACAACCATTAAATAACAGCCATTCTTTCAAAGTTAGTTACACCCACGACTCAGGTACTCCTAAATTCAATCTACCTGAGCTCTGAGCAAAAGCAGGTGGAAATATTGCACCCAAGTAGACACTGGCTCTCCAAGCTACAACTTTCATCACCTTTAATTTCTAGTGGCTTTAGCAGATATAACCAGAGATAGCAGAAACATCTGGAAATCTACCTTTACTAAATGCTACAGAACTACAGCTAAATCTCTGTGGACTAAGCAAACAGCAGCTTCCTAGCAAAACGCTAGTGTTCTGTCTCAAGAATGATTAGAGGGTGTTTGAGAAAAATTCTAGGGGCTTCCCTGGCAGTCCAGTGGCTAAGACTTCGCACTCCAATGCAGGGAGTCGGGGACTTCTCCAGGTTAGGGAATTAAGATCTCACATGCTGCAACTAAGCCCACGTGCAACAATGAGGACCCAGTGCAGTCAAAATAAATAATTAAGTTTTTCAAAAAGAAAGAAAAAAATATCTAGCTGCTGCACTGAAGGTACCAAGAACACAGGAGAGGAAAATCCTCTTTGAACTTGAGCATCTCACTTGAGAGTGAAGTGGACACATTTTCACTGATCCTGAGCTGGTATCCGGGTTTGAGAGGAGCACCACGGGTCTCTGTAACAGTCTCTCCTCTGTCCTGTTACAATCTGGTATTTTGACACTGGGGAGCGAGAACTGTTCATTTTCCCTTCAGTGCTTACTCGCCACCCCGACTTCCCGCCTTCTGCAGCCTGAAGCTGTATGCCCAGGAGGAGCAAGAAGCTTGGGGATCTTCCTTCTTAGTTCTGATCAATTCCTCCACCAAAAAACTAATTAGCTCTTTGCTCATCTATTACATTTGGGTTGGTCTGCTCTTCTGCAGACAGTGCAGATCACTCAGGCCCCTCATCCTAACCAAGTGTCCCATGGACTAAAGACCACCTGGTGCCTTCTGGACAGCAGGCCACAGATCCCTCCTCTGTCCACAGGCTTCTCTGGTGATGGTTCTAAGCCCCAGCACTCTATACAGATGGTACTGCCATTCAGAGTTTAAGCAGTTAACCATCAAAATCTTTATCGTCATGCTAAATTAGCAACACACACAGCTGCTTTCCTGAGAGAGGGAAATTTGACTGGCAAGTGACTCCCCACATTCTGAAAACAGCCTGGAACTCCAGAAGTCTGCCTGAACTCTTGTGAAGAAAATGCCAGCAAAGGCTCCAGATGGTAGAGAATAGAAAAGTCAACTTAAACACCAACCATTCTTACTGTGGCTGCCTCACAGTCCTGTTTTTGCAATGACAACCAAGACAGTAAGAATGATACAGGACTTCCCGGTGGTCCAGTGGTTAAGAATCTACCTGCCAATGAGGGGACACGGGTTCGACTCCTGTCCAGGAAGATCCCACATGCCACGGAGCAACTAAACCCCTGCACCACAACTACTGAACCTGCACACTTAAAACCTCCACAAGAGAAACCAGCACAGTGAAAAGTCCTCGCTCACCGCAACTCAAAAAAGCCTGCCCACAGCAATCAAGACCCAGCGCAACCTAATAAACAAATGATAAATTTTAGAAAAAGAATGGTACAAAGAATGAATTATAAACACACATGATCAGAACATCTTAGAACACGAGGAGTAAAAAGAAAAGAAAATCTCTTTCTTTCTCTCCAGAGGGGAGCGGGGTGGAGAGACAAGTCAGCTACCAAAAAACACAAGAATCAAACTGACAAGACTGCTTCCCTTTAATGAAGATGCTAGAAGACAACAGAGAACTACTAGTCTTTGAAGGAAATTATTTTGACCTGGAATGCAATACCCATCCAAACTACATGTATGAAGGCAAAATAAAAATAATTTTAGACACAGTGGGGCTTAAAAAATTTACAACCCATTGTCTTTTTCTTTTTTTCCCATTGTCTTTTTCTGCAAAACTAACACGAGGGTATACTTTGGTAAAACAGGAAATAAACCCCAAAGGAAGGAAGGTGTTGGATACAAGTAACAGTAATAAAAACTACAGTTGTCTTATCTGTTAATGCATGATATTTTCAAAAATCATTGTTTAAAAAAAAAAACTGCAACATTTTAAACTCAGGTAACAGAAAAAGCTGTAAAACAGATGAAAACACTCTTAATGTTTCCCAGGCAAATATAAGTTAAACAACATATAATACAAGTTTGGAAAAGAGCTAATACCCAGTGTTGGAGAAGATGCCTTGCTATAGGCGGTTTCGTTCCCAGCTAATGGGAATATAAATTGCTTAAGCCTTTTTGGACAGTAATTTGGCAATATCACGTAACATTTTAAATATGCACACACTATGAATCATAATTCTAAAATTTTAATTCTGTCATTCTAAATAAATGCCATGCATGGTCACAAAGATTAAATACTCACCCATTCTAAACAGCACTGTAATGACCAGAGCAAAAAACAAACAAACAAACCACCAAAACAACCCCCAAACCGCCAATCAAACCAAACCCTCGGAAATCATCTTTATAAAGTCCGCCAACAGCACAACGTTAAGTAAACGATACGTCGTCCGTAACACAGACTACTACGTGGCGGTTGTAAAGTCGTAAACTGATACATACAAACAGAAAACATATATAAGCCATCCTAAGCTTTAAGAAAAAAAAAATCTGTAGCACAAAGCATAAACGGTTTAGGCCTTTCTACGTAAAAATCGTTGATGTGTATATTTATATGTGTGTAACTGAGTGTGCAGAACCAGGAAGGAACGCCAAGACGTTCACCCGCCGTGACTTCCGAGTGGGGAGTGAGAGAAGGGACTGCGGTCATGGGTTTTTTCCCAACATTGATTTGAGCACCTCCCAATTTCAAGCCCTGGGTTACGGAGGTCAACAACCCAGAGTCCAGGGCTGAGTGAGGGCCCGGGGCCGGTTCTCTGGTTCGCCGCCGCGCGCCGGGCCGAGCGGGCCCTCAGGTGTGTCGAAGGGACAAGCGACCATTCCACTTGGGGGAGGGGAGGAACCGAGCGCAGCCAAGGGGCTGAGGTAATCCCCCGAGAGAAGCCCGTTGCCAGCGCACACGCGCCCTTTGGTTTCAACTCCCCGAAACTGCCGACGGCCCCTCCGCCTCAACCTGGCCTGACCAGCTCGCTGGGAAGCAGCCTCTAGTGCAGGCAGTCACGCGGGCCCGGGCTCAACCCCGTCACCTCCGGGGAAACCCGCAGCTCGGGCCGAGACAGGTGCCCCCGGACGCACCGAGCGCTCAGCGTTCGCCGCGCGCTGGGAGCATAATCCTCACAGAACCTCCCGCGTCGCGTGAGAGAGAGCAGCCACCGCGCGTCCCACACAGAATAGGGGTTGTGGGGACCCGGAGGCTCCGCGCGTCCCCTCCCCCGCTCACCTCCCACCCGCCCTTGTCCAGTCGCCCTCACCTCCGCAGGCAGCCGCCAGGGCCGGCGCCCGCAGGCGGCGGCCCCACAGCAGCAGCGTCCGCAGCTCGCGAGCCATGTCGTTCCTCCGGCGTCCTGGGCAGCCACGCGCGCCGGGGGCGGGGGCGGGGCGGGGCTTTCTCCGGGCGCGGCGCGGTGACGTCACGGCGCGCGCCCGGCTGCCGGTCCACCTCCCGCGCTAGCGGGTGGGCGGGGCCCTCTGTGGTTCGGGCGCGGCCGGCCCGCGCGGGGACAGTCGGGCCTGGGGGCGGGACCCCCCCACGACCTTGTCTCACGTTGTCTAGGGCGACGGCCGTGCGCGCGGGGCCGCCCGGGCACTAGCCCGCCAACTGAACCTCGGTATGTGCGTCCCGGAAACCGGGTGCAAATATTCGCACCCACCGCGATCAGCGTGAAAAGGCGGCTCCAGGGCAGAAGTAGTTAACATCTTCGGGGTCTTTGTCCCCGGCCTCTGGTCCAGACCGCTGGAAGTCAGTCTCTTCCAACCAAGTCAGGCCAGATAGCTAAAAAGAGTGAAAAAGGAGAATTTCAGGCTTGGCTTGCTTAAACCAAAACTCTGGAGCTAAGGCCCACCAGCAAAACTGGGCTTATGCATTCACTACAATTATCTTGCCCTTCTGGAGGTGAGTTTGGTTGCGGATTCGGACTGTCAACGTCACAGAGCTCCAAGTCACGTAAAACGCAGATTCTCTGGCAACGCCTGAAGTGGGGTCAGGCGGCCCCCTGATGACTGAGGTACACTGAAGACTGGCTGCCACAAACGAGTGGCAAATAACTGCACAGAAACGAGTTGAGATTGTGACAGGCTCTGTAAAGGACAGGAGCCGGGAGAGTGTCCTCCAGTGGGGCCTGGACGTAGCTGAGGCCGCGCGGGAGGGGATGTGACAGGGAATACTTACACAAGGAAGGTGTCAAGCATGATCGCCAAGTTCCAGGCTTAAGCAGCTGAGAAGGGGAACCTTGAAGAGGTGGGCCCATCTGGATGGAAGAGCCGGAGGTTGCTCACCTGGAGACTCCAGCAGCCTCCTCACTGACCTCCCCCACCCCCGCCCCCACCCCGCCCCCATTCTCTGCACAGCCGCTGACGGTAGACTCCTCAATCAGGGCACTCCAGGGATTACCCTGCACGTAATCAATCCCAAATTCCTCCCTCAGTCTCAGTCCTGCATAACCTGACCCCTGCCTGATCCCTCCCTCACTACACTCCAGACACAGAGCTAGTCCCAGACAGAGACCGAGGTGTCTCAGCCTCACATTTCATGTGTTGTTCACTCCATTCAGGAAACCGTCTCTGGTAAGTGCTGACACATTGGTGGATGGGGCAATAGATCTAGCCTGGGGAGCCCTCTTATTACAGAAAGAGGAAGTGGTATTTAGCAAAGGGAGGAGGGAAACCTAGGCTTCAGTTGGTGGTGGGGTGGGCCGACCTCTGCCAAGACAGGCGGGACCCAGGGCAAAGTTATCGAGTTCCAGACACACCTACCAGGGCCCTCTGTTCTCTCTTGGCCTGTGGCCTTCAGAGACATACCCTCAGTCACAGATCTTTGTGATACTGAGTCCCCTGGTAACCCAGGGAACTGTGGCTTTTTAAAGTGCCCAGGAATCCAAGCCAGTCTTGAGGAGGTCATGATCAGATTTCAGGCCCTACGCGAATAAGAAAAATGGAAGGGAAAGGATGAGTAGAGGCAGGAGTACTTGAGTTGAGTTGATGGAGACCGGTGGGGAGTCTCTTGGGGAGAGCAGAGAGAGAAATGGAGGGAGTGGTAGGCAGAGGGAGACCCCTCAAAATCTCTCCATCATTGTGGCCACTGTGAGGCTGCTCATTCTTTTTGCAGAAGTCACTACCTTCCCCCAGGGGTAAGCTGAGGGCCATGAAAAATGCCCACTGCATTTTTATTCAATACAATAGCCGGAAGGTGAGAGCAACCCAAGTGTCCATTGATGGAGGAATGGGTAAACAAAACATGTTCTATACGTACAGTGGAATATTATTCAGACAAGAAGGAAATTCTGACATACACTCTCAATGCCCAGTAAGAATCAAGATGCTAGCAAGATCCCGGATAATCTGTCCGCACTCACGTTAAGCTTGAGAAGGAAGCACTGTCCCTCAGGACACACGGCAGTAGAGGATCCTGTGCTTCCTCAACAGTGGAATGGCCTGCGATCCTTGACCTGACGGAGAGACCAACTGGACCCGTCTTTGAGCCCAGCACCTTCCTTCAGGACTTGCCTCACTTGTCGCTGCTCAGGAGCCAATCAATAAACATTTCCTGAGTGGACAGATCCGGTGCTTCTCTGAACATCAGCTGGAGGCAGCAGGTGTGCTCGTTCCCGGGGGAAAGGGGCCTCGGCTCGGTGCCACTCACTGCCCTCTTCCCCCATGAGGACCCCTCCTCCTCGCCCAGGAAACCACAGCTCAGAACTCAAGTGTCTGGAGGGCGGGGAGCAGTGAGAAGCGGCCCCCCAGGAACCCGAGAGTCCCCTGTGCTCTTGCGGGTGGAGACCTCATTCTCACGGGTGGTCCCGTTTCTGGGGGCCGAGCTCCCGGCAGCTCTGAGTGCCTCCTGAGTGGCCCCGGGCCCCCTGCTCTTTTCTCATCTCTTGGCTTTGGGAGCACAGCTGCGGCGCTGGCGTCTGGTCCCCAGCACTCTCCCTCTCCCTGCAGTGGCACGAGGCAGCCTTCCGTCTTCTGTGGCCCTTACCCCATGCCCAGATGTGAGGGGGCCTGCCTGGTCTCAGAACGGACCCTACATGGCCCTTGCCATCCTTCCCGGGAGGCCCCTCTCTGGACAGTTTCCTGAATGACTTGTGGGACGCGGGATCCTCACCTCCCTTGTAACATTCCCTAAACATCACCACCTCCCTCGAGGACCCTTTATTGGATCCATGTCACTGATCTGCTTATATATCACCATTATAAAGTTTACAAGCCATGGGGACCCGTGATCAGACATTAAACCCCTTTCCACACCTAAGCGCTCTCTAGGCATCAGGTGGGAGGTGGGCTGGGGTCATCTACACCAGGAGCTGGAAGCTGTGGCCACTACTGTGGACCGACACTGTCACCATTTCTTCTCTGGTGCCGAGGTAGCCACATGGTCCTTTGTGAGGACCTGTGACCACCCACCACTGTCAGTGATGTTCAAGAGGCTACCCTGTACTGCAGAGCCCCCGTTTCACCAGGGTACCCCAGAGTGGGCTCACAGCGAACCTGTGGAATAGGAGTGGGGGCCACGGGACGATTCTTAAGGCTGGAGGAAAAGTTCCCTTCCAACAGAAGGCGCGAGTCTGACTGGGGCTCACGTCCGCCCTGGGTGCTCATGAATTCAGGCCAGATGATGCCTCTGTTCCCCCACCTTACAGAGGGGTGGACACACATCCAAACAGCACTTGTTACCTAGCGTTGCTATCTCTCACGAGGCTGGGAGGGCAGAGGGACTTGCTCACAGCCAAGGGAACTCCCACCCCGAGGTCTCTTCCTGATCCCCTGACACCTGAACCGCTTCCTGGGGGTGTTCTGTCAGTGCCCTTTGAATCCTTCAGTTTAGTGAAGTAATTTCAGTCACAACATACTCACTGGATCCAAGTCCATCCTCTATACAGAGGTGAGAGCTCCTTGAAGGCACCACTTGCACCACCAGCTCCTTGTCAAAGTTTCTCAGCCTCGTCTGTGTCAGCCTGGGTGCTACACTCACGTTACCCGTGCTCTTGACTCTGAGTAACAAAGTGTGGCTTCGTGACCCCAGGTGGACGCTGACCCCAGCCCCACCCGCCCCTGCATATACACACAGCATCTACTTCCCAGCACAGGCCTTGGGTCAAGGACTTCCTGTCTCCCCGCTGGCTGCCACCCACACTGTTTTGCTTTTTCAGGGTAGCTCTCTTTGGCCGTGCTGCCCAGCTTGCAGTTTCTTAGTTCCCTAACCAGGGATCAAACCTGTGCCCCCTGCGGTGGACATGCGGAGTCCTAACCACTGACCAGGTAATTGCCAAAAGTAGCTTATTTTCTCATGTAGTTCTAAAAGCGTATTTTGGCTCAAATAAAATCTTTGGTTCCACTTAACAGCAATCAAAAGAAAGTTACATGTCTTCACCCTGAGATATTGGAAGGCTCTTCACCTTTTGTTACCCAGACATTGCAGCCAACTCCTGTTTTTAACATGCTAAATTCTCAAAAACATAAACATATGACTAGACAAAATCAACTGAACCTCTTTATCATGACTTGGCTGCTAAGCTAATTCTAAGGGTCATTAGCCAACTGGAACCATCTTTGAACCAAGCAGTTTTACCAGCTTTTATTATAAACACCAGCACATTTCAAGTTTCCTATTTTTGATCACAAATATAGGGCTTTTATCTTCTTTTAAGCAGACAGCATGTGAGATACTGTGTCAGGGCTTTCCGGCTCACACAGAAACTTCCTTGCGCCAAGTGCCGGGTTAGCATCTGGACCACACCCATGGCCGCATCCTTTGGCAACAAGATTGCACGGGACTTCCAAGAGGATGAGGTTGGTACAGAGCTTTGGACTCCAGGATGACCTAAAAAAGACTCCCCACTGGCCAGGTTAAAGGGCTGTGATCTGGAGTGTGGGCCTGAAGCTGCTGCTCCAGGGCCCAGAAGGCCCATACTTCTTGTGTGAACCGACTCAGCCCAGGGTGCTCTTTTCACTGCAGAAGGCAGCCAGGAAGAGGGGCTGGAGCAGGGATGGCACGTGGCCTTGGGTCTGGCCTTGTCTCTCTCTGGCGATGGGTGGGGCTGGATGGTGGTCAAGATGGTGGTCTTAAGTCTTACCTGACTAGATCTACAATGTTAGAACAAGATTCAAAGCTCTGTATCACAACTCATTTCAAATTTAGATTCTCAACTCACATTTTGGAAATATTTCTTTGAATTCAGGGCCAAAAGGAGAGCTATTTGGGCCATGATTTCCAAGTTGAACATCACGACCCTTGACTTAGACCCCGGTGGTTGGGGGCTGAGGGAATGGGAGGCAGGACTCTACTCGCCTGTGCCCTGGGAGGGACTATGCAGACCAGAGAAGGAACTTGAGCTCTCCCGCCGGTGGTCCTCTTCTCAGATGTCATTTCTACAGCGCTCAGGACCTTGCATGTCACCCCCTCAGTAAGGACCCCTGGAACCGGAGCAGAAACAGGGGAAGGACGGCGTGGTGGCCAAGTGCAAGCGTCGCTCGAAGCTGGAGGCCTCTTCTCATCACGGTGGGGCTGGCAGGCAGTGCTCTGCGCCGTGCCCCTGGCGGCCCCCAGAGCAGCCCCTCAGGTGGGCAAGGGCGGGCTGGTGCCGCGTCTGCCCAGGCCAGCCCAGCCCAGGGGGCCAGGGTGAGGAGTGGGCTGTGGACCCCCAGCCCAGCCCAGGGGACCAGGGTGAGGAGTGGGCAGGAGCTCTGGGACTGGCAGGCAGGAACGGGGGTGCGGTGGGGGTGGGGGTGGCTAGGACGGGGAGTGGATGGGAGACAAAGTGCTGCTTCAGGCCCGCTGCTGCCCCCGGCTCTGGCTGAGGGTCTTCCGCTGGCAGCCGAGCAGGAGGACCTGCGCAGCCCCGGCTGAGCCCAGCTGCCCCCACCCGCCCCCTCCAGCCGGCAGGACCATAGCCCCCGCCTCTCCGTGAGCAAACAATCAGAACCATGTCTTACAAAGAACAGACTCCAAAAATATATATAAATAAATAAAAACCTTAAACATTCTTACAGGGATCTTAAAGAACAGAATACATGTTAAAAACTTCAGTAATTTATATCAATTTTAAGCGGTACTTTATATACAATGGGGGGAAAAAAAAACACATGCATAGTCCAAATACAATGTTGAAAACAGCATTTTCATAACAAAAGACCCCGAACACGAAGTGTTAATACCATGTACATGAATTCAAGGACCACCCTTCTTTTTGTCTGTTGCACACAGTTTATTTAACAATATGATATAAGAAATGAGTTGGTGCTTTACCATTCTATACAGTGATTGGATCTTCTTGAATTTTCTTATTTATAGTAATTATAGCGCTTGCATGATTTACACGAGAATTGCTTTTCCTCATTTCAAGTTTCACATAGAAGAAAGAAAAGAATGCTTCTTCTCTATTAACATTAGCATGGTCTAAGAGAGTGATCATCCCTATTTTTTGTCTAAAACCAGTTTTATCAGAGAAACAAAGCAACAATTTCTACATCTGCAAGACAAGAGTTTGGCTTAAGCCAGTATGTATAGATAGACGTGTGTGTGGGTGTGTACGTGTGTGCACGCAGGAGCCAATCCCTAGCGTCCAGGATAATACTTGGAGACGCCCACAGAGTTCACTATAGAAAAAATCTTCCCGCAACGTCTGAAAGTTACCGGGATACATTATAAGCTTGCATTATTTCAGGAATCAGTTTCTGAATATTATTTTTTTTCTTCTCACTTTTAAACATAAATGTTTAAAGTCTTGAAAATACAAATAAAAAATATGAATATAATGAACTTGTTTTTCCCATTAAAAAAAGGCATGAGTCACCAGCAATGACGACAAAAGAATCCAAACAAAACCCCCCTCCCCCCAAAACAAAAAACAAAAACGAAAAAGCAAAAACAAAAAGAGAGAAGAGAGAGAGAGACCAGATATTTAAATCAACTGGTTTTTAACAAAAAAATATATTCTTTGTATTGTTTCTTTAAACAGCAATCTACCCTTCCATGGCTTGGAAGTAGCAGTTCCATCTAGGAATAAAAAGAGCCCAGATGCCTGGATTTCAGTACAAAAGGTCCAAGAACATGAAAGGGGGGAAAAAAAGTGATGCTCTCACAATGCTACAAACCCTCCACAAACTTTTCTAGGGTGTCTCCCGTGGTGTCGCCGACCAGGGACAGCTCACTGGACAGCGCACTCCGGTTGGGGGTGTTCAGCTGCGGGAGCATCGCACTCTGCTCGGGGTTCCCCAAGTGTCCCTGGTCTATGGAGCTGGCCATGGTGACCGCGAGTCCTGGGTGGGGGGAGCCAGTCTGGGGCGAGACGTGGTGCGGTGAAGGCTGGGGCTGTATCCGTGGCGACGGGCTGGAATGTGGAGGCTGGGACTGGGGCCGCGGAGACTGGACAGGGGCCGGAGACCGCACCTGGCTACTGAGGGACGTGGCCATCTGCTGGCCGGGGAGGTGCGAGGCCTGAGGCTGTCCTGAGAGCATGTGCTGCTGGGGGCTCATGGGGTTCGGCTGGCCCGGGGACCCCATCTGCTGCTTCATCTGCTGCTGCTGCAGAATCCGCTGCTGCAGGGCCTGCTGGATGTTGGGGGTGCTGTCTGCGCCCAGCCCGGGCTGCCCCATCTGGCCGAGCTGCCCCATCTGAGCCGCCATCGGGCCCATGGCGCTGCCCTGCATGGGGAGGTGCTGCTGCATCCGCTGCTGCGGCATGGCAGGGGGGTAGCCCGTGGGGCCCGGGGGCTGCTGGAACTGGCCGTGCCCCGCCATGCCCCCAGCCATGCCGGTGCCGCCCTGCTGCTGCTGCTGCTGCTGCTGCTGCTGCAGGAGCTGCCTCCTCAGCATCTCCCGGTACTGCGGGTTCATGCTCGCCATGCTGGGGTTGTGGCCCGGGCTCATGATGTTCAGGGCCTGGCCCTGGGGGTTCAGGCCGCCCATGGCCTGCTGCTGCGGAGGCACGCCGGGCCGCGGCCCGCCGGCTTGCATGGCGTTCAGGTTCTGCAGGCCAGGCTGCTGGTGCAGGCCGGGCTGGGCCTGGAGGCCGGGCTGTGGCTGCAGGCCGGGCTGGCTGGCCACATACTTGGCTGTGCGCTGTTTGATGAAAGCTGCCATCAGCTGAGGGTTGGACTTGAGGATGTTGAGCACCTGCTGCTGCTGCTGCGGGGAGCTGGGCGACTTCAGGGTCCGCAGCAGGTCCTGGAGGGCGCCGGGTGAGATGCTCCGGGGCGGCTGCACGCCGGACATCCGCGGCCCGGCCACGGCCGGCTGGGCCTGCATGGACATCACGGGCCGGGGCATGCCCGGCATTGGTTGCTGCTGGGGGATGGGCGCCTGCTGCCACTGCCCGGCCGGCAGGGTGGGCACGACAGGCCCGCTGACCTGGCCGGGCCGGGGCACATTCAGGCCCACGGGGGCCATCTGGCTCACCGGGGTCACCATGCCCGTGCGCCCTGGGGGCATGCCGTTGTTGATGTTGACCCGGTACAGGTGCTGCTGCTGCTGGGCCTCCCGCTCGATCTGCCGGGCCGCCTCCACCGCTGCAGGGGGTGGCTGGGCGGGGGGCGGCGGGGCAGGCACCTGGCTGGTGGGCTTCCCGGTGGACACCGTCGTGGGTGGCTGAGTCCGGGCCACGCTGGGGAAGCCGGCTGGTGACATGCTCACGGGCGAGGGCTGGGGCTGGGCGGGGGGCTGCGGCGTCTGGGGCGTACTGGGCTGCTGCGTGGGGGTCCCGGGCGGCGCTGAGGTAGGGGAAGGCAGGCTCTGCTGAGGCACGTTGCGGGTGTTCATGGTGGCCATCCGCCGGCGCATGAGCTGGGCCTGCTGCAGGCGGTGCTGGATCTGCTGCTGGCGGAGCTTGTGTTTGATGTTGAGGCAGAAGGGCACGGGGCACTTGTTTTCTTGGCAGTGTTTGGCGTGGTAGCAGCAGAGAGCGATGAGCTGCTTGCACACCGGGCAGCCGCCGTTGGTCTTGCGCTTGCAGCCCTTGGTGTGCTGCACCACCCGCTTCATCTTCTGGCAGGACGGCAGCGAGCAATTGGCGTTGCGGCACTGGCAGGCATGCACCAGCGACTGGATGCAGCGCTGGATGCTCAGGCGCCGCGACTCCTGGGGGCTCTTGGACTGCGGCTCACCCTGGCTGCCGCCCTCGTCGTCCAGGCCCAGCCCCCACTTCACCATCTTGTGGGTGTGGCTCTTCGTGTTGTAGCAGTTGATGCAGAGGTCGTAGTCCTGTGGGCGAGGATGGGGGACGAGTCAGCACGCAGCCGCAACCAGCAGCCCCCGCACCCAGTCCCTCAAGAGGCCCAAAGATGCTGAACACGTCTGCTCCCCAGAGCCTCCCTCCCAGGAACACCTGCACCCCAGAAAGCTCCAGAGGCCATTGCCCCAGCCACTTTCTCTTCTGGCGGCCCCTATGCCCCTCTCAAGCTGCTGGCCCACGCCGTGGGGAACTCCCCGAGTGCCCCTGAGGTGTCCCCAGAGCTCTGCAGTGCAGCTCGGGGGCACTGGGCCTGAGGCCTCCACAAGAGGAAGGCTCCCGGCACCCTCAGCCTCCTGGCAAGGGCAGAGCTGGGGGCACCGCAAGTGTAACCAGGACCTGCTATGCTCTTCCGTCTGGGTCCCCACCCAGCGCGGGGAGGCCTGCGCGCGTCCGAGACACTGGGCTGGTGCTAATGAGATGGAGAGTAAAACAACACGGTGCCCTGTGAGCATCTCCCCACCCTGGAAAGGTCGGCACAAACACAGTCCCCCAGGGAAGCACACCGACTGCCCCCCACCATGAGGACGTGTGGCCTGGACTAGGCCCCAGGCCAAACCGTGAGGGGACCCCGGCAGGAACCCCCCCCTACATCCAGGCCTCTTGTGTGAACCCAAAACAATCTCAAAACCAATGGTGGACCAGTGCACCTGCTCCTTCTCGCCCTGGAGAGAGCTGGCTACGGGTCCCCTGCAGCACACGCGCAGCCCGGGAGCACTCACCTCACACACGGTGCAGTGCCAGCGCGTCTCCACGTGGTGCTTGCACTCGTTGCAGGTGTAGACGAAGCGGTCCTGACCCTGGGTGTGCAGCTCCACCAGCATGCACAGCGTGGACCACTTGGAGCGCCGCAAGGAGGAGAACTCCCAGTGCTTGTCCCGGGCCAGCGTGAGGAAGGCATCCCGCCCGTCCATGAGGTCACAGCTGAGCAGGGGGTCGGGGTCAACGATGGGGGGCAGCGTGTTGATGACGGGCCCAGCATGGAGGTGGATCACAAAGAAGACCTGGGGGTGCAGGGAGGAGCCACATCAGCCCCACGAAGAGAAGGACCAAGCCCTCCTGCTGACGTCCCAGGGGCTGAGCTCGGCTGTGGCCAGCTCCCTGCTCGGTGCCCAGCCGCCCCGCCCTGCCAGCCCTCACCTCTTTGTGCTTCTCCATGGTGGCGTAGAGTTTCTGGGACAGGTCGTTGGACACATTGGGCATGCTGGGTTTCTTCTTGTTGGCGCGGCTGATGCTGCTCTTATTCTTGTTGGTTTTCTTGTTGTTCTTTTTCTTGGCGTTCTTGCTGTCGCCCTGGCTGCCCTGCAATAAGATGCATGGCTGTTGGCCCCACCCTGCCCCTTGCTCCACGCTCGGCAGGCGCCAGGGTGCCAGCTCCTGGCCGCGGGGGCTCCAGGGAGCCGGGCTGAGGCAGGTGACCGCCAAGCGGACTGCAACCCGCCTACTCACAGGCCACGAACACTGCTGCCTTCAGAGGTAAGTGCTGAGACAAAGTTGATGTGGGTGGTCGTGGGCCTGGGCTTGGTCAGGAGGACCCAATGGGCACGGTGGTGACCAGCGCAGCCTCCCAGCACCTCCAGCCCTAAATCACCCAATCTTGCAGGCCCAAGGGGTCTGCCTCCAGGAAGGCCCAGCAAAATTTTGGCAGGCTGAGGACGATAAGCACAGCCCCTTGGGGCCCACCTGTGACATGAGGGCTCATCACATCCTCACCCAGGCAGTCTCCATTCTGGAAGGGGCTGGGGAGGCTGTGTTCCAAAGAGGACACACCCTAAAGCCCACAAAGGTGGCCTGAGGCAGACTGCAGACATTACCCCCCAGCCCGGGGCTCCAGATGCAGCTCCTCAGGCAGCCCTAGGCCCTCCTGGGGCCCCAGGCCCGCACAGTCAGTAACCACCAGCCTCTTGAGATGAGCGGGTCCACATCCAGTTCATGATCGTCCCCTAGGCGTGCTCCCTGTCTGCCTCCCCTCAGAGAGACTGCAACACTGACTCAGTCTTGAGGCCCCAGACCTAGCAGGCGGCCTTCATCCAGAACTGTCCTCACGTGCCCTAAATTTAGGGTTGTTAGTCTTGAAATACATCCTACGCTTCTCACTGCTTGACCGCTTTGCGTCCAACTAAACCACCATCAGCTCTTTCTCGAGCATCTGAAACACAACACACGTGCTCCTGGCTCGGACTCTGACACCTTCCTCTCCCTGCTGGAGGCCCTTCCCCTGGATCTCCTGGGCTCCTCTCCCCAGCCAGTCTCTGCTCACGTACCACCTCCCCAGACAAGGCCCCCTGAAAGCCCGCATCCACCTTCCCTGTGTCTGCGCAGACCTCCTCCTCCACCTCAGGGTGCACCACGCATGCGCCTGTTCTCCTGCTTCTCTCACTAGTTCCCACTGTAGCCCTCAGGGTGGTGCCTGTACATGGCAGGGGCTTGGAGTGACCCGAGCGAGGGCACAAACGCACAAGTGCCCAGTGGAGAGCAGGGGGCGGTTTATAAAAAAGCAAGTGAACGAGGCCTACAAGTAAGTCTCCTCCTTAAGTCAGTGTTAAAGCGAACGGACTCCTTCCTGACCATGACTCCCGTCTGCACCTCTGCCCGTCTCTCCCGGGCTCCCTGCAGGATGCCCTCCTCTCATCTTTCCATGTCTCAGCCCTGCCCATCCTGCCCAGAGAAGCCAGAGAAAGACCCCCTGTCCACCTAGGAGGGCATGCGTCTCCGTGGCTGGGCACCGTGGTTGGGCTGCGGCCCAGGCCCAGTCTGGCCCCACAGTGGGTGATCACGCGGTAAGGCTGTGTGGAAACACTACCGCGGATGAGGCAGGCCCCCCTGAGGACCCGGCTGTCGAAGCCCAGCCCCAGCGCGCGGCCCGGCGTTACCTCCGTGGTCTCACTGGCCGCAGTGCTCTCCTCCTTCTTCCTCTCCTCCTCCTCCTGCTCCAGCTCCTTAATGCTCTCCTCCAGCACGTTAGGCCAGAAGTCCCCCTCAAAGTAGGGCAGCTCCTTGGCGCTGGTAAGCCTGTCTTCAGTTGCTTGTTTCAAAATGTCCTAGAGAATGACCGAGTGCAGCGGTGAGACAAGGGGACCTGGGCGACATTCTGGGGAGGAGGGGGCTCTGGGCCACAATGCAGGGGAAGGACCATACGGCCTTAGAGGCCGTGTCGCCTCTGTTCTAAAGCTGCCGTCTGTGAGTCTCCACAAATGGCAGATAAGTTGCTTCTAAGTTTATGCCTTTAAAAATTTTTTAATTTTTGCTTTACATTTCTCCTAAAGTGGCTATTAACTCTAACCCATGTGAGCACAGAGAAAGACACATGAAGATGCCCTACCCCCTCCCCAGGCACGCGAACCTTGTAGTCATGGATGATGCGCTCGGCGAAGGCCTTGTCCAGCATCTTCTTATACCACTCCTGCAGGCGCTTCGGCTTGGGAATTTTCTGATCAGGGGGGTGACAGTGGAAGATGTAGTCATCTCCTTCACTTGGGGGACAGGCCCAGATGTGCCCTGTCACATACCTGCAGGACACACACAACTCAGATGGAAGCAGGGAGCAAAACCATCCCTGCCTTCCAGGAGCAACGGTGAGGCACAGGCACCAAAGCAAGGGCAGAAATAACTAAAAGGAAAACACAAGGAGATCAGCTGGGGACAGGGGCCTTGTGGGAGCGGGAGTCGGGGGTGAGAGCATTCTGAAACTTGTGGTGACACCTGCATCACCTGCTTAGGTTACTAGAAACCACTCAAGTGTACAAGTGAAATAGGTGAACTGTATGATACATAAAATACGCCCGAACAAAGTGTTAACAACAAACTGCAATGTGAGGACACGGAAGGCAGGGAAAGCCCCAGCCCCACGTGGCCCAAGACGACGTCAGGAAGGGCTGTGTCTAAGGACACCAAAGTAAAAACACAGAAAACCTCAAAAAAAAAAAAAAAAAAAAAACTTTTGTTATTTCACAAAATAAATGCCACAGTGAAAATTAAAAACAGAGTTTTATTAGTTCTGGATAATCTGAATTCAACTCACCCCAATTTCTTCACATACTCTAAATATCCAATAAGGATCTCATGGTAAACAGCTGTTCGGAGGCATCGGGGTCGGAAGAAATGAATACTGTCCAGATAAGATATGTACACACGCCTGGGGGGTGGGGGCAGGCAGGGAGAAATTAATTGGAAGTTCAGGTTATCTCCCAAAGGTGAAACCAAACACCAGCATCCAAAGAACGCTCTAGAAATAAACTGCTCTGATAGCATCTACACTGGCCACAAACAAGATGCGAGAAAATTACTACCACCAATCTCTGCTACCAATCGACAGAATGGAATCCATCTCGCCTCTGAACTAGGCAGCAACATCATCCCTCACCATGAGAACGACAGGGAGAGACCGGGGCCACTAGGAAAAGCCACTTCCGATTCCCATCCACCCAGATTCCTGACTGAACAGGAAGTAACTCTTGGCAGAGCTGAGAGGTTTTCACAGGTCCATCAGTGAGCACTCAGGCCTGGGCAGCAGTCCCCACCCCTTTGCCATACGTTTACCTGCCCCAGGTGAGACGGGGGCCACAGCAAGATCAGGGTCAGAACCCATGTACTCAACACAGGAGTCATCAAAACCCTCGCCTTCTCACTGGCTTCGGGGACAACCAAACTAACTTGTTTGGTTGCTGAAGCAGCCCTCCAGGATGTTTAGGGCCCTGGTCACTGGCACAGCACAGGCGCACACGCACCGCAAAGGGGCTGAGGGTTACCTTGTGTTTGGCGGGGGGCAGTCAGAGCCGTACTCCTGGACATGCATCCCAAAGAAGCACACGTCCACTCCGTCAATCTCCTCAAAGGCAAACAGTGCTTTGGTTCGGTACGGGAAAGACTCCGACATCTCCCCAGAATCCACAAACCTGTAACAAAGAGCCTTCTGTTTGCACGCATCACCATCTACACAGACTAGACTTGCTGTTCTGACCCGTGTGGTGTAGGCGAACTGCAGGTGGGATCACCCCTTTGGACCACTGGCCCGGGCAGTTCAGAGCTGCAACCCCACTCTCTGTGACAGCCTCACTCGGACAGGAATTCCACCTCCCCTGAAGAGTGTGGGACGCTAAGAGAAGGGTAGCTACATGCTAATTGATGCAAAGCTCTCAAATTATGCTTGCCAGACTCTAAAGCCTTGCCAGAAAGCAGGGCTCTGGTGAACCAGGCAGGGTGCCCACTGGGACAACGTCTGCACACGCACCGTGACTTCATCCCGGGCTTGACCTCCACCGTCTTGTCTGAGCTGGCCACCACGCGGACAAACACCTCCCCGGCTTCAGGGTGATTCTGTCGCCGCAGAAACTTGTTGACGCGGTCTTCCAGGTGGTTTCCCAGCCGTGTGGTCTGCAGTCCTGCAAGGTCCAGACGAGGCAGTGAGAGGGCATGGGAAGTGCTGAGGCTGCAGGATCCACGTTTTCTTTTCAGGGTAGTCTGATATTTTAAGGACTGACATTCTCCAAATACAGAAGAGATCTAACGAGATCCTATCAGGTGAGCATTTTACAAGACAAAGGTGAACCCTGGAATCTTAGGCATTCCACACACTGGAAACTGCTATCAATCGCCCCAAATTTCCATCTTTTTCCAACTCTAAGGGGTAGAAGAGCCACAAAGGTGGACCCAAATCTGAAAGAAGACGGGCTCTGGGGTTAAGCAGAGGAGCAGGCATGAGGGGGCTACGCACGGTCCACCTGCCTCCTGCCCCACGTGCCCAGGTCCTGGTGACACTGGGCTCTGCCCTGGCTGTGCCCATGTGGCTGCTCGGGGTCTCGGCTGTGCCCTGAGGCTGGTTCCCACTCTGGAAGAACTCTTAACAGAAACGGGAAGCCTGACGCTGCTCTCCCTGGAAGGCAGGCTGGCACGAATGCCCCTTCCTGCCCAGCTCCGAGGGGCGTCCTGCTGCTGAACCTAAGACGACTGAGCCAGTCCAGCCCTGAGAGGGCTCCAAACCTGGGCAGCAGGAGCCGCTGCCCCAGGATGCAGACTGGCCAGGCCGCTTTCCTGGTGGGCTCCGTCCCCCATTCCTTCTGCACCCTCCCTCTCCCAGGAGCAGTCCCTGTGACAGGAGTTACACAGCATGTAACTGCACATACAGTTCACGGCAGAAAAAAACTGTGCATGTGAAGAAAAAAAAGCTAGAAGGGAAAGCTGCAAAAAGGTTGACAGTGACTGTAAGATGGCTTGAGTTTATATTTATAATTATATGGCTTGACTCCTTACTGAGGTTAAGAAATATCTGCAAAATTTAGACTTTCTAAGTTCAGTCTCTGTAATAAACACACCAATGGTGGAGTTTTTTGGGTATATAACTTGTATCTCAATGAAAATGATTTAAAGAAAAAAAAATTAACAATGGCAATGAAATAAAAACCCCATTAAAAAGTATAAACTTCTATACCCCCACTCCCGTGACCGCCCATGGCTTCTCGACCATCCTGAGAAACACGGAATTAGGCGCAAAGGGCTCACAACCACCTCATCTATCTTTGTGAAGACCCTGAAGAAAAACCCCCTCGTTCTCACCCCCAAGTGCTCCCATGCACGTGGCTGCTGAGCAGGTTTTGTTCCCTCAGGAGGTGGCTTCTAGTCCAGGAAGGGAGGACAGCTGAGACGGCCACCCAGCCCTGCCGCAGGGACCATCCCCCTTCCCTCATGAAATTGCGGCTACATGCACCATGACTTCTGGACAATGCACAGGAGTAAATCCCCAAATATTCCTGTGGGAGACGTGGGTCAAAGTGGAACTGCGGAGTCTGAAAATGGACATTTTAAACTGTACCCCATCATGCACATGCCTGTCTGTGGCGCATGATGGAGGCCTCATATTTCCTTTTATGTGATCAAACTCTTCAGCCTGTGCTTTCTGACCTCTGGGTTGCATCTTTCTTAGGAAGAACTTCCATAACCAAACAGTAAGAACACTCTGACGCTGACCTCCAAAGCACCTGGAGTCGTTACTTTGTGCACTTTTAACCAGCCTAGTGAAGGAAGGTGGGGAGGAGGTTTTGGTCAGTTGCGAACATCACTGGCTGACCAGCAGCTGGAAGGTATTTTCAATTCAGTCGTCCCACTGCATCCATGGGGGACTGACAGGTGCCGGGAGTCCCACAGACACCAAAACCCAAAGGCACTCAAGTTCCTTACATAAAATGGGGTGGGAAAAACGGCCCCCTGCGCCCCTGTACCAAGTCAATGCAGACACCCAGGAGGCAACTTCTCTCTTGTGACTGACAGTTGCTTGCAGAGACGACGCTAATTCATGCTCAAAACCAAGGGGAGACATGGCACTTCTAAGGTCCTTTTCTGTAAGTTAATGTTCTACACCTTTAAAGGTCCACATACTCGCCACCATGCTCTGGACTCTAGGGCGGGGGTGGGGGCTGGGCCAGCTCTCAGGTTCTCCGGTCCCGCCTCACCCCTCCAGCTCTCTATCTTCAGGCTGCAACGGCTCTTCTATTGAAAACTATCTCTCCTGGCAATTTCTGTTTTGGTCAGTGAGACTCTGGCCTAGGAAAGTGATTCTAAGTTGCTGACTACTTTAGTGACATCACTCAGAATGAATCCTTTAAAGCAGGGGTCCTCACCCGCACCCCCTGCCCAGGACATCTGGTAACGTATGGAGACATTTCTGACGGCCACTGTTCATGGGGGGGGTGGGGGAAGCAGTGGCAGAGTGTTACTGGCATTTAGGGGGCAGCTGCTGCTGAATCCACCTGCAATGCAGGAGACCCGGGTTCAATTCCTGGGTCAGGAAGATCCTCTGGAGAAGGGAATGGCTATCCACTCTGGTATTCTTAACTGGAGAATCCCATGGAGAGAACCCCGGTGGGCTACGGTTCATGGGGTTGCAAAGAGTCGGAGAGACTGAGGGACTCAGCACACTGCTACTAAAATTCTACAAAGGCGAGCCCCATAACAAAGATTTTTCTGGCCCTAATGTCAGTACAGAAACCCTGGTCTAAAGAAAACTATTAGAATAGCTGGTGACTTCATCAATATTTCAAAAGGCTTGACAAGAGTTTAAATGACAGGATAACTGGACTTTGGTAATGACACAGTCTGAACTTGAGTCAACACCAATCTGGAGAGCTTCTGAGGGGCTTCCTCCCTGCCTGCCACCCCTCTCTCCAGCCCACTGAACCCCACAACATCCCGTCTCTCTTCTACTCTCATCAGCCCGGCGCTGGCCGAGGACCCCAGCAGTGTGCTAGCTGCCGGTCCTGCTGGGGAGAGAAGTGAGAGCGGCCAGGAGCCTGAGGGAGGGCTGAGCTCTGAAGGCACTGCTGCAGGGGCTTTTCTTCCTTCCCTTTTAAAATTAACTACTTGTTTTTAGTTGCACTGGGCCTCCGTTGCTGCATGCAGGCTTCCTCTAGCTGTGCTGTGTGGTAGTCACTCTTGAGTTGAGGTGTGAGAGCTTCTCATGTTGCAGAGCACGGGCTCTAGGGTGTGCGGGCTTCAGCAGCTGCAGCACTTGGGCTCAGTAACTGGCTCCCAGGTTCCAGAGTGCAAGCTCAGCAGTGACACCCGGGCTTAGGTGCCCCAAGGTGTGTGGGATTTTCCCAGACCAGGGAGTGAACCCATGGTCCCTGCACTGGCAGGTGGATTCTTATCCACTGGGCCACCAGGAAGTCCTTTAGGGGCTCTTCTTTTTCAGGTTTGCTACAGACTCAGCAGAAAGATGGTTGGGAATGTCAAGCTACAGAAGGTGGCCCCAGCACTTGAGAGTCAAGCTGACAAAGATGACACGCCATACACTTATGAACCGTTTACTCCTGTAGCAACAGGGTGCTCCACGCAGACACCCACGCAGCCCTTGGACAGACTAGGCTCCGGGCGGTCCTGGCGATGCTGGCTGATTTCCAAGGGTCCCAGAGGGTCACTCTTCACAACAGTGGGGCCCACACCTACCAATGGGCACATGTACCCAGGGCTGAGTGTGCCCGTCACCAAAGGATGTGTGTGCGTGCATTACTTCCAAGTTTCCTGAGAAGGATCTGATGACATTTTCTCAGAATTCACAAAGTTTACTATATAATTAAGTTTCTAAACTTTCATCTAAAACACAGTTTGATCATGAAGCTGACTTTCACATAAAGATTAAGCTAAATGACTCTCTTTAAGGGTAAGATAAGAAAAATACAAGTATTAGAAAACAAAGGCACAGAAAAGACCGGAGACAAGCAAGCCCTGAAGCTGTGTGTTAGAGGGACCAAAGGAAGACTGGGAAGATGTACACGTTTCTAAAATGTACAGACCATGAAACAAAGACCCTTCCACGACTTACTCTTAGCACTGAATTTGTTTTCTTTTCGAGTTCTGCCCGTTTTCTTCAAGCAGTTGTCACATACAAAGCTGCAAAAAAATAATGGGTGTGATCAGATTATATAAAACAGTATATGTTGCCAAACTAGTGAAATGCAGCATTAAAATACTTTGCTGGCAATTTACATCACATCATTACACAAAAGTGAAGAGGCAGACTGCTTTGATTCTACAATTCCTAAAGCGGGCAAACACTTAAGACTTAAATTTAGAACCAACTGCCATCCCTCTAATTGCTGGATCCTTGCTGACGACGACGAGAGGCACGGCAGCCGCCAGTGCCCTCCCCTCTACTCTCTGCAAGCTGCTCTCCCTTTCCTGGAGTCTCAGGAAATGACCGGGAAGTTACTCACCCTGAAGGCCAGATGATGTCGTAGTGGAGAACACAAATCTGATGCATCTTCCGGCCACACTCCTTGCAGTCAACGAAACTAGAAGACAAAGAAGCGCCCTGTCACACACGGAACCGCACAGCGGAGCCTGAGTGCTGCACGCACACCTTGTCCGCACGAGGACTTCAAGACTCCTCGGCACTCACGTGTCTCATGACTAACTCGGCCATATTTGAAACATGCCTCAGTAGGATGTGTTCTACAGGAAAAGCTGACTTTCTCCCCTTCTTTGCACCAATGCCTCATTCCTCTCTTCCCCTCATCTCTTTTGCAACCAGAAATGAAAATTTACTTCTAAAAACTGCTATGACAAAGGCCTATCTTACAGGTCACATTTTCAAGACCAGTGCTTGCTCCAGACGACTAAAAATGCCTAAACGGACTTCAACAGCAGAAAACAATACTGTCAGTGTTACAAGCTCTTGTTCTTCGCCTCACACAGGAAACGTCTGCTCTGAGTCAGTCACCAGGGTGGGAAATGATGGCCTTTGTTCAAGGAAACACTGCAGAGGTCGGGATTCACCTCATCACCCGCCCTCCTCACGCTTCCGCCATGGCTCACCCGGACCCTATCACCTCACCTAGGAATCTTCATCGCCAAACACGCTTAAAGGTCAAAGCCTATTTTTTTCAGCCATGCCCTTAAGGCTGCCACAACTTAAACCCTGTGGAAGGCTGAACGGGCTAGAGAGCACCAGACTTCTGCAGGCTGTCTGGGTCCTGGCTCCTCCTCTCAGCCTCGGTGCTGGGCCCTGAACCTGAGGCACGCTCTCACACCACCGCTTGCTTCCCGGCCCTGACCCTCCCCTTTCCTCCTGCTGAGAACGAGCCTTTGACCACAGATCGAGCCTAACCCAGCTTCTCTGTCCCTGCTCTGCTGAAGGAAAACTGGACACACACAGGCAAAGTGGGCAGCATGGCAGTGGCCTTGTCCGCTGTCCTCGAGTGCTCTCTCCCAGGCCGCCCTCCTCCTACTCTATGTGGTCCTTTAAAACCTCTGCAGCCACACCAAGTCAGACGCCAGGGAACCCAGCACCCCTGCCTCCTGGTGCTGGGGGCCCCACCCGCGCTCCCCGCCTGCCCCCAGGCGAGCTCACTGCACTGCTGCTGATGCCCCCAGGCCCTTCACCGCTGTGTGTCCAATGTCTGCCCTCCCCACCCCCTGCCCCTTCCAGGTGAGCGCCACCTTCTCCAGGATGCCACTCTGCCTGGGCCAGGGCCCTTCCCTCTGGACCACCTTACTGCCTCCTGCTGCCTGTGCTACCATCCGTCTGTCTGTCCTACTAGAAGACACATGGCTGCAGGCCAGGCCCCCTTTATTCAGCTGTGTCTTCCCCACTGCCTGGCACCTGCTACCTCAACATAGAGTATCCTGCAATTGGAAAGTTAATATAGAAACCAGTACAACATTGGAAATCAACTATACTCCAGTATAAAGTAAACATTTTCCACAAAGAGATGGGAAGCCAGCTCTTCACGCATCAGGTGCTCTGCTAACTGTTCATCACGCCCTCTCTCACTGCCCACCCCCCCCCGCCCCGCAATCCCCCCACCAGCACGGCTGCCAAGAGAGACTGAGGCAGCTCTGATACAGAGTGAAATCTGCGTTCTCCACTGGAAGCTGAGCCCAGGGAGGCGAGGACCTGCTTCTCAGCTCCAGATGCGCCACAGCCACGTTTATCAAACACCAGCAGGGCCACAGCTCTGCTCACCAAGCGGCCCTGGGCAGGCACTCACCACAGGGACAGACCAAGACGGGCGTCTCCACACACGGGGTGCCCTCAGGACTTGGCTTTGGGGGCCTGGGAGGTGCCACAGCACAGAAGGAGCCCTGAGGCCTCTTCAAGGGGTTATTACAAAGCAAACTTGACAAACTGAGTGTTCTCACTGATCGCTGAGGGCAAGGAAACCGAACAACCTCTGAAAACATACCACACCAAAGATGGTGGCAAACACAAGAGGGTTGGCCAAAAAGTTGTCTTGGATTTTTCTGTAACATCATATGGAGAAACTGAACAAACTTTTGGCCAATCCAACACAACACTGGGCTTCCCATTATTTATTATTTACAATTGGTTTCTAAGAGTTCCTCTAAAAATTCCCTTTAAGTGATACTAGGACCCCTTCACCAAATACTATCTTTGGTCTCTAACGATTCATACTAAACAGCTTCTTAAAGACAATGATGACCAAGTTATTACAGAGGTTCTAACAGAACCAAAACATCCACCTGCTCTTCTCACTGGTAAAATTCAGCAGCTGGACAGCATGCTACAGACACACATCTTTTGCATGAGTTAAAAAAGAATCTACATTTGAAGTAAATCCACACAGAGAGTGCCATCCAGGGCAATATGTTTATTTCCAGTGTCTTCTACAGCAACCCAATCACATGGAGTAACTTTCCCGATCCGAAAGTTAAAACCTAAAAGTCAGAAAGAAATAGCTGTATACTCACGGTTCAGGATCTAAGGTATCATTTTTCTTCTTTTCAAACTGATCCTTTGAAATTGTCCTTATTTGGAAGGGGAAAGAGGAAAAATGTTAATTAACTAAATTTTATCTGTTGTGTATAAACTATAGGGTCTCTGGAACATTATCCTATAACTAGTTCTTCACATAAAAAGTAAATGATGGTCAGCAGAACTCTCAAGTGGATGCAATGATGGCATGAACATATAAAATTTAATTCCACAGAAAGCACCACCATTTATTTTTTTTGTCTTCCTTCAAATACTTCCTCAAAATCCTCATCAACACTTATTACAAGATTTAAGTAAAGTCAGTCAAAATATGGTGGGAAAATTATGTTCAGACTCAAACCTGCTAATTCCCAGTCAAATGTATATGGTGAATGGCTACTGAATCTGACCAAGACTGGTGTAACCAATTCTTCCAATTACAGTGTTCCTTCAGCATGTACTTGGGGATGTTTTACTTATTCTTTAAGGACTGAGTGTTTCATTTCTATCGTCCTTTTGTTGTGATCAGTGTACATGTGAATTACTTGATTCGCAGAATTATACAATCCAATTATTAATCACACAATTGGACCGAAGAATTAAGATGACAGGGGGTAGAAAAATTGACTAAGTAGAATTTCTGACATTTTGGTTTATATATCTTATGGGTGCCTATGGCCTGTTCTGCGTTTGGATAAAGTAAACTTGAGCTGCAGAGTAAATGTCACTGGAACAGCACTGGAAACTGCTTCAGTGGGAAGCCCTTCTTGCCTGTGGGGGCAGCTGCACTAGCAGACTTCTCTGGGTGGCAGGAATTAGGGCAAGAGTAGGGAGAAAAGAGAGAGGCACAATGCTGGCAGTCCTGGGTGGCTATGGTGGCTGGCAGGTCTTTAGGCCCCTCGATCATCCAATTTGAGGATCTGGTTCTGCTTTTTTTCTCACCACATTCTGGACATCTATCTACTCCATCAGAGGATAAGCATCAGGCAGGAAATGGTGAACTCAGGGAGGGAATGAATGAACTAACTCATGCCCGTCTGTGCTGGAGCTGTGAGCAGGTGTCCAGCCTCCAGCGAGGAAGCAGATATCTACATGTACTCGCTGGGGTCTCCCCAACTGACTTCTGTTACCTCTGCAACTTCAAGGACAGAGGCTTCAGGGGAAGATCAACTAAATGCTGGAGACGGGGTATGCACACAAGACTCCCTTTTGCTACTGCCAGTTCTGTGACTAGGATTATCTGGTTTCTTAGATATAAAGGAAAATTTACAATCCCCTCAAAGGGAAGTTGACAGCCACTGGGAAAAAGCAAGTGCTTTGGAAGAAGAGATACAGAGCAAGGGTACAAGAGGCCCGGGGACTCAACGGGGGCTATAGAATCAAGGTCCTGGGTGGAGGGAAGGACGTGGGCATGGCACTGCAATTCAGCCACACTGTTAAGTATGAATGTGGGTACAGTTACTATGAAAAATAGACAACAGAAAAGTCACAACGGCAGTGGTGCTTCCCTTTCAATCGTGGACAAGAGCAAAACAACAATCCAGGGTCACCCCCAAGAGAAATGACAGGACAGTACTTACGTCTGGGGTTGTGAAGGGTCGTCACCCAGGGTAACATTCTCCCCCTGGATCTCTGTGAAACACTTCTCACAGAAGTGATACCTGTCAGCAAGAAGGCCATACTTGGGTGAACTGGTCCATCATAACACACAGCCACCCAAGCAACGAAGCCACCAATCAGAGCAGGGCAGATCACCACGACGAAGGGGGGGCGTTGTTGGTTGATTGATGGGTCAGTGAGGACAATGAAAGGAACAGGGGCAGGTGGGGAAGGGCAGGATTAGAGAACAGGGGAGGGAACAAATAGCACAGACATAAAGGTAAGACGCAAACACCAAGACAACACAGAGCAGAAAGCCAAGGCAAAGCATTGATTAGCATTCGGTCTCATTGCATACATCCCAGGCCATCATCACTAACAACGGGCTTGTTCAGCTCCAAAATGCAAATGTTTTCAAGGAGTCAGTAATACTAGAATTGCAAGGAGCCTACATTTAGGAGTTTGGATTTTGTTCTTACTTAGAGAAAACCAAATGTAACTCCAGGGTTTGAGATGGAAAAAATTTACTTTGAACAAAACAGTCTGACAAAAGTCCTTAAAAAGCAATTTACACTGAAATAGTTTTATTTGTCAAAATGGGAAATTTATGCTTGACAGCAATTCATAGATTTTATTTCCAATATTAAGCCAGATCTTTAAAGGTATGAAAATGCTGAGCACCCAGAACTGGTTTTAATTTTCTCCTGTTATTTTTCTCATGTTACTCACTTAGTTAATTGAGTTACAATAGAAATGAAACCAAATCCATACTCTAGACAAACACTTAACAGAAATGCAATCGGGGTCAAAGACTTTCCAGCCATTTATCAGTAAGAATATACAGAGAACAAACTATGATATATTGTATAAGCAATACAATATATGTAAATCCATGAACAATCTTAAAATTCAATTCTATGCTTTGACTTTAAACTTTTTGGTACTGGAATCAATCATTCATCAATCTGAGATACTCAGTGATTGCTCTGACTTGGGAACAATCCAAGTTAAGCAAATTTAGAGTTAATCTTTAAAAGCACAATCTGCATTTGAGAAATTATCCATCACCCCAATTTCTTATAATATAGAGCCTGGGCTCAAGCTACCAAATAAGATTAGTTTAAATAAAAACTATTAAATGTTTGGAAAGGACACAAATGAGAAATCAACAAAAATGCAGGTGATGCTGCAAAAAAACAAGATGGGCACAGAGGAATACCGCAGAAGTAAACAAGCCGAATGAGGTGAACTGCACAAGCAAAAAGGATGAATGTATGGTAGCAACGGCAGCACAATAAAATGCGGTTTTAGTGCTCAAAACTACATCTACAGATGCCAAGAGGATTAGTGTTAAAGACACTGTGACGAGACTGGAGCGCCACACGGAACCACACAGGCAGGAGGAGATGTAGCAGCTTGCAGCTACACACACACACACACACACACACACACGCACACAGCCACGCATGCGCACACGCACACACATGTGTAGCTACAAATGACTGAGGTTCAGGCCACTGCCTGGCCAGTGTGTCTCCATTACCACTAAAACAGATCCCCACAAGTTCTAATCCTAACCTTAACTAAACACATTGAGTGAGCATTGCTGTCTGCCATATTTCATTGACTAAACACATACAGTGAATTAAAAGTATAAAACTTTAGCATGCACGCATTTCAAGATTATCCAATTTTTCAGACTGTTGATGAATATGACAGATTCACTGTGTGTAGCAACTGGATTGATAAGAGTTTCCTGCTGGGACCAGTTTATTTAGAACTAATTCAATTAACAGAGTCTGCCAAGATTAAAAGCTGACCAGGAATAAATAGACTAACACTGCTGTTTTTTAAAAACTATGTATCCGTATCTCTTTCTCTGAATGAACTATAGTAATACTTTGGCTATTCACTATTTTGTAAATATTTTTACAGGGCCTTGAAATCATGTAATAAAAGGAATTTTCATGTGTCATAACTGGCAAGAAAGAATTAAAGTATAGATACTGTAAACCAATTAAGCAGCAATCAGAACAACATGCAAAAATGTTATCTCTTCAACGCTAAATTGTGTCCCTTTTAAAATGAATGAGTGTTCCAATTCATTATGAGCAAACATTTGGCCATAGCGGGCTAGCTCGAAGAGGACTATTGAACATATTTTGAAATGAAATTGCCATGATAAATTACACGTGAGTCTAAACGGTTTTAAAATCCTGGACAACTCACTGCTTTTATTCAAGCAGGACATGACACCTGGCAACATCTACAGAATAAGAATCATAAACCCATTATTTCCACCGGAGGAAACTGGCCCAGAACACAGCACTGGTGGCTGCAGAAACCTACGCTGTCTGCGTATAACTAACTCCCATCCCTAAGAACCTCAGGGTCAGAAACTGGAAGGGACAGAGTGCCTGTCCAAGAGCTAGGGCAGAGATGCTGGAGAATCAAACCTCCTCAGGTGAGTGGGAAGAGGATGGGGGAAGGGCCCGGGCCTCCCTGGAGCACCCTTCTGAGATGACAACAGCCCACAGAGGGGGCATAGCCACCCATCTGGTCCAGCAGGTGGGAACCACTTTGGGAATCAGCAGGTGGCAGATGTTAATGCCAGCCTGCCCCATCTTTATTCACCCTGGAAATACATAATGGTTCTTTCCAGCCACAAGAGCCTAGATGACCTTCTGCCTGACACAAAGGAAGCAGTTTGATGAATATGGAATTGTAAAGGAGAAACGCTTCACAGAATCTGATGACGATGCACATCTGGGTACCTAAAGTTGGCAAGTGTCACTGCATAGTTCGTCAGTAAGGGTAACTGAATGTATGGAGTAAATTTTCAAATGCAGATTGTTTTAAGCACCATATAAGTACACACAAATAACTGGGATAATAGATATCTATTCTCATCTATCAGTAATAACTAGAAAAATCTATAGAATGGTTTTCCCAACATGACTTACTTTCAAAATTTCTAAGTATGGAAACAAGTGAAAATGTAACCATACACTAGCTTATAAATTAGTTTCACTTGTTTAAACGGTTCATAGAATTTCCTATTCTAAGTGCCCAACAGTTTAGAACTATAAATGCCAAAACAATTATTCAAAAGAACACCACAGCGTTCTCTGAAACAGTCAAGGTTGAGAATAAAAATGGAAGCAGCTGAAATGCCCATCGCAGAACTAGACCACTGCTCTCAGACTCACAACACGGCGTCTCTTCCATTTCCATGTTCCAGGAAGCACACCTTGCGAGGTTCAGCTGAGCAGTATGCTCACCCTCTTACAATGTCTCATGTGTGAAAAAGAACTCCTTTATTTATGTTTCTACTCTTAAGGAAAATACATCACTTTTGTTCAGTAAAAACTAAATCCTACACAGAAATCTAATTGGACATTTCAGAACTTTCAGAAGAATCCTTCCATCAACACTGCCCTCTGAGGGGGCAGTAGTGGACGCTGATGCTATCTGTCCTACTGAACTACAACTTCTCTCCACTTAAATATGGCCAAAGTCTGTGCAACTCAGCAAAGGTGGGGGCCAAAGGACCCAGGAATAGTGAAGCCCGCAAGGAGAAGGCCCCGAACTGGAGAGACAGTGGTGAGCAATCTGCTGTCTGCTTTCCCTTCTAGACCCAAACTCTGCTGTGCACTTCATTAATGGGGGCATTTTTCACAGTTCACTTTAACCTATTTCCTTAAAATTTCGTAACTTTGCTTTGTTTGGCGCCTGTCAGTTCCCAAAGTGAGTTCCTCCTCGTGGTCTCATTGGAGACTGACAACTAAGGGTGTCAAGTGGAGGCGCTACTGTGCCCACACCATCAACAAGAAGGTTCTGGGCCACGCCAAAGGTCTTTGGGCGAAAACTGTAAGAGGGGCCAGAACTCCCAAAACAACACTTGCCACTGTGGAGAGACTCCACTACAAAGGCTATGATACCATTTCAAACTTCTAGTAGTAAAATGCTTCCAGGGATAGAAGAGAATGCTAAAGGAGAAATTAAATTCCAAATGTTGAAATATTTTCATCAGGACAGCTGTGTCAGCATCACTTCTGCTAGAGATGCCTGCTGGGGACTCCCATCTTTCCCTGGAACCAGCATCTCACTGGGATAAGTGAGCCAGACTAGGCTTAGAAATCTTGTCTTAAGATATTTTTAGGTCAACAGTTCTTTTTTTTTTTTCCAATAGCATTTTGATGGGAGCTGTTAATTAACTTAAATATGGTTAGATTTTTAAAATTTTAACTTTTTTTTCCAGCTGTGCCATGCGGCTTGTAGGACCTCAGTTTCCTGACCAAGGATTGAACCTAGGCCACCACAGTGAAAGCCCTGAATCCTAACTACTGGACTGCCAGGGAATTCCCTACAAACTTTTTTAAAGAATAATTTAAAAAACGTAATTGGAAGAAAAATAACCGCAACACTCCAAATCATTCAGGCCTCTGCATGTACCTTTGAACAAATAAAAAGCCGTGTACTTATCTTCTTTGAAGTATTAGAACATATGCAATGACTACAAGCAAGTAAGATAAAAATAATCAAAACGTCAGACCCAAAAGCTGACATTTAATACCTGAACCTAAAGACAAAGAACAGGCATGAAGCTTCATCTTGGTCGCATAAAGAATTCAGCTGTCAGTTCATGAAGTGGAGGCAAGGTGACTGAATATGACCAAGAAATACTGCCCGTTTCAGGCAGGGCGCCCTCATGCTATGGATGCTGAGAGCCATGGATGCCCAGGAGCTTAATTCAAGACAAGCCCCCGAACCAGGAAGCCATATTTAGGTAAGGGGATCAACAACAAAAATTATTTTCATTCTCCTCCTACTTAAGACAAGAGATCTACTCTTTGGCCATCTCCACATTTCAAGAGACGAACCAAGATTTCTCAAGCATCCCTGTCACTTGCTAAGCCCTGAAAAGGCCACCTCCTGACAGGCAGTCATTCATAAACTCAATTCTTTAATGAATCAGCACGAACACAAGTCTTTCCATCAGCCTGTGCAGGTCAATTTAGCTAGGCAAATATTTACAGTCAGAATGGTAAAATACAATGCTTCAAGTTTATTAGTACCTTGAAAAAGGCCCATCAACCTTTATTAGAGTTAATTTCAACTCCAATTCTTTCTCATATGGTGACATTATGGCTTAACAAATGTTCCTAATCCAAAGAGTGCAGTAAGCAGCTTTGAGTTAAAATTTTATACTATACAAGCATGCTTTTAAGTTAGGAGACCCTGGGCCTAACTGAGTGACTGGGAAGCGAGAAGCAATGTAACTTCAGCTTATTTCACTGAAACTTCAGGAAAGAAACGATGTAACCAAGCTGCAATCAGATGAGCGTGCCTTGCCCTAAGACCTTCTTTTTGTCCCGTAATTCAGAAAACCGCTCAGTGCTTACCTATTCTGATAGCTGTAGTAGGCAGCATCTCGAGGAATTGTACACAGCTGCTTCCCATAGCAGCACAGAGTCTGTGGGGAAAACTCATACTGCGAAAACAAAGGAGAAAACGTTAAAAATAAATGCATTTACTGTCATGTAATGCTCTGTCTGATATGGAGAGCGAGATTTAGCTAGTAAATTAGTTGTAGTACACTGAGTAGTCTTTTGATGATTCTCATTAATTTTAAAGATACTTTTGGATAAAATGGGACAGAACTAGTGTCTAAGGGACATTTATCACAGATAGATGAATGGACACCAGGGCAGCCAGGAATGCCTGACCCATAAGCACTTCGACCTTCAGACAACCAACTGTTTCACAAAAGATTGGACTCCATCCGGGTCCTTCTCAATATACAGGTGTGGCCAAAGTATCGAGTCCATCACATCCCCATAACATCCGCTTTGGATGAATTAAAAAAAAGTTCCAACTGTACCTTGCGTCCACAGCAATATCCAAGGGACTGCATGACGGGGTCAATCTCCTGCTCAAAGACCTCTGCGAGCTTGCTACAGAACTTGTAGACCCGGGATGTCTTCCGATTGTAGAGCCAGGCATTGTTGAACATGAGCCAGACATCGTCCACATACTGCCAGGGCTCCTGGTACTGCCCTGTATCCAGCTTCCGCTTGATGGTGGAAAGGTCCATGGGATTCTTCACAATGTCAAAGTAATCCTGAAAGACAAAAGGGTCTCAGTCTAGGGGATCCCAAACCCCAAATGTAAGCCTTATTTGGCAGCTTTACCTTAAAACAGCAGAAAGTACCAGTGTAACCTAACAAGTGACCGAGAAGAGAGCAACTCCTGACCTTCCTCTGGTTTTACTCTAAGATGGTAGTTACTATTTCTAAGTGTGATCATATTACTTCAAAAGCAAATTTAAAGAAAAAAAATTAAAAGAATTCTTTAATAAGAGATGTCCTTTAGTGTCAGATTTTAAAAATAAGATTTTGATCCACTGAATTAAAATGGTGAGCATATTTATCAGACAGTATGTTTTTTTTTAGAGATTCACTCTTGGTCCTAGTGAGCAAAACGAAATTTAAGACAAACACAAAAACAGTAATAAGGCTAAACAGAACCTGTTGGGTCACCATGGCCTTTGCAAGAGCACCCAGGGATACCAAAGTGAGAGGCCCATGTGGTTTATAAGGGACTTTCACCAATTCTTTAAACCCACTCCCGTAGACAAAGTCTTACCCACGAGTAAAGCAAGGCAACAGAAGCTGCATGCCCCAGGCTGTGCTCCCCCATCTCCCCACATCCCCCCATGACCCTGGGGCTTAATGGAATGGGGTGGGGGAACACACACATTTCAGTTAGTAAGACAAAAGTATATCACTATTTTGACAACAAACTAATTTCTTTACATTTGGGGGAAAAAAAAATCTTACTGTACTCAATTTAGAGAGATTAAGCAAGTATTGTGGATACTCCTGAAGTACACTGGAAAAGCCACAGTGTTTTCATGACATCAACTTACTGGAATTCCCAGGAGCTGGGGATCCACAGGCTGCCGAAAAGGTAAGGACTCTGGATCCTGTCGGTACAGAGCTTCCAGGGTTGGCATCAGAGCCTGGCGCAACTCCTCTGGCTTGAAGACTGCAGTTAGAAAACACAGGAAACGACACTGTTGACAAGGCACCCAGACTCCTCCCGCAGAGCTTTTGAATGGAAGCTGGGTTGCTTCTGAGAAGGCCCGAGTCACCTTTCTCCCGGCCGTGAACACTTTCTCAAGCCACCATTCAGGGGTTCTGAGAACACAGTCACGCTAGGGTTTTTAAAACTGCATCCATATCACGAGGCAAAAATACCACACTGAGAAGTTTGCTTGCTCAACAAAAAGATTTCCAACGCCAAATTCTGTTGGAACAGTAAAAAACTGAAGCTAACCTCCAAATCTGCCTCACTGATCAAATGTGTGGAAACAGAGCCATTTTTACCGGAAGGGGCCTTTTCTCCTCAGAAGAAACTTCTCTGTCCTGGCGGAAGTAAACTCAGACCACCTGAGACAGACAGTTTTGTTACAACCTCACCAACAAACGTACATAAGGAAGCTACAAAAATACGCATTTTCCCCAAAAGTTCTCTGCTGCCCCCTCGCACATGTAGCAATAACCACGTTCCCAGGCCCACCCACTGTCTACTACACTCTGTGGTGTCACTGATGTGAGGATAAACACTGGCTGCCGTTCACGAGCCCCTCGTGAAGCGCAAGGGTGCGGGTACCGTGCGGGCAGCAGGGCACGTCTCGCAGCCCTCGCGGGCACACACTCCTGTGCAAAGCACAACCATCAGAGAAAGGCAAACACGCAGACAGGGTCTGACGCCTTAGGTCCTAAGTGGTAGGAGGTTTCCACTTTGTGGTTTTTCGGATTTTGAAAGTATTTTCTAGAACGGATACATTGTAAGTTGTAAATTTATAAATCAGATTAAAATACAGTAAAAATTGTATTGAGTACAGCGAGAGAAGGTGGCACTGACTGGGACGAGTCCAGAGGGTTTACTGCCACCACAGCAGGGCCCGCCCAGGTGTCCTGCCTGGCCTCCTGCATTCCAGAACGCCTGGCGGTCCGTGAGCACTGGTGTTGCCCAGTAGACACTCCCCTGCAGGCACAAAGCCCTGGTCCAGGGAGCAGACGTGCCCCGTGGAGCTGTGAAACAGGCAAACCCTGCCCTCAGCTAACCCTTTTTCTTCCAGTCTATTTTACAGAGCTTGGTTTTCTTTGAATAACTCTTTATAAGAAAACAATTCTTTAGTTAATCAATAGCTTCTTCATTCTTCTAAATTAGGGGTCAGCAAACCATGACCCACAGGCCAAATCTGGCCAGCTGCCTGCCTTTGTATGGGCCTGGGAACTGAGAATAGTATTTAAGTTTTTTAATGGTTAGGGAAAAAAAGAATAATATTTCATGATACGTGATTTACACAAAATCCCTGTTTAGTCTTCCAAAAGAAAGCTTTATCGGAACACAGCCAGGCTCATCTGTGCACGTGTCTCGTGGCTGCCTTCCCCACACAAGGCAGGGACCGGCAGCTGCCACAGAAACCAAATGATGTGCACAGCCCGAAACACGCCCTCCCTGGCAGCCCGCACGGTTTGCTGACGCACTGCCCCAGACCCGCTGGGCTTCCGGTGTTGACTGCTTACGGCGCTTACACGCGTCTCACTCTGGATGACTGCTCATTTATTCGCTGAACATTTAAAACCTATGGCAAGGAAAGCTCATTTCTAACTCCTGTCTTTAACCACTACGTTGATTTAGCAAGGCTCCAAATGAGTGGAGGTAGCAGTCAGGAGCTGTACTTGAAACAAGTTCCTGCCACCGACTAGTGCGGTGTCCTATGAGCAAGTCACTCCGCTTCTCTGGCTTGAAACCTCCAGACAACGGGACGGCCCACATCAGCAGTGTACACAGCATGGCCCACGGACGACTTGGGGATCCCCATGCTGTCTATGGGGACCGCACCAGCCTGTGTGGCTACCTGAATGGAAATGAATTAATATTAAATAAAGTAAAAAACCCACTTCCTCAGGCACACCTGTCACATTCCAAGTGCCGAGGAGCCACACACGGTTCCACTGGTTATCAGAGGCAGAGGTGGTTACAGAGAGTGCGGACACATGGCATTTCCATCACTGCAGAAAGTTCGAGCACTGCCTGAGGGCTTTTCTAGGGTCTGTGAAATCCAATTCCATGATGCAAAATGATTTTCATGGCAACACTAGGTCATGGTCTGCTTTTTGCACTGTGTGTTGACCTACACTCAGATGGGGCAGGAGCAACAGGGAATACCGTGGATACCAGGGGCAAGACGACCAGGCCGCAGCTCCAAACTCGGCTCAGTGGCCGCGCACTCTCCAGGGCTGCCTTGCATACACAGGTGAAATGCCACCTGCACTTAACAAATGTCCTTGATGAAGGAGCAAAAATCCTTACTGTTATTAAATCTCAGCCTTTGGCTACAGGTCTTTTATTCTGCATGACAAACCTGAAAGCTGTCAGAAAGCATTTCTGCTGCAGGCGGTCGTCGTCTTCAGAGAAAGCACTCGTCTGAGTGCTGAGTTAAGAGCTGAAGTAACTGCAATTTCTCATGGAACACACAAAACTAGAGAGAATGGCTGACAGACAAGCTATGGTTACTCAGGTCTGGGTACACGACAGACATTTTCTCAAAAATGAACAAGTACACCAGTTACTGCCAGGACAACTGACGCTATTTGCTACCAATGATAAAATTTGGACTTTCATCAAAAATTAGAATTTTTGAAAAACTTGTATCTGCCACACAAGCTTGACACCTTGTCAAAGTTTACAAGACTTTTTAAAGCGAGTCACAGTGATATTAATAAATGTGATTTGAAAAAATATCACATAATAAAGTATGCCAACATTTGGAAGATGAGCCAAATTCCCAAATGACCAAAGGATCGTGCTTTAAAAAAAAAAAAAAAAGTCATACAACGGCAAAAGAGCCACTCCGAGTACAAGACAGAAAAATTGTAGAGCACGAGAAATTTAGGGCTATGGATTCAGACTTCACACTGCAACCAGCCTTTAAGAAACTTCTACTTGTTGAATTTTCGTGGAGTATCAAGAAAGAATTGTCTACAAGTATCTGAAAAGGCTATTAAATATTAAAATACTCTTCTCTATTAGCGACTTATCTGGGTGGGGCTGGATTTTCTCCATGTCCTTCAAACAAACAACAGAATACAGCAGCGAAAGGACAGGTAGATAGGAGAGTCCAGCTGTGTTCACTTAATTCTCCGAGAAACAAAACTGTGAAAAACAATGTCACCATCCCAATTATTTTTGTTGTGGAAGTTATTTTTCACCAAAGTGTGTTACTTATGGGTGCCATGAAACAGATTCACTTTTAAATAAATATTAAAAAAGACAACTAGCAGAGCAGAAGTGATGGATGATCCATACAAACAGTAACTTCTCTGGGATGGTCAACCTTTAGGGATGTGAAGAGGTCTCAGACCACAAGCCCGCGGCCTGCTGTCCTCTGGGATCCCCAGGGTCCCAGCGCAGCAGGACTGCACAGCATCAGCCTGAGTTTTTCTGGCATCATTCCTAAACACATCACCTGTACCCCTGAACCACTGAGCCTCGTCTCACATTTCTGTCACCTGACAATTTTCTGACACTGTTTCCTCCTCCCTACTTTGGACACATCTCAGATGGACTCTATCTGACCTCCGCCGTGACCTTGGCTCAGCCTGCTTACTCAGAACCCCAGCATCTTCCCTTCTCTGCTGCCCCCCTCCCGCTGCACTGGTCACTGGTTCTATGCTCCCAGCCCGACTCTGGGCACTCTGTTCCACCTGCACCAGCAGAAACCTACAAACTTACTGGCCCACGTGTTGCCATGGTGGTAACTCCCCAACATCAAGCTCCCAGTCACCTTATCAATGGAGCCCATCAGTGGGTGTCCACGGCGTGCCAAGTAAAGCCAGCACCACCCTGGACAGGCTGGGTGTGGACTGCCCCTCAGAGCCCTAGCACAGACGCTGTGGGCTGGTGCCCTGGTTTCTAAAACCGGGGGAATGGCCAGTAAGAAGGGCAACAGGAAGGGATGGAATTCTTTTTCTGCTTTAGCTTTACATCCACAGCATGCACTCCTAACAGGAGGGAAAAGCAGCTCCACGTGAGTCCCCGAGAAGACCTACTTTTCCTGCGCGGCTGCGAAGGGGACGTGGACTGAGACACTGCCCCATTGGCGCTGCCCTCTTCTTCCTCTTTAGCTTCCACTTTCACTTCAGCTTTCTTTTCATCCACCTCCATTGCTTCCGACTTCTGCTCTGTTGGGTCTGTTTCTTCTTTAACTTGAGAAGATCCTTGTAAGTCCTCCTCCATCATCTTGAGGAAAACAGAGTGGCAGACACAGATACATGACTATGAGAGACCTCTGTTATCACCCAGCCTTCTCAGAAGGCCCTTAAAAGTCTCTACAGGCTTGTTAAAACCTCCCCTAGTCAGAGCTGCATCGATCACTCTCTCTTTCCCACAAGGAGAGGTGGAATGCCTGTGAGTCGCTTTAATACAGTGCCAGTGCATTATGGGCTTAAAAACACACATTGCACATACCATTACCTCTTCAGTAGTTTTACATATATTTCTAGTTTGGGACAAGAATTTCCTCGAAAACTGTGGGAAGGATGGAAAGTCCAACTGCTCAGAGGCCTGGCAGGTGAAGCCCACGAGAGCAGCAGCAAGTGCGGAGGGAGCAGTGGGGAGCGGGGGGCGCTCCGCAAACTGGAGCGGCCGTGGCCCGCCTGAGCGCCATGTCGGCGCTCCCACCTGGACGGCTCTGCTGCCACACGGTGCTGGCAAAGCTCCTCATTTTTCAAGAAAAACCAGAAGTCTAGAGTATTATTTGTAATTTCCCATTTTAAAAATACTGTGTGGGCCAAACAAAATACATTTATAGGCTGGGTTCAGCCCACGGTCTGCCAGTTTTCAACTTCTGCCACAGGTTAATTAGTGGAAGAACACACCCCCCTGAGCAGCCTGCCTCTGGAGAATTATAAATGAATGAAGAACAGCAGTGAAAAAGTTGTTGGATGATTTAAACATTTAAAATATAAGCCAGTGCTCTTCACTTCTGGCAAAATAAAAACAAACCCATACCTAATATCTAAAAATAAAGAGCCAATCTGTTTGTAATCTCCTTCACACCTGAACCGTGACCGAATGGGGCAGGGAGACACAAGCAGGGACGCGCAGGGTGGACACTGGCGCCTCCCCCGGGCGCCCCGGGACCCCGCTGTGTGCAGCACGGCCGCCACGCCCAGGAAAGCCACCTACCGCAGCCCCGGGCTCTCCCTTGGGCTCCCCAGCATCGGGCTCTGTGTCCTCCGTCTTGATCTCGGCCTTCATCTCCAGCAGTGGCACCTCGGGGCCCGGCTGCTGGGAGTTGGTTTCGGCACTGGCCACTGAGGATGGAGTGGGGACCCTGTTATCAATGCTGGCTGCTGTCTGGGAAAGCTGCGGGGAAACCAAAATCATTTATCTTTGTAAACAACACAGATGATCTTAAACCCTGCTACTCACCCAACACAGATCCATGTTAATCTTTCTCAAAACTAACCTAACAGGCACCCCTATTTGAGAGAACTGAAGAATATATGTTAAAGGAGGAGTTCCAGAGAAGTCAACATCAGGCAGAAACACAATTGACTTCTTGCCAACAATGCAGAGATGCAAGAGCAGAAGCTTTCTACACTGTGACAGAAAATTATCTTCTGGGAATTTTCTACCTAAGTCAGAGAACCTCCTATTTTAAATTCAATTCCTTCCAACAATGATACTAATGGTTTTGCGAAAAGGATGAATAATAAATATGTGTGTGTACACTGTCAGAAGGAGAATAAGGAACCTATATGGACTTCCCTAGTGGCTCAGATGGTAAAGCGTCTGTCTACAATGCAGAAGACCCGGGTTCAATCCCTGGGTCGGGAAGATTTCCTGGAGAAGGAAACGGCAACCCACTCCAGTGTTCTTGCCTGGAAAATCCCATGGACGGAGGTGCCTGGTAGGCTACAGTCCATGTGGTCGCAAAGAGTCGGACACGACTGAGCGACTTCACTTCACTTCATGGAACAAGAGTGTATAACTAGCCTGTTAATTGCAGGAACAGTGGTGGAGGAGTAAATAAACATTAAGAGACGAAATCTCAAAAAAAAAAAAAAACTCTTACGTTTTCAAGGATTTACCTGATAAGAGTTTTAAGTAAACAAACAAAAACATAACATTACAAAGGGATCTTATTCAGAGATAATCTAAAATAAGAAACAATAAGAACACTCCCTATGGAAAAATAAAAAGTGTCATCTTGGGATTAATTTTGACATTTTATAAATAAATATCCTCAGTCCCCACAAGTAAAGTTAATGCATTTCAGGGGGAAGGAAGTTTTTAAGTTAGGATGGTGAGAAAACAGATACCATGACTCGGTGAGAAACAGCAGCCTCGGGCCCCTGGGGTCGGTGGGGATGGCCCCGTGTGGGGGAGCCTGGCCAGTGCCATCAGCAGAGCACGGGACCGGGACACAGGATGTGCTGCGGCCCTGCCACGGCCAGCTCCCAGGAGGAGGGGGGAGATCTGAGACACAGAAGTGCTACCTGGCTGTGCCATTTTGTCATGAAAAAGAAAGAGCTTCCAGCTGGAAAACAAGGCTGATGGGCAAGGTCAAAGTATGTACAACTAGGAACCTGACTTGTTTACCAAACCCTCAGGACAACTAAATCTCAGAGACGACCACCTGTGACAGGTGATGTTCCTATGGATAGTTTACATATTCTACAGAGGACCCATGTATGAGCTCTTTCAGTTGCTGATTTCTACAAGCTGGTTTAACTGGGAAGATAATCACAAGTCATGTCCTGCCAAACTTGGCCTCCAGAGCCCATTCTGGAACCACCATACAGCCCGTGACAGCTCCATCAGGGTGCAGACACACATGCTGTGCGGCTGCACCAAGGCCTTCACGACCACTTGTTCACGGGCAAGTTCTCATCTGCAACTCCGTGGGCAGACGGCCACAGGCCGAGGGGCTCACCGGGGTGCCAGGGGGCTGCGTGTGCACGGGGGTCGGCTGCTGCTGCGATGACTGCGGGGTGGCCACCGACGGAGGCTGCACTGGGGTCTGAGGCTGCGGGGTCACCTGGGCCTGGGCGGCTGCCTGGACCGTAGGAGTACTCTGCGTCTGGCTGGCGCTGGGCACAGAGCCGGGAGTTGGGGTGGGAGTCTGCCCGGAAGACGATGCGGGAGTTGATGGCTGGGTAGGCGCTGCTGGCTGGGGGGGCGTCACCCCAGGAGCTGCTGGGTGCTGCAGAGATGGCATGCCGGCAGCCGTGGAGGCGGGAGGTGGGGTCTGATGCAGCGGCGGCTGTGTCACTGGTGGGCAAGGCAGCTGGCTGGCCTGGGGCCCAAGCATGTTCAGGGGGTTGGGAAGAGCAGTCCCCGGCACCTGCCCCTGACAGGCAGAAGGAAAGGAGCAAGTTAAAACTGTTCTCCCCTCCGTCTGAAAATGTGGCAGCAGACATAAAGAATTAAATATATGAGAACCTGACACGGTTTCTGGATGAGGTCTGCTGACTACACGGGAACGTTCCGCTTGTAACATGTCACTGACCTGCACACTTACAGTAACCTGCGTTTGTAGTAATCAGGCTTTGACTTATGTAAGTGTAGAAATCTCTGGCTTAAACAAACACACATACACTCCACTTACTAGCTCATGTTCCATAATATCCACCCACAGCTAAGACCACTGGAAAAGCTATTTATCTTTTTTAAAAAAATGAGTTACTCAAAACACTGAAATGTTTCAGTATGGTAGTTCTCAACTAGGGACATGCTTTGGAATTACCTGTGGGCCAACTAAAAAGCTATTCTGAATCTAGAGCAGAGATCTGCCAACCACACAGGGCCCAAGGCCAAACCCAGCTAGCTGCTGGTCTCTGTCAATAAAGCTTTATTGGCCAGCAGCCTCTCCATTCACTCACGTGTGAATGCACATGTCTATGACTGCCTCTGTGTCACAGCAGTGGAGCAGAGCAGTTCCCCCTGGTCTACCAAGCTGGAAGTATCTACAGGACAAACCTGTCGACCCCTTTGCTAGAGAAATAAAATTTATGCAAATTAAGAATTAATTAATCGGTATCAGGCTTCCCTGGTGGCCCAGTGGTTAAGAATCCACCTGCCAGTGCAGAGGGCACAAATTCCATCCCTGGTCGGGGAAGAGTCCACGTCGTGGGGCAACGAGGCCTGGGCTCCACAACTACTGAAGCCCTCCTGCCTAGAGGCCATGCTGCACAAGAGAAGCCATCCCAGTGGGAAGCCTGGGCACTGCACTGACAGTAACTTCCACTCACTGCAACCAGAGAAAGCCTGCATGCATTAAGGAAGACTCAGCACAGACACACATAAATAATAATAAATAAAATTTTAAAAAACAATTAATTAATAGGTATTTACTTGGTGAATCTAGTGTAGTCACTGCCTCTTATTCATCGTTATTCACGTTAAGCTAAATAACGAATTCGATCTCTCAGGGGAACACTTGGTCTGTTTTAAATACATGCACGTTTGTACACAGCAGCAATCTGATGCACTCTAACAATTAACAGAAGTCAGGGAAAGGCAGTAAAATGAGTGGAAAATAGTCCCCACCAGCATTATATTGAATAATTAGAAACACATTCAACAAGAAGGGAACTACTCAAATGGCCCAGTTAGCCGGACTTCACCTGGGCAGTTTAAACCAACAGGTGCCAAATCATTAAGCGTGAACTCAAGGGATCTTTTCTCACTCCCTCTTCAAAAACCAATGTCTCTCAGGATCACATGTGAAGCTTAGAATTTAAAATATACAAATAAAAATCAAGAAAATGACAACTAAAAGGGTGGACAGTACCTGTGGAACGCCAGCCTGCGCCGCCGGCTGCCCCATGCCCACGCTGCTCACACTCAGCGCCCCGCTGGACGACGGGAACTGGCTCTGCGGCAGGAACTGGCTCTGCGCAGGCGCCTGGGCCATCATGCTGTTGGTGTGCGCGCCCATCATGTTCGGAGGCTGAGGCATTCGGGACGGAGAAATGGCCATCTACAAGACAATGTGTGCCACTGCCTTCAGAGGGCTGCAGGGCCCATGTCTCCAAGGTGAACCAGAAGAGAGAGGAATCCTCAACTCCCCCTTTCACAGGAGGGGACTGCCATGCGCTAAGACCTCCCAGCTCCCAGGCATTCTGCACGCTTTTTCATGCAGGTCTCTAATGAGCCAGGTCCACACAGTCCTCTGAACAGAAATCAACAGCATGCCATAGTGTAAAGTTCAAATACACCTTTTAGGAGTTCTTGGACTCATTTAGAAAGCAGCCTCAGGAGAGGACGCTCTGAGAGCCAGTGGACACTGACACCTTTCCCCCATTCTGTCACACATCCCCAGAACTCCCCGTCTTCTCACAAAGTCACAGGTGCCAAGGAATCTCTCATTTCAGTAAAAATAAGTAACGGTCAAATAATCCTTGTAGTAATAAGGACCAGAGAGAGAGAGGGAGAGAGAGATGGAGTTGCCAAAGCACAATCCAATCCAAAGGAACAAGCGCCACAGGATTCCCGGACAACCTCCAAGCTCCCGAGGGGAGAACTGTCCTGCTGCAGCGAGGCCTTCTCAGCATAGCTGAGGGGAGGACAAGCACTTACCCCTGGCACGGAGCCCATGCTGTTCATCGGGACAGAGTGGTTCATGGGGGATGCCGCACGCGGTCCCATGGGCGCTTGTGGCAACTGTACATTCCCCAAGGATATTGGGTTAAATGAATTCATCCCTGTAAACGTACCCACAACAGTTCATTAGGAAAAGCACCCGCAGGAAAACAGAATGACAATTTGCCAAAGAAACTTGAAGCCAAATAAGATGGAACACATACACTACATACACAACTGAAAGGAGATCAGTCAATCAGAAAAGATGGCTAAGCAACAGATTGCTCATATCTGGGAAAAACAGCACCACCATGGTGGTGGTGAGGTGGGGGGTGGGGAGCGGGCAGGGCAGTGTGAGGAGAGGAAGGTGGCGCTCAGGGGAGCTGCGAGCAGCTGAGGCAGGGTAGCACTCGGAGCCACAGTGTCCGAGGGTCCGAGAGAGAGCGCAGACGGGTGGGCGGGGCAGTGGGAAGGGGCACCCACCGTCCATGGAGGAGGTCTGCTGAGGCCAGGGCACCCCTCTGAGCCAACCCCTCAGAGCCTTCCGGACCACCTGACTCCCAGCAGGAAGCCCACTCCCATCACTCCAGGCCCCCCAGCTCTTTGGCTGGGCTTACATTTATTGTTAGAATCTGGGATAAGACTCAAAACATGGCTTTAATTTTGCAAGGACATGAAGCATTTAGAAAGTGCCCAAGGGTTGGCAGTTCTCAACTTCAGCCTCCTCTCTGCCGACTGGAAAGATCTCACTTACATGACTGCCTTGGCCTTCCCAGGGGTGCCACATCACAAACGACACCTCTTACCAGCCGCTATATGACTCCAGGCCACAGAGCCTCTCTCTCTGTAATTTCCCACAGTTCTCCATGAACTCTGAGTTCAATGTAAATGCTACTTCAGTAAGTCTCAGGACTTAGCCCAGTCCCATGACCGTGAACAGAATCCTGAGGTACTGCCTTAACTGTGGAGCATGAGACAGCATCAAAGAACATGGGCCTCCCTCAGCACCAGCGAGAAATGTCCCAAGTAACCAGGACTTTCCAGGAAGCCTACAGAACAAAGTGCCCTGCTCTTCTGGAGGGTTTTACTGACAAGAGGAGATTTTACTGAGCAAGCGAAAGAGATGCATGAAGCAATGGCACCATAACAAGTTCCTCTCCACAGACATGGACGTGCTGGTGACAGGGGCGTGCAAGCGCTCCCTTCGAAGGCTCCTCCTTCCACACTCTGCTCAACAGCCCCTCCTCAGATCCCAAAGCAGCAGACTCGTCCGTCTTGTCCCCAATACAGCACCCTCTCTCTCCTAAGGCTCAATTTCTCTGCCTTCTTGACTTCTTTCACTCTTCACATCTGGTCCATCTACACGAGTCCCTGAAAAGTTTCCTCCACAGTATCAGCAGCAGCTCTAGCAGGTACAGTGTGGTATGCAGGACGATCACCACAGCTGTTAGAATGGTCCCTCGCTCCCTGAGGGAGCGCACAGCAGCAAGGCCTTGCTTTGGAATCTCCTAGATAATGTCACCACCTCATTTCACAACCGGCAGAAACATCCCACTGTTCAGGTCTCAACCTGCTAGGAGCTGTAAAAGCTCTGAAATGACCCTCACCCCCAAACTCAAATGACTGCTTCAACCACGACCAAAGACTCTCAACTTGAGAAAGAACCTCTGGAAGCTGCTCAGACCAGTTGCCAGGAGCACAGACCCATGAGGGCTGTTGAGCACAGACCCTCCTCAGTGAGCCTGGTAGGCATGGCACCTGTGCTCGTTAGCCCAGAGCAGCCTCACCCGTCCCCCAAACAGGGTGCTCGGGCTTCAGGATAGGCCTGACGCTCTACTTTCAAGTGCTCAGAAATGTTTCTTTCCTCCACCTACAATGCTTTTTTTGGAGACTCTTTCAAGAGAAATGTCTTCTCTTGTCCATCCAAAAAAAAAAAAAAAAGTGAACTCCTCCTTCTGATCTCCTTGGAGAGCTTTGCTGTGATCTCCAAACTTCCAAAAGCAACAGATGGCACACTACCTGTGGACATGCCCTATGCTCATCAGTGGAAAGGAAAAAAAAAAAAAAAGGAAGCAATAAGAAAAGAGAAACTGAAGGAAAAATGGAAGGAAAGAAATACACAGGGAAGAGGACAAACCAATAAACTTTGTGCTGCAGAATGTTAAACCAAAATATGATTTGTAACAACAGTTAAATACCTTGAGAAACCTGCATACGATTCACTGGCAGAGGCATGGGCCCATCTACAATGGCAGAAAAAAAAAAAGGAGGTTACTTAAAATATTCCTTTAGATTTAAAGAGCAGAGCAGATCCCCAAGTGCTGTGCACGGATGCCAGCACACTCTTTAAAGGGCCTTTGTGTGAGAGACTCAACGTCTAAACATAGGCCACCGCAGAACACGGCCACCACCACATGCTTTCAAAGCAACAGGTTTCCTGGGAATGTAATTCTGTGTGCTGAGAAACACACACCAAACACAGAAAGACACACGAGGGAACAGACCCAGGGTGGGACACGCAGTCCTTACTTGGAGGTCTCACAGGCTGTGCCTGGGGTATTCCAGGGGGCTGCGTCCCGGGGGCTGGTAAAGCTGGCTGGTTACCCAGAATGCCTTGTTTGTGTAAACGCGATCTCCGCTTTTCTTCTAGCTCTTTTTGAATCTTGTAGATTTTCTCTGCTAGTAAGTGATAGTATTCATCCTAAAAAGCAGCAACATTCAATACTAGTTATTTGTAAACAAACTGATCTGGTTTTGTAGGTTCTAACAAACTAATGAACTTTTAAATTAAAATTATGAACACTGGCATAGGTAAAGTATTCACCACTTCTAACTCATAAACCAAAGACAAGGGATGCTATGGGACTTAACAATCAGGGGATGCCAAGTCCTCATGACAGTTCATTCCACAGCTGAACCTCTTCTTGCATATTCACTGACACAGGTGACAACACAGTACAAGCTCTGTAAACACTCCACTATAAAGTACACCCACAGACTAGAAAAACTTCATATACCTCATTTACCACTGTAGTGGGAATACTTAAGATTTTGCAGTTACAAACCAAGAGAGGTGTGCAGGGAGGACCTCAAGCGAGGAGACCAGCAGGCTGATGGAAGCCCCCACTCCTCCCCACATCCAGACCCGCAGTCACAGGCCCCCCAGGTGTCGTGCGGCTGAACACAAACGCTGACCCACCCTGCTGTTGGCAGACTCGTACATGTCCCCTTCCACTTTCTTAGCATAGGCCACCAGGTTCTCCATGCGACGATCCTTCAGGGCTGCAGGGTCAGGTGTCGGGAAGATGGCTTGGACACTGAAAGGATAGCACGCACTCTCAACCTACGTTTAGTACAATGTCAACATCCTGCCATTCCACATGTGACACAGGAAGAGAAGAAACCACCGTCTACCTTTGGGCACCATATACTGTTGAGACCCCCAACCTCTTGCCTAGTTCATGTGCAGTCACTCTTTGGAGATAATACTGATCTGTCAATTTATCCACAAGCCAAACACAACAATATTTCGCTATTAACACTAAGTGCTTGACCAACTCAAGAATAATATGATTTTTGATTAAGATAATGAAGGAGAAAAAAAAGAAAACTCCATCGGAATTGAGTTGATTAACGTCACCTTCATTTAACTTAAATTGCTGGAGAAATTCAACTATTAATTTCCCATGTTAATTGTACGATGGTATTGTGAAGCCATCTGTATTTACTAGGCCCAAATTCCTGCAATTCTCAGGGCTCCCCACAACTATAACCTTGAGCCATAAAATAAGACAAGCTTCTGAGTGAGTCCCAGCTCCCCATGCACCGAGAGCTTAGAAAACAGGCCTGTCCCTGTGACATGAGTCAAAGTTCATATTCATCTCCAGGATCCACCGGGCACTCAGAATCTGGGATCCTCCGGCCTCCCTAAACAAGCATGTGACCCCCTTCAGTTGCAAGGGTATGATCACCTGGGGCCCCAAAGAACACCTGGGAGTTAATCAGACACCCAGGAAACTGCAAAACTGTCACATCGCCATCAGTCACAAAGTGCTTCCATCACATGTGAATAACAGGTGAGAGGGCCACGTACAGTTTATGCACGAGATGGCTCCGCAGGTCCTGAGTGACGTGTTCGTGCCAGCTTTTCCGAACGCCGGTGCTGGAAGGAGGTGCTGCTGCAGGTATGGTGCTGAGGGTTCCAATGTTTCCGGAGTTTGAGCCGTCATTCATCAGGGGGCTGAGGGGAGAGTAAGAACAGGTCATCCAACTGAAAAAGTGACTCACAGGCCATTCATCTAACTAAGGTTCTTCAACCACATGCGACTTTAAACTCTGTTACCTGTTAGAAAGAAAGAGGGAGGGAGGGAGGGGAAAGGGAGAGAGAGAAGGGAGGGAGGGAAACAGCCCTACACTTTAGAAAGAATCAAGAGTTCTGTGTGGTTCCCAGCCCACTTTAACATGTGACTGTCACTCGATAGAAGCCAAATGAAACAAGGGTCTTACTTTGTGGCCCCAAGGGAAGTTGGAAGAGCTGATTCTGAAATCAAGTTTGGTGGCTGCTGATCTGTTGTTATTCCTCCTGCTGGAATGTTCATTGGGTTATTTCCTGAAAGACAAAAAGAAAAGGAATCAACCAACTCCTAAATTATACACCTCAAAGTCCTCATTAACAGACAAATAACAAGTCACATATAAATAAATGATTCTTATGAAAATTATTCTTATGACTCATAATAATAAATGCTATGGCAGGAACTCTGGGAGTTATATTTTCAATAATGGTGGTCAAATTGTATAAATTCAGTTGCTTCCCATCGCATTTGAAAACCAAAGAAGAGCATTTCTATAGAGGCTGGCTGGCATCATGAGTGCTTGGTGGCTGAGGAAAAAAATCAGAAATGATCCATCTGCAGTTTCGGTTTTGATTCTGGCTTCATTCCCGTCACATATACTTCATCATCTTTTTGTTTTGCATATCAGAAGATAAAAATCATAGAAAATAACTTTAGGTGAAGAAGACAAAACGTCAGTTTGTCTACAGTATTTGTTCTAAAGTAAGAGAAAGGTGAGACGCAGGTTAATAGTCTTGTCCCAGATTATACCACCAACAGAAGTGGTGTCAGACTGGAAGGGACATTTCAAGACTCCAACCCAGTCTTCTAGCCAGCAGGAGTCAGAGATGCATTAGGGCAACTGTTTCCCAACAGATGAAGTATCTTTAAGGTGAAAATACTTTATTAGGAAAAGAACAAAACCAGCACAACATCCCTGTTCTGAGATCCCTGTCAGCCTGTCCAGATTCAGACTGGTTGGCTCCAGTCACAAGTAGTCCACAACCAAGACATGCGAGGAGCTGCAGAGTCAAGGCAAGTGGTACTGCCCTAATTCCAACCTGTGAGATTTTGCATTCTGAGCCATGTGAAATGCCCTTTATGAAAACTATCCAGACACAAGCGACAAAAATGTTGGTTCATTTGCAAATGTGATTCATCTCACAAGCCTGTAACATCTTCAGTGTACCTGACACTTTAGCCTTTTCCTGGAATTTTTTTATTTTAATCATTTAAAAGATACCATTCACCATAATATATATATATATATTTGAATTTTATTATATATATATATTTATTTAAATTTAAAATTTGAATGTAAAGTAAAAACAGTAGCTGAAAACAGCACTGGGCTCCAGAAGGCTCGTCATTCCCGACACTGCATTTGCACAAGGAAGTTCTCAAGAGTCCTTTCACCTACCCAGGGGGTTGAGACTCCTCATCTGCTGGTGAGTTTGAGGCTGTGCTGGTTGCTGGCCAGGAACCTGAGGCTGCAGCTGCGTCTGGGGCTGGTTCAGGTAGGGGAGTCCAAGAGCAGCATATGCTCGTTGCATGGAGCTGGGGTCTATCGGATTTGGGTTACTTAAAGAAGTAGCATTCTGTTGGCCTGTGCCAACAGAACCAATGGTGTTTTGAATTCCACTAGCTGGAGACCCCAGGATGGCTATAAAAACAAACAGACAAACACAAGAGGTATGTAAAAGGGAAAAGTCCACAAATGAGCTAAAAACTACTGAAAAACAAGTAAAATTTTATCAGAAAACCACCTATGTATGTCATGAAGCATTGGAACCCCGCTACCAAGAAACTGTGCAGACAGAAGGAGCCCATCCTATTAATCTCATCTGTACAGCGGCACATGAAGAACAAAAATCTGAAGAGAATTCAAGCTTCTATGTTAGCAAACAATGGACCAGAAAATCAGTGATCATGCAATCAAGGTCAGCATGTATTAAACCTCGAGCCCCACAAGAAGTCAGTTCTGGGGAAACAACAAACATGGGAAAACACACATTCTTTGGAGGTCGTCAGCCACCACTGAGACGAGCTAAGCAGCCCCTCCTGCTGCTGCCCCCCCGGGCCCCTCACTGCTCGCTGGCACAGGGACAGAGGAAGAAACGCAGGAGCAGAGGAGACGCCCAGCTGGTCGGTTCTGTCACTTACTAACTTAGTCAATATCTTACTTACTAAAGGTGTCAAGTAACAATAACTTAATTAAGATCTCTGACACAATCTTCCAAAAAACAAAACTACATTTCCTTGAATCAGTGACGTACAGTGACCAGGCAACACCACGCCTCTCTCCTCCGAGTTTCCTATGTGGGAGGGCACCATGCTAAGCTCTCTGCTATGTGAAGCTGTTCAAGAAATACTGTGCCTGACTGAGGAAAATCTGTAGCAACATAAAAAGCCCCATTCCCAAGGGCTTCAAAGTTAACAGAGATGACCCAAACACCCATCTGTCCATCTGTCTGTCCATCCGTCCAAATGTCCTAATCAGTTTTCAACATATGGCAGAAGTTCTGTGTCATATCATTGATTCTTATTTGAAAGAGTTCCTTTCTTTCCAACTTCCCCAAACTTTAGAGTCACATCATGAACAGCAGCTTATAAAACTGATACTATAATATAAGATCTTTGAGACATAAAACACTATCACAAAATTTTTCTTTAAAATTCAGACCATTACTATAATAGTAATATCCTCACATCACCATCAGCGCAATAACATAAACAACTCAAATATTTGTCTGAGTAACTTCATGAAACCAAAATGTGTTTAAAAAAAAAAAAAAAGCCCTTGATAATTACATATTTCATACTATTTAACTTTTCTAATAAGAATATTCAGATCTCAAACTCATTAATGCTCATTAGACACAATTATACACACCAAGCACCTCATTATTATAAATGAAAAGCAATTCCCAAGGTACATTTTATGACAAGTATGTAGCTCTGAAATAAGTCATGTATAATACTTTTAAAGGTATTTTTCCTAATAGTTAATACTCCATGAAACTTTAAACACATGCCATTGTACTATTGAAACTGACATGCTGAATTGTCTAAAAGAACTACGATGGAAAAAGGAAAGTGACAATGGTGAGATGATTTATTTTTCTATTACTTTGCGGTGTAAGGAGGAACAGACCTAGACCTACACTGACACGCATACTGATCAACTGTGGAGAGAGAGGAACTTAAAGAAACAAGGTGTACAAGGCTTCGGGTTTTGGGTGAAGATGCAACAGCAGTGCCTTAACAACGATTTCTTTCTACTAAAATCCACTCGTGTCCACACTTCCCTAAATGCCATCCTTTTACCCCAAATTCCCCATCCTGGGAGGAGTGCCACTCCCAAGCTCAAGGCCACTTATGGGCCACTTACGGACTTCCTCCTCTAGTGGAAGCTGCTGACTTGGTCACTGTATTGTGTGTGTTAAAAGCGTTTATGTCCTAAATGTAAACATTACTGTGTTTTTTACTTTAAGAGAAAACATACCTGAAGACAGGCATTTGGTACTTGACATTTCTAACTAATTTAGAGACAAGGAAAAGAAAATACAAACAAATAAAAAGGTCTTTGACATACAGGCATGGCCCAATCTGAGTCCAAATGATGCTACGAGATAAAATCTATGCTTCAGGGACAAGGAACGCAGGCATTTCCTACGGGGGTGACGGCTGGAAGGGGAGTTACCTGGTGAAAGCCACCACAAACTCTTTAAGTTCTACAAGCTCAAGATGCTTCCGCTCACACTGCTAGTGTCCCGGCAGCAGCTGGCCTTCCCTGAACCCCTCCGTGGCCGCCGGGCCTCTGCTCCTCTATGGACACCTTCGACTCCTGCACTTGCTCCGTCCGTCCTTTCCTCCCTCACTTCCGAGCACAGACTCCACGACAGACACGGACAACAGGACAGAAGTGAGCAGTCTGTGCTCATGGAGCTCAGGGTCTGCTGGGAGAGCAATATCTCTAATAATGAAAGGCTACAGCCCTGGATCCCGTATCAGAGAAAGTGGTCTCTGATCAAGATGATCAAGACCATCTCCTCTTCCCTGCACATTCCCTGCAGCAGGACCCACATGCGCCTCACCGGGACTCTCCTCCCACCAGGGCGCTCGCCTCAAGCTGCAGCAGAGGAACAGGAGCCCTCCCAGCACCGCAGCGCTGAGGGCTCTGAGGCTGAGCAAAAACGTGAGGAGTGCTAACACAGCAACGTTCCACCTATCTGGTGTCACCGAGAATACAGCCTGCTACATGGATCAATTTTACACATTATTGACACTTACCTCTCTGTTTTTTGGCCATGCTGCGTGGCTGAGGGGATCTTAGTCCCATGCCCTCGCAGTCAAAGTGTGGAGTCCTAAGCACAGGGAACTCCCAATGTTTACCTCTTTAGATATCAACACTTCTTGTTCTTTTTACCATTTTTACATCTTGTTTCCTTTCTCAGAGCTGAAGGCTACGTTTCCCACCCAATCGATCCTTGTAATACCCCAGCACTCAGGGTCTCAGTGCATCTCAGTACAGTGTGGCCCCTCTCCCCGGGCATCAGGCAGCAGTCCTGCTGCCAGCACGCCTCCAGAGTGCCCCACTCCCCTTCTGCCGCAGCTACTAAGGACAGAAAAGGGCCAGGCTTCCCAGCTGGCTCTGTCCAGCACTCACTCCTCTGTGGGCATAGAGACTGGCCCGTGGACAGGCTCCACATACACTAGCCACTGCTGATGTGCAACCCTCGGCTCCCCACAAGTTCCAGCCCCCAATTAGTCTCAATAAAACTGCGCTCAATTTGGAAAGCCAACAAAAATGGACACGCTGAATTCCAAAACTTTGTCAGGTTGTTGGGGGCTACTCCATGGGGCAGGCAAAGCAGCCACTACTTGGTCATCACCTGGATTTCCACCAAGAGAGTCAGGCTCGAGTCTGCTCAGACCTGCAGACGTCTCTGCAGAGCTGCTCCCACAGCACAGGGCATCCCAGGCCCGTGCACCAGGGCAGAGGGACACCCGAGCCGAGGGCCAGGCCCCCCATCACAGCCAGCACCAAGCAAGAACGCGCGCACCCTGCAGCAGGCCATCCTCAGAAGTCAAACAGCTCAGAACTGGCAACCTGGCGCTGCCCAGAAGAGCAAGGACAGAGCTCCTCCAATGAAGGCTATCACCGGGGGCTGTCTCATACTTGAGCCACAGGCGGCCTCGCCATCCCCCTGCCCCCGCCCCCACTGAGGGCTGTCACAGAAGCGCTGGTGGTCTCTGGAGAGCCTACAGGTGAAGCAGGGGCCGAGCCTGCGAGTGCTTGTGGAGCACCAAATAGGCATCTGGAGGGCATGTTTTAAGCAGGACTCAACACCACGAAGGCAGGCATCTCAAACAATCAGAGGGGCCTAAAGCTGGATCACCGGAGAAGGCAATGGCAACCCACTCCAGTAGTCTTGCCTGGAAAATCCCAGGGACAGAGGAGCCTGGTAGGCTGCAGTCCATGGGGTCGCTATGAGTTGGACACGACTGAACGACTTCACTTTCACTTTTCACTTTCATGCACTGGAGAAGGAAATGGCAACCCACTCCAGTGTTCTTGCCTGGAGAATCCCAGGGATGGGGGAGCCTGGTGGGCTGCCGTCTGTGGGGTTGCACAAAGTCGGACATGACTGAGGCGACTTGGCGGCAGCAGCAGCAAAATTGGATCACAGCGTAGGGCCAAGTAGTGAGTGGCAAGCCAGCAGAGGTATTCAAGCCAGGGGTCTGGGGAGGCTGACTGAGACCCCCGAGGAGGCCCAGGCAGCCACGGGCAGTGGGCAGGCTGGGGTGGCCCTGGGCTGATACTGCGGCACCCATTCTGACAGTCCTTCTGCTCTGAGCTGGGAAACCCGTGGCTGCCCAGAGCAGGCCTATCTCAAGAGCTCCAGGACTGACGTTCCGCCCTGCGAGGCATTCAGAGCGGCAAACACGCAGAATTTGTTAAGATGCAGTCTAATAACACAAGAGGCCTGGGGGAAGGTCCAAGTCTCTGCGTTTCTTATCAGCAACAAGAGGGTGCACCTGCAGTTGGGCTGAGGACCATATGCGGAGCAGCAAAACCCCCCTGAGGAGGCAACATGAACTCAGACAGGGAGTCTGTTCTGTGCCGCCACAGCCCGCCCACTGCCACCCTGCACAGTTCTGGGAGTCAGGTGCCAAGACTGACGCTTGCACCCTGCAACGTCCTCATTAGTCAATAAAATCTGACAATCTCTATAAGGGATGGATAATGCAAGATCAGTGACTGCAGAATCTCTGGACAATAACTTGTGGGAAAAATTACACGAAGTCTACTCCACACAGGACACAGAAGTCTGGGTTTCCTCTCAGTGGCCCCTGTGTAGGCGCCACAGGTGACCTGGGCAGGCCTTCTCAGCAGAGACATCAACGGGAGGAGTCAGAGAAGCAGGGTGTGTGCACCAGGCAGGGCGAGCGTCTGCGGGGAACCCTGCTTGGACAGCACAGCCTCGGGGGACACAGGTGGATCTCAGATGGTCCCTGGGGGTCCTGACCACCCACTTACAAACCTCACTTGCATAGGAATCTGAGTCCAATCAGAGGTGTCCCCTTGCAGGCATGTCAGCCTCGCTGTCTAGAAAGTTCTTCCCTTGTCACTTAATTGAAGCTGGGCTTTGCCCAGCCCCACCTCCCACACACACTGACCCTCCCTGTCAGGACTGCCGACACCACTGATTCTATCTCACTCCCCTGAGTGATACCACTGTTGCTTCACGTTTTATTTCTGGCTGCACCCCACAGCATGAGGGATCTTACTGTGCCCTCATGAACCATGTGCCTCACGAACCTCATGTGCCCTTTGAACCATGGATCAAACCTGTGCCCCTTACAGTGGAAGTGCAGGGTCTTCACCACTGGACCACCAAGAAGTCCGAGATTGATTCCATCGTCACATTTTTAAAGTACAGCTGACCGTTGAACAAGACAGGTTTCAACAGCATGGGTCTGCTTACACAGACAGTTTCCAACAGTAAATACAACAGCCACACATTATCCATGTTGCTCGAAGCTGTGGCGGAACCACGCTGCCAATGGGCTGGGAGGGCTGTGGCCCTGACTGTGCAGAAGGATCAGAGCCCTCATCCTGAGCTGTGCAAGGGGCAACTGGACAGAGTCCATCAGCCGCTGGAGGGGCAGAGCCACGCTTCCCCACTGTTGCTACGGCCCATTTCACGCACGATGGGCACAGTTTGCTTCAAGAGAGGAGAACAGCAGCAAACATTTACAGAGAAGACACTGCTACAACTCTCTCGCTCATCCTATCAAACTCCTTGTCCTCGCAAAACCATAGTGCTGGAGCCAAAGGAATACACTCAGAGCAGAAACCTAACTTGAGAAGCATTAAAAACAAAAACATACACAAAGACACAAAATACACACTAAAATACCCCACTTTCATTTCTTTCATGAAAATTTGCTAAAACCTTGTACAGAGTTCGTCTATATGCGCCCCGTGACTTTATATTGTGAAGTCGCCCTGACAACACCTTACATTATGACTGGGAGAAACGCTGTGGTTTACCACTTCTGAGGGCTCATGCTGGATCAATCATTACAACAAGCAGGCAGTTACAAAGATGTTAGAAAAAAACCCACACTCATTTCTTTTTTTTTTTTTTAAATAAAAACCACACAAAGTGTTTCTTAAAAAGAGAAATCTCAAAAGTTTACAACTGTCATGGCAATACATATTAAAAACCAAAGGATCTCAGAAAATTCAGTCCCAAATTAAAGGTTAAGAACACTATCCTAATTCATTATTCATGGAATGAATACTGTACAACCACAAACTCGATATTAAGTATCTTGACACTTAAAAGGACTATAACTGAAATACATCCTAAAACATAAGAAACCATAACCATCACATGTTAGTAAGAAAGAAAACATTTTACACTAACTTGGAAGAAACTCAGACTGTAGTCCACTAGAACTGTTCTCTCAAATATCTGCTTCTAGAAGACACAGATTCCTAGATCTTCACTTTATGTAAGAAATGTCCTAGAAAATTGTGTATTAATTCATTTTTTGCTTAATAAAAGTATAATTTAACTGATTTAGGAAATCTGATTTAGGACTTTTAAAGGAAACTTAGTATGACTGCTTCTACCGGGGAGCAAGGGAGGGAGGATGGGCCCGTGGCCCTGGACTGCCTTTCCTGGGCCACGGACACTCCTGTGTGTGCGGGGTGCTGGGGGCTCGGGAGGGAGTGGGGCCTGGGGGCTCCACCACCTTTCCCAGTGCCACTTGGAAACAAGCAGAAAGAGAAGCAGCATACGTGTTCTGAGGCAGCACCAGGTCTGCCCAAGAAGAATGAGAACAGTGGACACGTAACCACAATCAGGGCGGGTGGGGCGAGATGGCCCAGATGAGGTGGAGAAGACGCAGACAGGGCTGGAGTTCCGAGGGCAGCTCCAGCCCGCGGCGACACGAGAGCCAAGGGACACACCCCGAGAGCACAGTTGGACTCGAAGACAACTGGAAGGGACTGAGCGTCGGGGAGAGACGCTCACCCTTTCCCTGCTCCGATGCCCGGGGAGCCCCCGGGAGCCACACAAGGCCTCCTGGGGGGCACTGCCTCAGCACCCGCTAAGCGCACCCAGGCCGATGGGAAGATGACGAAGCAAGGGCGCGGCAGTCCTGGCGCAGAGACCCTCCACCTGCGCTGAATGAACTGTCAGCTGCACAACTAGGTCTGGGAATCGCATTGCCTCCACAACACCTGCATGTGGAATTTACACCAACCCATCCTGACTGATTCTTCTAGAACAAGGGGTCCTCAAAACTTACTTCAGGGCGATTTCAAAAAGTGTCCCGTCTACTCCACCCCTCAACCCAAAGTCACTGTCATTACAGTGACAAACGCTGAGTATCTGTCAAGAAACTCAGAGAGCCACCCGCCAGCTCTCGCCTCTCTGATCCAAGTGACGTCCCTCTTCTGCACTCGCTGCTCTGCTGTGGCCGAGTCCAGAGGGCTGGGGAGGGGGATTCCCGCGCTGGGGGCGGGGTCACCGAGCAGCGGGGGCGCCCGAGTGCCGGCTGTGCCGAGCTCGCCCCTCGGCTTCCGCCCGGGCGCCCCAGCTCCCACCGCGCGTGTGGCGGCTGGTCTCTGCCCTGCTTCCTGCCTGATCCTCTGTGCTCTCAGCGTCTCGTCGCCAAGCTTCTCTGCCCCCCGAGCTCACTTACTTTGTTGGTTTCGCTTGTCACTGGCATTTTTCAAAGGGAGGCAAACAGGACAGTCATGTCGTGTGCAGTTCTTCCAATGAGAGATGATTTGTCGTGAAGATGCGCAATGGGCAACTATGACCAGAAAAACAGCGAGACGTTATTTTCTATCCAGACCGGTGGCGTTCAATCACACCTACATTATAAGGCCAGCGTCCGCAAAAATGGGCATAAGCGTGACTGCAGCACGGGGCAGGCCGTCCTCAACTTACAAACAGACTGCTTGCCAGAAAGTCTGTAAGTCGACTACTGAGGATTCCAAACAAAAACTTCCCAGAGAAGCAATGTTATGAATGATGGTGAACAAGGTTTAGCCCACAAATCAAAATCAAAAACAAAACAATACTACCTGGCCTGAAATACCACACAAGTGGAATGAAAGGCAGAACAAATAATAATTCTGCAATGTCACTATTTACAATAAAAAGTTTACATTATGTTTAATAATGCTCAAGGACGAAACCATCTAAACACTAGAGTTGAAGAAACACAGCGAAGCAAATGAGAGGTCTGTAGAGACCCTGTGGGGGCCCGGGCACTTCTCAGAGCACTCGAGATGGCAGCTGCGGCTGGACCCTCTGTCTCTATCTTCGCTTCCACTTCTTCCTAAAGGTCCAGCACGACCCTCCTCTGCTTCTCCATCAGGACAGGGTTACACCCGGGACTCACAAGTGTCACAAGGGGAAGCAGGGAGATCAGGGAGACTCTCCCCAAGGTTAGGAGCACAAGTGAGAAGAGAGAGAAAGAGGATAAAGATTAAAGGGAAGTTAAGGAAGGCTTCTTAAGGAGAAATGGGGTGTCTGTGTGAAGACCAGAGAAGGGGCACATGCGTGCACGATTCTCCCCCCTGGAGAGGAAGGTGGAAGGAGGTGGCAGGGGTGGGCAGTACACACAGGTCCCCAGGACAACCGGGCCAGGAGCCCGATGAGCCAAGACAGAAGGGCAGAGGGGCAAGGCAGCGGCCCCGGCGCCTGAGTGCACAAAACGACTGCAAGACAGATGCTCCAGGCTTGGGGAAAGGCGTGTACATGCATGTGTGCGCACTACACTGTTAGAAAGAAAACCTGAACTAGACATGTATGGCGAAGACAGTGCTCAAGAAGGGACACAGGTCTTCTGTGACAGAGGAAGGCAGAAAAGAATGAATGCAGGGCGCAGCTCCACCAGCAAAAGTTCACGGAACGTCATAGAACCACACTGCCTTTCTCCTGGGCAGGTGAGTGTCCAGAGGCATCTGACTGGTCAGCATGTGGGGACGTGGGAGGTGGGAACCTTATCAACAGGAGAGGTGCCAAAGAACACCAGCTGAGTCCACCCTTGGCTCCACCACCAGGACCTGAGCGAACAGCACTTACCTTGACACGCCTTCCCAGCCTGACAATGCGTCATGTGATTCAAGACGTTTTTCATGGTTCGACAATGTGGGAGTGAGCAGGCCCGGACCTCTCCGTTGGCTTGTTCTCGCCTCTGACATTTATGAGCGTGAAGCAGTAGGACCAGCTGCTGCTGTATCAGTTTGCGTTTTTCGGGATCTGCAGTGGGGCCCGTTGCAATTGCCTGTGCAGGTACAATTCCCACTGATGTTTGCATCTGAGACTAAAATAAAACAAATTAACACAAACATTTTAATAAGCTTTCAGAGTTCCAATTCATGTTCATTAACTATTTTTTCAAACTAAGGGTAAAGCTGAGTGACAGTGTAGGCCACAGTGAGAATGCAGCTGGTGAGGTTCTTTAATTCATTGGCAATTTATCATGCTACAATACATACAAGTGCAGGAAAAGCTGTTATTATATTAGGCTGAACCATATGAAACCACTGTTTCTCTAAGCCAAATGATCAAACATTGGCAATTCCATATGATTCAACCTAATAAAAAGATCGTCAAGGACTGACCAATTCCAACCCACTGTGCTCTGACAGAGCAGAGGAATCAGAGCCACCCTGCAGATTCCTAATCTTCTGACTGGAAGGACAATACCTGCAGCATTCATTATTTCTCCTAAAAGATTAAGACAGCATTTATCTTGAATACAACCATCCAGTACAATCGTTAATGCTTCGCATTCCATTAAAATTTCTACTTGGACATCAGACAATATTTTTTCTAGGTATTAGATGATCTGCTAAAGATAAAGAAACAGAGCTTAGTTACTACTTCTATCCTTTCAAAATAGTAGGCCAGATCAACCATACCTCTTAACTGCAAAGAACACGGGGACCTGTGGAACTCTTACTCTTTACCAACTACCAACATTCTTCTGAAATTTACCAAAGAAACTTTGAAATGAGAGAAATGTAGTGTTCCTAACATGCAACAATATAATCCATATTTCAGGGATTTTCTGATCTACTGCTCTGATTAAATCACACTTCTGACTTCATTTCCCAACACCTAGTGCCTCCCATGAAGTACAACACAGCTCTGATTTTTCAAATAAAGAATCAAAACTATATACATTTGCAACTAGGGGAATACCAAGTAAAAATATATTTCTTTATGAACCAAAGTTCACTGTAAAAAGTTAGAGCATTTTGTGTTTTGGTTTTACGCTGATGAGAACTCATAAAATAAGTACACAGAAAGCCACCTGGCTTCGCTCAGGAGCACAACTCTTAGAACCCTAACCAGGAACCAAAACAAAAGCAAAATTCAAGCCGAGAGGCCGAGTGTACTGAGTGCAGAAGCAACGCCCGAGGGAAAACAGCCTCCTTGCCTTATGTCTATTTCCCCGACTGTAAAAATAATACATGCAAAATGTGTGAGACAAGTGCTCAGGGCTGGTGCACTGGGAAGACCCAGGAGGATGGGATGGGGAGGGAGGCGGGAGGGGGGATCGGGATGGGGAACACATGTAGATCCATGGCTGATTCATGTCCATGTATGGCAAAAACCACTGCAATATTGTAAAGTAATTAGCATTCAACTAATAAAAATAAATGAAAAAAAAAATACATGCAAAATGTGGAAAGCAAAGAACTAAGGAAATACTTAACACCTGCAATCTTGAGAGCCAGGAGTTCACTGCGGAAGTGCAGACAGGTTTTTCTCTTTCCAGTCTTTTTTGTATGTACGAACCATGACCAAGAGTCTTATTTATATACATTTGGCCTGCTATTTATTCTAGGTTCTGCCCCGTACCAGTTAAGTTGTAGCATGATGTGTAGTGAACATGTGGCTGCACATTCATTTATCCAAACTCCAATGACTGGGCATAAACTGTAGCCATTCCTCTTTTTTCTGACACTTTAAAATAAGGCTCCAATAAACAAACAGCCTGCGACTATGCCCTCTGCAGCATTCAGTACCTACGTTAAATGACTCTGCATCGATCAGCTTATTTCCACTACAAAGTCCAAGCAGAAATCAACAGGAACAGAAGAATACGGGAAATGTAAGATGATCCCTGGTTAGGTCTCTTTTGCATTTATAAAAAAATTTCAAAAGGGAAAAAGTAGAAAGGAAAGGATACCATTATCACATCTAACCAAATGAAGGATTCTTTAATATCTTCTAACATCTAGTCCATACACAAATTTCTCAACTTGTCCCCAAACTGTCTTTCAGAGTTGGTGTGCACAGATCAGGACCCAGTTCAGGCCCACACCCTCCACCTGGTTACTGTCTTTAAGTTTCTTCATCTCCTGCTACCCTCCCCCACCTTTACTTTCTCACGATACTGATGTCTAGAAGAATCAAGCTGTTGTCTTCCTACCATTTCTTAAAATACAGAAATACTACATACAAAATAAATAAACATAAAAAGAGGTATCATATAAAAATCTGGTTAAAAAAACTCAACCTTATGATTAAATTATAAAAGACTTTTAAAGTTACTAAAAATTAACACATTGTTTCTCATCTGCAATGTTCTCAGTAACACATTCGGAACTGTATTTGATGGTATGCTGGAACCTTAACATGTAGAAACAGCACAGCTGGGAAAACAGCATGTCCAAGTCTTGGTCTATTCCCCATCCACATTAGCTGTTCAGCAAGTCTACACACCGTTTACACATCTCAAAAACAAACCAGAGGATGAAGCGGAGTCACCAGCAACATGAAGCAGACAACATGTCTCATGTCCCTGGGTTAGCCTCCCCCCACGTAACTCCATGGGCTTGCATGAGGCTAGTCCAGATTGCAAAGTGCTTACAAACGTGGGGCACATTTAATTTCCTTCTCTCTTAGGCTGGTGCTCAACAAGACGGAAGAGCTGTATGAACTTCTGCAAAAATCTGTCAGAAGCAGCCTTCAGATTCTACTAACTTCTCAGCTCAGTCCCCACTGTCCAGGCGGGAGAAGAGAATTAAAAGAAAAATGCTTAGACAAGAACCTCTCTTTAAACATACAGAACAGAATTTGCAAATTCCCCCAAAAGTACTTTATAATTTTAGGAAACTTTATTTCTGCAATAACCAAAGATATTTTGGAAAACGGTAAAAATGAAGGAGGAATCTATCTTGCCATAGATTCTTAGGTATGTAACCAGAAGCATAAACCATGTGTAACAAAAAAAATAAACTAGACCACATTAAAATGAAAAGCTTTTAAGCTTCAAAGACACTATCAAGAAAATGAAAGACAACCCAAAGAATGGGAGAAAACATCTGCAATCACAGATGTGATAAGGGACTTATACCTAAACCATTCAAAGTACTCTGAAAACTCGATGATTTAAAAAAAAGGAACCTAGAATTTTTTTAAATGGACAAAGTATATGAAGAGACATTTTCCCAAAGAAGATACACAGAGAAGCACATGAAAAAACTGGCATGTTTACTGAAACACGAAACACATGAAAAAGCACCCAACAACATCATCAGAACCACAGCGAGGTACTATTTTACAGCTGCCCGCATAGCTACGATTTAAACATGAGACAGTAACAAGTGCTGGTGGAGAACTGGCCTCTCTCACACTCTACTGGAGTGTGTGTGAAAGGGTGCAGCCACTTTGGAAAACACTCTGGCAGTTCCTCAAAAGGTTAAACCTGGAGTTACCATCTGGACCAGCAATTCTCTGAAGCATACGTGTAAGAGAACTGAAAACATATGTTCACACAAAAACATGGACACTAATGTTTGCAGCAGCGAGATTCCTAACAGCCAAAAAATGGAACCAACTTAAATGGGCATCAAGTAGAGACTGGAAGAACATGATATATCAAAAAAAGAATATAACCCAACCACAAAAAAGGAAGTACCAGTACATGCTACAATATGAGTGAACTTCGAAAACATTGTGCTAAGTGAAAACGCGTCACAAACAACCACATATTCAATGAAATGTCCAGAACAGGTAGATCCTTAGGGGCAGAAAACAGATTAGTGGTTGCATCTGGCTGAAGATCTCGGGGAAATGGGAGGAACTTGCTAACGGCACAGACTTTCTTTCTGAAACATGAAAATGTCCTAAATTTGAACATGGTTGCTAATGGCTGCACAGAACACTAAATGCCACTGAACTGTGCACTTTAAAGAAGGGAACTGCATGGGAAAGCGATTGTATCTCAATAAAGCTGTTTTAAAATGAGTTCTATCTCACTAATTATCTAAGAAACGAAATTAGAACGAAGAAGCATCTTTCACCTATCAATATGACCACAGTAAAAAAATAATAAAGAAAAATGTCCATTCCTTTTGATCCATTGGTTCTATGTCTTATAATTTATTATTAGGGAAGTAACCGGACTTGTGTGCTAAAATGTGTGTACAAAGATAGACACCACACTTTGATTAAATTACTGAATACTGGAAAATTCCCTAAATGTCTAGAAAAGGCAGACCAATTAAGAAAAATTATGGCTACAGACCTCATGAAATCAGATGCAGGCATGAAAAGTAAGGGGAACCTGAAGAGACCCCAGTCAAAGCCACATGGAATAGAAAGGCCTAGAGCCAAGCCCTAAGCAAATCCTTGACCCACCAAGCATTGTGAGATATAATCATTGTTATTTGGGGCAGCTAAGCCCATGCCCCACAACTACTGAGTCTGCTTGCCCTAGAGCCCGTGATCTGCAACGAGAGAAGCCACTGCACTTAGAAGCCCACAAAGCGTGACCAGAGAGCAGCACCTGCTCGCCGCAACGAGAGAGCGCCCGCGCAGCAACCAAGACCCAGCAGGGCCACAGCACCCACAGACAAGCCCCGACCATAGCGCAGACCTCCATGCTTTCAGTGAAGTGAAATGGAACATGTTACGCTACAGAGGAAAGCTATTAAAATAGTACCATAAAGTCATTCAGCTTTTCCTTATCACCTTCATGCATTGTTTGAATGTTTTACAAGAAGTGTCTACTATTTTTATAACCAAAAAAACAACAACAACAACAAAAAAAACCCACTTAGGGAGGAAAATCAAAAGAATCAGTAGAAAACAATGAACAATTAAATATTTTTAAAAAACTGTGAAAGTATTAGAAAGTGGTAAAGGCCTTTGTAAAAATATATAAAGCAGTGGTTCCTAACTAGTCCCCAGTAAAACCTCTTCAAATACAGATCCCCCACTCATGCCTCCCAGAGACTATGGTTCACGAGATGGGGGTTGGGGGGGGCGGGGGCAGAGGCATTTGTGTCCAAGCTCCACAGAGGGTGCTTCCTCACAGTAGCTTTACACTTCTTAAAGGTTTTCCGAAATGAACATGGATGCACTTTTACGGTTACAATAAGAAGACACACTTAGGAGAGACACTCACAGGTGACTCTCATGCAGCGGCAGTCATGTGTACTGGGAGAGCGCCTGGGCCAGACCACCGTAACAGTGACCAACACACACGCAAAGCATGTGACACACACGAGACAAGGCGGACAGCGCAGGTGTGGGCGCTTCTCCGTCTTCACTTCTCGAGGACTGTGCTCGGTTCATACCCGCCCACGGCCCAGAGAGGGCGAGCGGAGGCCCACGCAGCCTCGTGGGCGGTGGCGGACTGGGGGGCCGGGGGGCTGTCTAACAGCAGAGTTCCCTCCTTAATTCCTCTGTGCTCACCGTGTCAGAGGGCTGCCACCTTGCATTTGAAGAGAATGTAACAGGAAAACTGAGGGAGGTGGGAGGGGGGTTCAGGATGGGGGACACATACACACCGGTGGCGGATTCATGTCGGTGTATGGCAAAAACCACAATACTGTGAAGTAATTAGCCCCCAATCAAAATAAATAAAGTTTTTTAAAAAAAGGAAACCTGGCCAAGGACAGGAACTAAGCAACTTGAGAAACAAAAACATACTAAACACAAGTACTTTCATTCTTACCAGTAATCAAGAAATGCAAATCACAATAATTGGACACTATCTCCTCCTGTCAAAGGACAGAATGATAACCCCCAGCCTTGGGAGCATCATCTGATACTAGTGACCTGCTTCCTGGCTTTTGCTGGAAGGCAATACAACAGTATCCATCACAAGCTTTAAAATTCATGCAATACATTTTGGTAACTCCCATCAGCTCACATGCAGTTCCTAGTGGTGGAAGGGGAAGGTGACCGGGGAGCAGGAGTCACAGGTTGCCATCACGACCCCCTGCCTGTCAACATTCTGAACCAGAGTGACAGCAGGTGAACGCAAAGTGTACAACCCAAGGGCTGTGGAGGGCACAGCCCACTCACCCCATTTCATTGCTACATCTTTTGTGCTTTGCATGTATCTTTCTGTCAGCGTAAACTCAACCATCATTTAAACCACTGTCCATTAAACAGCCTTGAAAAACAAACATTTTATGTTTATTCTGGTGTATTTCTTAATTTTAAAGGAGCTTGCTGTATTTTTATCAGGTCTGTCATTGTTACATAGGTCTGAGTAATCAGCACCGACCCCATTTTTTTAAAACGCCCTTTATCCTAAGAACAGGATCACAGATGTGCACAAGGAATATGTATAAAGTTTATCCTGGCATTCTTTCTAGAAAAAGAAGTTATTTTTCACAAAGTATCCAAGAATAGATTATAATGTCTGCAAAGGACTCTGCAAACAGTAAGAAGCAGAAAGTGACAGACAAGTCAGGACAGTGAACGAAAGTGCCTCCTCTGACCACATGACCACCACCCCCCATCTGCAGGGCTGGGGTTCCCGGAGACAACTGTTCAGATAAGCCTGGCCCAGACCTTCCACATTACCGATGCAGTCCAGACCCCTACTTCTCTGACATCCTCCCCCAACCCACCTGGAAACTTTACTTCTCCCCAGTCTCCACTTAAAAGTCAGGAAATGACACCAAAGCGAACACCAGGTGGGACAAAGGGTTGTTCTGCAATATTTGCTTGTTCTGATTCCCCCAGAAGGACCCTAGAACAGCTGGTTACACAAAGCTTTGCAGTCATAAAATAGAGAAAATGCTCATTAAATGTACTCAGCTATCAAACCAGGAAGAAGTGATAATCACCTGAGATGATAAAGATCAACTGGTAAGAAACAGAACAGTTATTTAGATAGTATAATGCTTCTTGTGTCTTCATTTTGTTTGGTGTCTGTTGATTTTTAAAAAATAAGATTACCTAACAATTTAAGATTTAAATTCAATAAGGAAATAACTAAAAATGATCAAGTTGGACCAGAATGATCTCTAAGCAATCTTCCAAATCAGAAACACTGATTTCACACTGGAAAACAGACGGCTAAGGCAAGAAAGAAACCTCATGGACGAGAGAGCACAGGACAGACAACTGGACAGAACCCCCCCCCCCAACCCAGCGTCACTCCTGCCCACCTGGAGAGTCGATCTGCCCCGGGGGCTGAGGGGTCAGGTACACCTGTGCAAAGAGACCCTGAGGGTAAAAGCTGCTGGGTCTACTCCAACAGCCAAGGGGACAGGCCCACCAGATCCACACGTCTCAACTGACTCATGAGGTCTTAGGAGCATCAGCCCCGTTACTGTACAACCAGGCCACGAGAACTACCCATCTACTTAACAACTGGCTTCCCAGGTGGCTCAAGGGGTAAAGAATCTGCCTGCCAGTGCAGGTAGACATAAGAGATGTGGGTTCGATCCTTGGGTTGGGAAGATCCCCTGGAGGAGGGAGGGCACAGGAAACCCAGTCTACTATTCTTGCCTGGGAATCCCATGGACAGAGAAGCTTGGTGGGCTAAGGTCCATAAGGCTGCAAAGAATCAGACATGACTGAATCAACTCAGCACACACAAGTTTTAAGGAATTATCTTCTCGACCACACATCTATATGAATATATTCTTCAAGAACATTTATTACAGTAAGTTTTTGATAACTTGGCAAATTAATCATTTGACAGACAAATTAGCTTTTGGTGGCTTGAGCCTAAGTGCCATTTCAGATAATTGTGGAAAAGGTAAAAAAGAAGTTTGGGAAGTTGGGGCCACACGAAGACAACTGTGACTCTTCAGACAGGACACTGCACTCACATCTTTGGTAGCTGGGAATGTCTCCTTCCAGACCCATTAAATGTGCTGCCTACTGAGTTCTACCTCTTAAAAAAAAATTATTTAATTAAAAAAATTTTATATATAAGTATAATCATTTAAGGTGTCTACTGAGTTCTTCCTAAAACAGTCACTTCATTTCCCAGAACGCCTGGTACAGTCTCTGTATTTGCTGCTAGCGGGCGGGCAGAAATTCTGACACTAGTGTGTACTGGGCACAACTTGTTTAGACACGAAGAACCTGCCTCCTAAGTCTCCACTTTACATGGAGTCAAAGACCTGAATGTCTCTGGAGATAATTCATGTTGCTTTACCTAGAAAGCTTCACTGAAGAAAAGGCTATGATAATTAGACTCTAGAGAAGACATGGTTAATGGAAACTGGTCTTGGAAAGAAGTTAAATGACTTTTTTAGCTCCACTGGGTCTTTGTTGCTGCATGTAGGCCTCCTCTAGTGTGGAGAGCTGGGGCTACTCTCCAGCTGCAGTGTGTGAGCTTCTCACTGCAGTGGCTTCTCCTGTCACGGCTCTAAGCGCGCAGGCTCAGCAGCTGTGGCTCAGGGGCTCAGTGGCTCCATGGCATGTGGTATCTTCCCAAACCAGGGATCAAACCTGTGTCCCCTGCAGTGGCAGGCAGGTTCCTAACCACTGGACCACCAGGGAAACCCAGTTAAATGATCCTGATTGAGTACTTCCAATACCAGTACAACCAATACAGCTGGTTCCTACTATCAAAGAATACTATAAATATTTCTCAATTTACGTTTTTTTTTAAATATTTGCAACACATCATATTTTGGGCTTAGACTATGTTTCCCAGGCTGATATTTATTGCCAAAACAAAAGGGGATGAGTTTATATAGTAGAAAGGGTTTATATAGGTGCCGGTAAGAATTTTAGATTAGAAGTTATTCTTCAAAGGCCCACAAACTCATCTTCTCAGAGGTCTCGAAGTTACAGGTGGAGGCGATGAGAATAAGAAAGGTAAATGCCTAAAATTACAAGAACACTTGGAGGACTAATAGTGAGAGCAAGCACTTACTTCCCAACACTGTCCCTTGTATTCCAGTTCAATTACTGAGGCATAATTCATAGCCACAGAGTGATTTTCTACAGAAACTGCTCTCACAGTGAAGAGCTGACGAGACTACTCACTTGTCGTTCCAGTGAAGGACAAGAGTGCTGGAAGCTCTCTCCCTAGTCCTAGGGTGGAAGGAAACACCAGAGGGCCAGTGATTTTAAATCCATGCTTGTGAAGTACAAGGAACTACAGACAATGCTTTACCCACATGAGCATTTAAAGGGCAGCTAAAACTAGGATGAGCCAGTCAAAGACAACAACAGGTAGAGACGCTTGGGTTCATGAAGTTCAATCAGTTTAAGTCTTGATTCCTCAGTGATTGGAAACTGGATATGAAGGACGGAAAATGATGAGACAAGAAGACAAAAAGCGGGAGGGAGAACAGTGAAGGTTTCTGAAGTGCTGAAGTGGACACAAAGACTAACAAAGCAGGCCACTCCCCAGTGGGCATCTGGGCATCAGGTTCCTGACACTGCAGGGGACAGAGCCTCTGGAAGCCTAATCTACACCAGAACCACTGGAGGAGCGTAGTTCAACCACAAGAGGAAGAACAAGTCCATCTACTTGGCAATTATCCTGAAACGTCTTAGAGGGAAGTAGGTGGCACACACTGGAAAACTGAGAAAGAAAAAAACGAAAGTCTCACAAGTAACAGTGAGAGACAAAAAGATTCCCCCCCTTCCCTCTAAGAGATTCTGAACCAGGAGGACGCAGGGCGGCCCAGCGGCCAGCCTGATGCAGTGGGTCCACTGCCTCACTGAGAAGCAGACAGAACCAACTCCAAGCACACAGCTTGCCCCGGAAGGGCCAGAGCTGACGATGCGTCACCACGAGCTGCCAGCGGTGCTGCCCCCAGCTGTCACTGCGGCCCGACCCTCCTCGGCACGGAGCGCCCTGCACAGCCACCCTCCCCGCCTTCAGAGACCTGAACCAGCAGCTGCCCGGGGACCTGTCCAGAGCCTTCAGGTTCCAATTCTCTGACACAAGAACAAAATGAATCCTAACACGACTCCCACGAGCTACTTATCTTTCCTTTAGTGAGCAACTTTAACAATTTACTGACCAGAGATGTTTTTGTTACCTGAACTTACTGACCAGAGATGTTTCAGTATTCACTTATGTAACAAACTGCTGACCACAGGTGTGAGTTTCTGTAAAAATCCCCCAAGCAATAATGTGTTATCAATCAATTAATTTATTTGGTTGTGCCAGATCTTAGTTGTGGCACATGAAATCTTCAGTCTTTGTTGCCACATGTGGGATCCAGTTCCCTGACAGGGACTGAACCCGGGGCCCCTGAGGCGGGAACAGAGTCAAGCCACTGGGCCACCAGGGAAGTCCCTCCTCCATTACAACTTCAGAATAGCAAATTCTCCATAATACAGTCTTTACTTTTTCTCAAAACAACAAAAAACCCCATCACACAGGAACTTCCTGTTAGAAATAACCCTGTGGAAGACCACAGTGGGACACCCACAGCAGACTCTATAGAGAGAAACTGACGGTGGGGTCCCTCTGGTCACCAAACCTTCTTAGGTGAGATAAGCCCAGAGGTGCCCCACCTGAAACGGGGCTCCTTCAAAACAACCCCACACCCATCATGAAGGTCAGCAAACGGCGCAGTGGACGACCTGGTTTCAGCTGATGCCCGAATTCCGACCCCTTCCTGCTAACACTCCCATGCTCTCTGTTATGACCTTTTCAGGTGAAGATGGCAAGAAGGGCAATGTCAGTGAGGGGTCAGGCAGCCCCTGCTTCCAGAGGACTGCCCTGAGACAACGCCCTTCCGCCCAGGCAAAGCTCTCCTCTGAGACGGCCCACGTGGACCTTGAAGCCAGGCTACAGAAAGACAACCCAACCTATGCCCCCACCAAAATCATTCTTCTTCATCTGTAAAATTTATATAATTTTGAAATTCTTACATCCACATGAACTATCCTAGAAAACTGGACAGTGAATACATACATTTAATAGTTGTCACTCTTATTAATTCAAATTATAAACAATAGCATACATACTGAGTCTTATTAGACCTAAAACTTGACTATTTCTAAAACACATCCTGGTTTCAAAGATGCTACAATGTGGGGGGGTGGGGGAGAGTGCATCTTAGAATCATGATATACAGTGTAATAATATGGTGAAAACTCTCTAAGAACTAAAAAAGTCTGTAGAAAGTTAAGAAATTACAAATAAAATGGCCGGAGACAGAGCTGCAATGAAATCCACGTGAAAATTCAGGGAGATGCGGCACTTGCTCCTGAATGCTGTCCTGGGGATATGGACACCCCCAATAAGGACTCCGTCTGCAATGGGGGCTCTGCACCCTCGGGCGCCCGGCAGCACAGCCCAGAGGGAGACCTCAGGGCAAGGCGAGCCTCGGGCTTCTGTGACTACGGGCCCCACAGCCCTCATGCTTCCTGACTGCCCCACACACCTACCTGCGCGATCTTTGGCCCTCACCTCACTCACCACCTCATCCTCTCTCGGTCTCCTCTCCCACCTTCAGTGACACCGCCAGCTCCCGTGGACAGTGGCCGCCCTACTTGCATGTCCGTCCATCTGCCTGGCCTCTTCACCTGGACGTCTCACAAGCATCTCAAGAGGAGCAGGTCTACGCTGGAATTACGAGCACCCTCTCCTTCGTCACCTTCTCCCAGCCCGCTGCTCTGCTAGCTCTGTAAGTGGTCCCACCACCCACCAAGTCATCTGTCACGGTGACCCTACTCTAGCGGCAAATCTCGCCTGGTCTCCTGTCCCCACTGTGATCAGTAACCTCCAGGCCCCCGTCGCCTCTAGCCTGGACCGCTGCAGCGGCCGCTGCCACCCACAGCCTCCCTGAGACAGCTCCAGCTGAGCCCCTAGTGCCCACCTCACACCACTTTCCCCTCATCCCTCCCTGGACTTTCGCTGGCTCCCATACAAGTCATGCTCTTCCAGAGCCCTGGGGTCTCCGTGGCTCCTGCCCACCCTCCCGAACTTGCCCTTAAACCCCATTCTTCGTGCAGCTCTCTCTGCTGGTTTCATCTAAGGAGGTCCCCATGTCAACTGCAACCTCCGTGCGCTACTCAGACCTGCTGGAGCAGTCTGTATTGATTATTTGTTTTCCACCACCACCACTGCCCTCCTACCCCCGCAATTCCATGGAGGCGAGCTCTTCATCACTCACACCCACATTCCAGATACACCTGGGCTCAGAAAAGGTGCTCAACAAAAGTGGCAAACTAAAGGACCGGCCGCACCCCCAGCTTCCTGTGCACCTCCAGTGACGGAGAGGAGACAGGCACGAGCCCCTTGGCCAATGACCGAATATCTAAACGGTTCCACAGAGAGCACCGGGTGAGCTGGAGTCAGAGTCCTGCACTCACCCAGGCAGCACACGGAACCTAGCTTGGTTTTACAAGGTCGCTCTCCAAAGCATGACAAAAACCACAAATACATTCAAGGCTCCAAATTTTTCTTTTTTTTTTTTTAACTAAAGAGACCTAAGTCTTTGGTAACTGCTTCCTTCCTGTAGATAACAATCTCTGAACTCCAACAGGCCAGATACAATTTAGAAAGTTCAAGGAAGACCACCAAATATGTTTGAGGAACTGACATAAGTGATATAAACACCCCAAAGAGCTCGGAGCCCCTAAAACATGACAGCCAAGACCACTGAAAGAGTTCTGGGCCTTGCAGAAAACAGGCTACACAGCCCTGAATGAACTCAGTCACACCCTCAGCCTCCTCATCTGTAAAATGGGAGGTGAATGACGTCTTTCAAGAGGCTGTGAAAGAGTAAGGTAGAACACACGATGAGAAAGCACTTGGACACCAGGCAAGTGACGCGCCCTCACGCCCTGCTCCTCTGACGTTCCCGCCAGCCCCTGTGCACGCCCAGCAGCGTGAAGGCCGAGGCTTCAGGCGTACGTGCTGGGGAAGCTCTGGTGCCTCACAGGTGAACGTCTGAGGACCCTACTCCAGAGACAACGGCTGTGCGTCACTTCCCAGGTCCACCTGGGTCCCTGTGGGAAAGTGGTGGCTAGGCTGGCACAGATCAAGGCCCTGCCCCAGTTCGCCATGCTGTCCTGATGGGGGCCAAGGTTGGGGGGGGGTGGGCTAGCGGGGAAGAGCTGGTCTCATTTGTTAGCTTCACAGACAGAAGGATGAGATTTTATCATTACTGCCTCCCCTAACCATTCCCCAGGGCAGGGGCCTTCAACTGGGGCTGGCTGGGGGGTGGTGGGGGTTAGGCAGGGAAAGAAAGGGAATGGAGGAGGGCTGGGAGCACTGCGTGGCGAAGGCCAGGGACCCTGCTACGTATCCATAACACACAGCACGGCCTGTGCAACTGAGACCCCCGAAGTGCCAGCAGAGAAGCCCTTCCGCAGCCCAGAGAGCTCCAGGCCAGGTGCAGGTGGACAGAGAAGCTTCTTTCCCACCTGGTCTGACCCTGCCCTTGATCAGCGCACCAGTCCCAGGAATTCAGTCCCGGGAGCTGCAGAGGAGGGCAGGGTTTCTGCCACTAGGCTGTGCGTGAAGGACAGAGGGTGAAAAAGTGGGGCTGGAGAAAATTTTAAAGAAGAAAAGGGAGGGAAACGTTGGGTCATGGTTTCCCAGACTACAAAACACAGGATGTCTATGAAAAGCAAATGCTTTTACTCCCGAAGCCAAAATGTGCTCCAGGTCACTGAGCAAACCCAGGGGACAATCAGCAGCGCTGAAGTCCACACGACTGCCCCCCACTGAGGCCTGGGAGAGGCAAGGCCAGGGAGAGCAGGGCCGGGGGTTGGGGGCGGGGTGTGGAAGCAGCAGTGGGCTTTGCCATAAGTTCTGGGTCTGCCTGGCTGCGAACAGAGCGATCCTGGCCACACACAATCACTGGAGGAAAGCAGACCCAGGGCAGTCAGAGACGCCCACAGGGAGAAGTGGTCAGCACTCAGAGCAGCCTGAGGACAAGTCTCATCACTCTTACTCTCTCTTGTTTTAAGATGAGAATGTGGCAAACAGAGCAAATCTGACCAGGACACCGAGGTATCACCCCGTTTCCTGATTTTTATAAAAAAACAAAGAGGAAGAGACCCAGCTCTTTCTGCTTCCAACAACCTCCAGACTGCTAAGTACTGTAAGTACTTAGTTCTGGCAAATGTCCCAAGTTACAAAAGATGCTAAGATCCAGGGAAGCGGATGACAGTGATAGAGGAATTCTCTGGGATGTCTTCACAACAAATACTTCAAATTACAGTTTTTAAAAAATCAGAAGACAAAGAACAATCTTTTTTTAACATAACCCCCAGCTTTCTTCTGAGTCTGCCCAGATGGCTCCGCAGAGCTGCGTGGCCGGCAGCCCCAAGGCTGGCCCGGGGAAAGGAGAGTGACTGCTCCAGGCCCTGACCCCATACCAAAGGCACATCAGAGACGCAGCGGCCACGTGTGCACAGTGAGGTCCGACAGAAGAACACACTTCCCGTGAGTGGCTGGGACTCAAGCGATTCCATCTTGCGGCACAAAGGAGCTGTTTTCCCACTGATCCCTGGGTTAGTGAAATTGAGAGTTACAAGGGCAGTTTCTATTTTATATGTAGGAAATCTCAGGGAGAATGAAGACACGTGAAGCCATCTGTCAAGTCAGACAGGACACACACGTCTCAAGACAAGGCACAGTTCACTGAGATAAATGTCCTTCGCTTGACTGTGACAATAATGGATGGGCTTCTACTGACAGCCTCAACCTCTGACAGACAGGAAGTGTAAAAAAGCCAAAAAAGCCCATGTCCCCCATTTTCTCAGCTCTCCTACTGAATCAGAGGGTGACTCTGGAGGAAAGTCAAAGTGACTCATGAACTCCCTCCCTCCTGGTAGGGACCATAGGAGGACTAGCTGAATCATCTTTACTAGCCCCTTATGGGCAGCTCATCACAGAAAATTAAACTCACGGAGACAGCACACACACAGGAAATACGTGTTATTTTCCTATCACCCACAACACACTTCTAGCTTTAGATCTTCACTGTCAGCACAATTAAAATCCACACACCGAAGCACCCATTGGAGACCCATAGCTCTGAGACCAAGGGCAACTCACCATGTTTGGCACATTGGTGACTGAAGCGTTCTTGATGTCTGCGGCGAAGGGAGGCAAGCTGTTGACCATGCTCTGCTTGCTTGGCAGCTGAGGGTTCACTCCAGGGGCTCCCATCTGCTGCCCTCCAGTTTGACTAAAGGGTTGTCCAAATGGACTTGTGTTACCAGTCATTCCCATCTGTAACAGAAAGAGCAACATCAGCCGTCCTGACATGACCACTTATAAAAGGAAGGGTCTCAGAAACGTTCACTGTGACCCACTGAAGCAAAAGTCATTATTTCCCTTTGGAACCTTCCTTTCAATTATAAGTTAAAGGTGCATTCTCAGGGTTCACAGCATTATGAACAGAGCAACTTGCTCAAACGGCTACAGACTAAAGACAGAAGACAAGTAAAGCCGCTCCCAGCATCCGGTCTGTTCCCGCCTCCTAAACACCACCCCAGAGCCCATGCTCTTCTACCCTCACCCCTACGCCTGACTCCCTACCCGCACCCCCATGCTGACTGAGGCACTGACAGTCAGAAGATCACGTGGAAAACAAAACCTATTCGAGTCACTGACAAAGGGGCACTCCTTCAGCTTAATCCTTAGTTACTCTGCAAGTAGTTTCTTTCAGCTACCACCTCCCTCAATCAGATTTAAGTTTCCATCAGTTCAAAATGCACAGTAGAAATACTGACAAAGAAATGATACAATGTCTGGGGTTTGCTTTAAAATAACCTTGTGAAGCAAGGGGTAGTGTTCCTGGAGAGCGACTGGACGAATGCCGGTGACTACTCACCCAGAGACAGGTGCAGGGGGTTGTTATACCAGCCCCTCTAATACTGTACCTATTTGGAGTTTTCCATGATAAAATCTTATTAGTCGCTAGGCCATGTCCAATTCTTTGCAATCCCAAGGACTGTAGTGCACCAGCCTCTTCTGTCCATGGGGCTTCCCAGGTAAGAATACTGGAGTGGGTAGCCATTCCCTTCTCCAGGGGATCTTCCGGATCTAGGGGTCAAACCTGTGTCTCCTGCACTGGCAGTGAAATAAAATAATCTGTATAGTAGATAAAGCCAAGAATGGGAAGGAGGGATTCCACCGATGCCTCAGGGAGGGAGTCAGCAACCCCCTCCGGGGTCCCCTACAGTCAAGAGGCCACAACCAGGACCTCTCAGCTCCAACCTTCACACGTCTGAGTCCCCACGGGGAGGTCCTGCTGTTCGGCTGCCCCCCTGGAGCAGCAGCAGCAGAGACACGTTACTGAGAGACGGGCTTTTCTAACCTGCCCGCCTCTGCTCTCTCACGAAGCTGCAACAACCTATCTGCTGCCTACTGCCTGTTCTGCGATTCTGGGATCCTGGTGCATCTGAGGTTTAGCAACGGGGAGGAAGGAGTCTCCCGAAGAGAAGACCACCCCCTTTCCCTAGGGGAAAGTTTCCATTCAAGAAATCACAGCTCAGTTCTCTCCACCAGCCTCACGTGGTGACTGTAGCACCAGCCCATTCACACAGGCTAACTTAGGTTCCTTCCTTTCCCTCACCTGAAAGATGAGCGTCTTGCACAAGACAATTGCATTATTTCTTTCGGCTCTAAAATTCTAGGTTGCAAACAAATAGATGCTCAACACAATTGAGGCTTTTCTGCTGAAATATCCACATAAAAACACAAAACCAAACAACTGTAACCAAAAAGATTTTGTCTGGCATTTTCATAGGTACTAGTGGTTTCCAGCCTCGCAGCTGATACTTCCATTTTTCGAACATAAACACATCCTAGCCACCATTTTTGCCCTATTTGCTTTGAGTAAACTGAAACGAATTTAAACAACTAAAAGTCAAAGTCAACTTGAGTAAACTGAAGTAAAAACAAATTCTCTACAAAGCCCACAAGGAGATTCCACTTTAAATTCACATGACTTAATCAAGGAAAGATTTAACAAACTTTTTTTTAACATAAAGGACACTTCTGATTTTCAGCTAGGTTCCTTCAGTTGTTATCTGAAACTAAGAACTGAGCCAAAAACCTGTATTTTCAGGAAGTGTTACACTAAACAAACTCTACATAATGATTATTTCTTGTAGAATTTCTGCTTTAAAAAAACATTTACTTGGGCTGCACTTAGTCTGTCCCTGCTCACAGGGCTCCTCCAGTTGCGGTGAGTGGGGGCTACTCTCGAGCTGCAGGGAGGGACTTCTCATTGCAGCGGCTTCTCTTGTTGTGGAGCACAGGCTCAGCAGTTGTGGCCCACAGGCTAAGCTGCTCTGAGGCATGTGGGATCTTCCCGGACCAGGGATTGAATCCACGTCCCCTGCATTGGCAGGTGGATTCTTAACCACTAGACCGCCAGAAGGTCTGAATTGCTGTTTTATTGCACTGTTCTCAGAACCCCAAGAATCTGTGGAAAAAATAGTTGTAATTCCCATTTCCTAAATTTCATTTAAAATCTCTCTATTTAGGACCAAATATGTCCGGAGACATGTATCGATTCGCCCTCCATGAATCTCTGCTCACAGTCAGCCAGCGTTTTCTGAGCGCCTGCAATAAGCCAAGCCTGGTTCAGGCCACACTGAGTGCAGTTTTCCTGCCTGTCATGGAGTTCGCGTCTCGTAACCACCAATCTGATTAACAAGAAAAATCAATGTCCTTTCGAAGTTTCTAGTACTGATGAGCCAAAATAGACGGAGCTGGGGCGTGGGAAAAGAAAGGCAACTGTCCCTGCACGGATGCCAACTGTCCAAGACAGGTGGTCCTTCAGTGCAGAGTGAGAAGTAAATACCAGGAGGCCCACGAGCTTCCAAGGACCTGTGCGGTGCAAAGGTCATCAGGCCTGTTAAAAACATCTAAGGCGCTGCAAACATCTGGACGGTGCTCACACGCGCACCCTGCCAGGGTGAACACCTGGTGGTATGTGGTCTGCTCGGTCGGCTACTACTTGCCCGGTGAGTCGCTGGGGCAAATCACCAAAGTGCTGTGAACTCAGACAGATTTCATCAGGAAATTTGTTCTCACTTTTTCTTCTTGGCCATCCCATAGTGAAGGAAACCTCTCAATGTGGGTTCCACCCTCATGGGGCAAGAACCAAGGTAAAGTCAACAATCAGAGATTTCAGGTAAGGAATGGCCAGCTCACAGAGATGATGCACTTTAAAAATAGGGGAAAATCCCACCCTCAGTCCATGACACCACACTCCAAAAAGATGAGCCAAAGTGAGTCCTGTCTACCCACGGGATCAGGCTCCAAGGTCAACCTCAGGTCCCTGGTCCAGGCCAGACCCTCTTCAACATCAGAGCTAACAGAGGCCAGGCAAGAACAGTCCCCCCAGCCTTCGGCCAAGTAGACCCCCTGACCCCAGCTGTCTCCTGGCAGAGCCTGGGAGAACTGGAACGCCGCTCTCCAGTCCTAGCCCGCAGTTCTGAGCAGCCCACGTCACGTCCAGAGGTTTCTAGATTTCTGATTTCCTGTCTGTATCTGCTCTCCTTTGATCAGACTGAACATTCCCCAGTCTAGTTACCACAGGTTTTTTAGCACCAATGCTCATGATGAAACTGTATAAATCAAGATGTTTGTCTAACTCCAATTAATAAAATCTACATATTTCTTTTAATTTCCAAACAGTTACTTGATAGCAACTTAGTAAACTTTGTAAACTTTGCTTTATTTTCAACTGAAGTTTATCAGATTTTAGGTTAAGGCTGCTCCAAAACCAGCACACAGTCTTCTCAATAAAATTCAAAAAGCAGAACAGCAGAAATAGGCAACCGTTCAGTTAATGGTGCAATTGATACATGAACAAATTAAAGCCTATACAGTAAGTATTTATATTCTGCCTCACTCAGCAACAGCCCATACATGTTAAAATATCCTTTCACTCTATTCTTCCAGAGCCCTTTTAAACATTTAATTCAAGTTGAATTTTAGAAAATAGGAAAAGTTAACTATAGTAAGTACTGGAAAAAGACAATTTCTCCCAGAATGAAATCTAAATTAAATACTGCTTTATAAGTCTACCAAGTTTTCCCATGAAAAGCATTCCTATGATCAAGTTTATCTATCAATCACTTGAGAACCTACTTCCTAGCTGTTTATCACTTCACGGAGAGAACAAAGACACATAAACTACAGCCATGTGTATCAGGGAAGACAACCCCCTACACCTGCCCCCAACAGCAGTGTCAGAACTGGAGCCTGCACCCGCCCCAGATGGCAGGGCTCTATAGCACGAGGCCAGAGGAGGAAGCCGGCCTGCACACGCATCATGTGAAACAGAGACAGTGTCCGCAGCCGATTCTGGTGACGGCGCCTGGTCCATCAATCAGAAACAGCTTAAGCTCTGAGTTGCGGGGCCAACAGGTGAGTGACCGCCACTCCAGAAGCAGGACAGAGCAGACAGTGTGCTCTCTCCACTCTGACAGACGCAGGGTGCAGAGCACTGTGAAGATTTACAACAGAACACGGCTCTGTGCAATTACTTGTCATAATAATATTTATGACAATCCAGACTAAATCTGTCTTTGGCACAAAACCAGGATGAAACTTATTGCCTTCCTGGAATCTATGTCTCCTCTGTGTCCATGGGCCCCAGTACATAGTGGGTACTTGATTAGTATTTGGGGAGAGAACCGAATAAATGAACCACCGAGAGACCTGCATCCTGCAGCCCACCCCGGAATAACAGGACCCCCAACATCAGCACTGAGGGCGGGGGGTTCGGTCAAAGCCCTGTGACCCAGTTACCGCAGCCAGGCACAGATGAGAGTCACCCCTGGGCACAGGGGGCGCTCAAGGAGGCAGAACAGGCTCCTTTCTGTCTTTCAAACAGTCACCACGAGGATCTCAGCTACCAGCTGCAACAGACAGGCTGCCAGTCCACTGGCCTGTGCTGAGAAGTTGAGCACAAAGAGAGCATGCACTTGAAGCTGGTCTTACAGGATGAACACAGTTCTGTGCCCCCCGACAGCACAGACGGCAGCCCAGCCCGGCTGTGTAACAGGACTCTGCGCTTGCACGCCCTAGGCCAGCAAAGCCCTGGCTTTGGTGCAAGGCCTGAGCCAGGCTCCAGCCCAGAGCCTCCACCGGTGCTCTGCAACCCTGGTCTATCAGCGCCCACCGTCACCTCTGGCTGCCAACGGCCTCCTCTGCTGACCTCAGTGTGGGAACAAATATTTTCATCCTCTATTTCTGTCAGAATATGACAACTACCAACATTATTGATAAGAACACAAGCTGTGAGCCCCCAGAGCGCAGGGAGATGCTCTCCACACACTACACTAACCCAGAGACGATCTCTGCTGCCGCCCGCACTCCGGGAATCAAGTAAGGTAGTAACTGAACACCAGAGAACTCACTCAGGCGTGAGAGGGGAGGAACCGTGGTCACACAAGTTCCTCCCTAGCAGAGTCCACAGCAGCAAGCCAGTGTTCCTGCTCCTTTGGAGGGAACGGGAACGGAGAAACTCTTTCCCTGAGGCAGGGCCGCCTCACGGTGCAGCCTCCCCTCCCAATGGCCACCCGAACTTCCCCCCCAGGGACGAGAGAGCAGGTCGGGGCCCGCAGGCAGTCGACACGGGGAGGGGTGCTGGGGCGGCCGCGCTTGTACACATTGTGTGATGTGCGTTTCTGAAAGAAAAGGTCCACTATTAAGTTCTCAAAAGGGGTCCTAAGATCCCCTAAAGTATAAAGACACCTGCCCTGGGGAAGGCAGCTTCCCGAGTCTTGCGGAAGGACAAGCTCCCCTCCCCCCAACTTCACACACCACTGCCACACACGGCCTTTCCCAGGAGCAGACTCCCGCCCAGGGACATCAACCACCCACAGAACCACCACCCTCACAAATCAACTCTCCCCAGTCTCCATCTCCAAACGGCCTCCTGCAACACACACGCACAGGAAGGATCAGATCACAACCATTTAGGAGCTAACAGCTTGATGGGGACACACTGGGTGACCAGCTGAGAGCATCAGGAACAACGGTAACAGGAGAAGGGCAGGACAGCCAGGAACAGGCTTCTCTTCATGGCCCCACCAGCATGTCAGCTGGCAGCCAATACTGAGTCTGATGTGGTTTTGAGGAGCCCACTAAACATGTTGTTTTTTCAAAAGCTGCATTCTTCCTCATACCTTGATACACACTTAAAACCACACCACACAGCAGAAGGATCAGAGGAAGCACCACGTGTGCACGTGTGTGTGTGTGTGTGTGTGTGTGTGTGTGTATGTGTGTAACTGACGCTGGTCAGGAAAAAGAAAACAAAATACAGCCTTCTGCAATAAGTTTAGTAGGGACAAAAGGACGGGTCAGAACTGTCAGCTGGAAGACCTCAGAGAGAATCGAGTTAAAACTTACACTTCGTGGATGAGGAAAGGGTGGCCCAGAAAGCTCAGGAACACAGCAAGTCACTGGCGAACTCGCCGGAGGCTCGTCCACCCCGCCCTGAGGCCCCGCCCACTGCTCGGGCAGAGCCACCCGGACTCCCAGCGCCAGCCTCGAGCACTGGGCACCGCTGGACAGAGACAGGCTCAGTCCACGAAGACCAAGCGTCAGCAACCATGGCCCCAGGGCCAAAGCAGCCCAACGCCTATTTCTGAAAACACAAAACAAACGTTTTACTGAAACACAGCCACAAACAAGACTTCACTCTGAGAAGCAGTAAGACACTGGTTAAGTCTATGGACGCCGGGGATATTTACCTGGTCTAAGGGTGGCCCTGCCACTTGCTGGCATGTGATCTTGGATAATTTACTTACGCATCTCTGTGCCCAAGTTTTACCACCTGTAAAATGGAGATAAGAGGAGGTGCTGCCTCCACTTAGGGTCGTGTTAGAATTCAGTGGGTTCACACGCATGAAGCACGGGAGTGACTGACATGTATAGCAGGTGTTACAACTTGTCTTTGGGGGGACTTATTTTACACCAGACGCAGTTTCTTTCATAAGTACACTTAGGGTAATAACAATAAAACAAATGAACATTTTTCAGAGAATGCATGACAGTGAGGAGTGGTTCAAACACGCAGGATCAGAGGGAGAAGCCAGCTGGGATTACTGGCATTTGATGAGACATTTTCAGAGAAACATGAAATAAACTTGTGACAAAAACAATCTTGTGCATTTACTAGTTGTAGATATACTTTTAACAGACAACTGTGTTCTAACTGTTCTAGCAAATCACAAAATTTTCAGTTTTCACTCTAGATTGTTTGCCAGCAAAAAATAAGTCAGAATGTTCACTTTGAACTTAAAATATATTTTAAGCAGAAACAATATATGGTCAAAATACCCTACACTAAGGTTCCTGGGTTGAAGTTTAAATCAAAACATAGAAGAACTGAGTAAGAAAGAACATTCCCACAAAAAAGAGACTGAAGTGACGCCCACTCACAAGCTGGCCACGACAAAGCAACGAATGTTCCATTTGATGTGGCTTCGACCTAACCTAACAGGTTTATTAACCTGAAGCTTTTCGCATCTTTCTTCACACGTTGCTATACACATAAAACCACAAATTCATATAAACTGTGTAAAAACACAATTTGGTATGCCATGAGCAAAAATATGCCAAATAATTTAAGAGCCGGAAGTATTCACTCTTTTCCATGACCAAAGAAACAAAACAACAAAAAACAAACCAAAACAACCCCAGGACTAACCCAGAGTTTGGCCATATCATTTGTAAAGCCAAAAGCATTTTCTCTTGGCAACCTAACATTGTTGGGAGAAAGCCAAGAAAAGCAGTTTTCATGGAAAGACATGGCTGTATTCAGTTGTCTGCTATCACCCGCTTGCTCTTGGAATCCTTCCAGTACCTCAGCCTGGCAAGTAAAGAGTAAGAGAAACACACACCGGATCACAATGCCAAAGCCATCACCTGGCTGTGCAGGGTCACCCAGAGTGAGAAAACTGGGTGGGAGACCCTGAGCACGGGACAAACCACCTCGCTGAACTCAACTCTCCTGATGCCTCCAGCTTTGAAAGTATTCAGGGAAACACACAGCTCCCCAAGGCTGAAGACTTCCCTTAGACCAATAAACTGCAACTGGAAAACGGGTGGAAAGAAGTACGCAGTGACTTTCATGGTACTGCCCTTGGGTGGTGTGTGAGCAGAGTGTGACTTAGAAAGACATGGAAGCTCCTAAAGGGAAGAGGACAGGACAGCAGACCACCGCCAAGGCCTCAGCTGGCCTCTGTTCCAGAAACTTCTGGCAATAAAAATGCCCTAACAATGTTGGTATCCCTCATAGGTCACTACAGGTAGACACCAGCTCTCCAGGGTACAGTCTGCACTAACTCACAAGCAGAGCAGCAGGCCAAGGTCAGGGAGAACTAATCCTGAATCTGCCTCTAATCAGCTGTGTGACTGAGACAAACCTCTTGTTCCCTCCAAGTTTCAGTTCTCCTCAGCCACAAGACATGAAGCATTTAGATGGCCACTCGGTGATCTTTCAAGTTCCCTGGGATCCTAAAACCAGTGACTTCTCTGGTTTTAAAAAATCAGTGCGGGACTCCCCTGGTGGTCCAGTGGTTAAAAATTCGCCTGCCAACGAAGGGGACACGGGTTTGATCCCTGACCCAGAAAGATCCCACACGTCACAGAGCGACTAAGCCCGTGAGCCCCAACTACTGAAGCCACTCTAGTGCCCCGCAACAAGCCCAGCCACCACAGTGAGAAGCCCACACGACTAGAGAGCGCCCACAGGCAGCCACAGAGACCCGGTGCAGCCATAACAAACAAACAAAATCAATGCTGAATCGTCTGATATCCATATCCTGGAAGGCCCAGCTATCGACGGGGACAGGAAGCTGGAGATTCGGAGTCTGCGTGGCCAAGTGCGGCCCCTGGCCTGGGAGGATCTCACTGAGGCCGTGGTCCCTGTGGGGTGGCCAGTGGCCCGTCCAAGAGACCAGATTCTGCAGGGCATTCCTGTCACAGACCCCAGGCTTTCCACAGCTTCACATCCTCCACGCCACCTCCCAGACTGTGTTGCAAGGAAGTACCACCAAGCCAAGGTGAGGGCAATGAAACTCAAAATTGGTCACTTCTCCTAATTCTTCAAGTCCTAATATTTTCTTAAGGTAGGAAAGCAGCCTCTTTATGAGTCAAAACCAAGCCCTGCCCACAGTGGTTATGGAGAAAGAGGAGGAAAGAGGAAAAGATGATAAAAGAGTAGGAGAGAAAAGGGAAAAACATGAGAACAAAGCATTCTATTTTGTAAAGAATGAATGTGTAGAAGGATAAATTTTAATTTACACTGCAGCTCAGCTACAGCACAGCAGAAGAGAATGCCAAGCTTTCAATAAACCTTATCCCAAGCCTCTATGGGGAGAACTCTATTAGGCCAAGAAGAACCCTCCTCTGTGGATTTACAAACTACCTGAAGAATGATGAAACACAGCAGACAGGAGAGACAGCAGAAGAACAAGGAGATGCTCACACAGGTAACAAGGGAATTCAGGGGAAGGAGAGGTAACTAAAGATGGGATCGAATATGCAAAGCAGGCTGCGGGGGACCAGACCCCATGATTATTTCCAGTAGAATCTGAAAGAGAAAGAAAGCTGACATTTCACAGAATTCTGTTCTTCCACTCCACTGAGGCAGGAAAACTGAACCAGCTCTGGAAACAGGCAGGCTCTGAGCTTCCTGGCGGGGCAGGAGGAGAGTCCCAGGAGGCAGGGGAGGCCACGGGCCCAGTGTTCTCTGGGGCCTCCTCGGCTGCAAGAGGAGGAACGAAGGGGATGAAGTCAAGTCCTGCCCAGCTTACTAAACACCATAAATCTCAAGCCATAAAACACAAAGACATGTCGTCGTTTCAAACACATGTGGCTCTACTTCTAACCAAAATCCAAGCTGTGTCAGGTCCTAATAAAAACACACTCGGTACAGTGAAGTGCTCCTGGTCATGTCCACTGGGGCAGACACAGCTCTGAGGACACACAGAGGTACCGTAACACTTCACACACTCGGTGCCTCATTCCTAGAGATAACTTATGTGAAAGCTCTCGCAAAGGCAAAGTGCAAAATCAATGTAAAGCAGTGGCAGTGGCATTTAAGGTAAAATAGTTCTTTTACTATAAAAACTCACCTATTACTGACAAGGGGAAAATGGCCCTGGTACACTAAGTTAAAAAAAAAAGATAAAAACATATAATCCCCATAACACATGCACACGTGTGTACACAGATACACGCAGAGCATGGAAGAGAACACCAAAATAAGTAATAAAGGGTTTAGAGGTGGTTTTTATTTTTTAAACATTTTCTATATTGTCCAATTCTCTCCACAAAGCATTATTTTATCTAAGGAGGAAAAGTTGTTTTTAAGTCATTCTCTACTCAAACATTCTGACTGCTCACAATAATATGACCCACTGATGGGCTGCACAGCTGTATTTAAAATATTAATTTTAACCCATCATCAGACACTGAATCAAACTAGGTAGATCAAACTGATTATGACTGCCAGAGATTACTCCTGGGTGGGAATTTAAATTAAACTCACCACAGTTATAACATGGCTGTAGGTTGTCACACTTTGCTCTAATGTATTATACATGTGACCATAAAAAAGCCTGAATGAGGCTTAGCCACTCAGACATCTACACTCCCATTGGCAAGAAAGGCTGGAAGGAAGGAAAAGAGAAGCAAATGCAGTTAACAGCCAATTGGGATGTAACACACGGTGTGCTGCTCTAGTTGCTAATGTTTATCAACTCGGAAACTGCGTGAGTGACTCGTGATTCAACAAAGGCACAAAGAACTCCTGTTTTCTGCACTCTGGTCCAGGCAGCAAGGAACACCATTTCCACTGACTCCACCTGGCACCTGAGCCCTGGAGAGCAGCAGGCAAGGGAATGGGTCGCAAGGGACTCAGCAGAACGTGTCTGGCTCCCAGGTTTCAACAGTGAGATGCACTGACAGTGGAGAGTACCTGTTTAGGGAGCAGACCTTCCGAGCAAGGAGTGGGTCCAGCATCTATCGCACCTGCCCACTCACTGATGCCCACCTGCCTCTGAGCTCAAAGCTCCCAGAATGATGCTCTGACCTTCGGCACAGTGGAAGTGAAAAGGTGGTGGTGATACACATGCTTATCACTTACGAGAAGGACACCTACCAGCACCTTCTACAAGGGGACGCTGGGGGCTGGTGGCGGTGCAGAGCACGCGGGGCCATGTCCTCTCGAGCCCAAGGCAAGAGACACGAGCTACAAGGAAACACGTGCGTGCTGCTGGCAGGTGGCACCAACCCCGACTGCTAAATGGAGTCTGGGGAGGGAGGGGCAGGCAGACAAACAGCTCAGGTGGGCCAACTTGAGATGGGCCCCGAGCAGCGGGCTGAGCAGTAACCACTAATGTTCATCAGTGGTGGCTGCGGTTCAGGGCCAGCACCGTGAATGAGAACACGGTAAGACATCCCTGGGTATCCACCACAGAGGAGTTACTCTCACAGTTTCAAAGTCTCTCCACTCAAATACCCACAACAATTGGACTAGATGACCAGCCATCTGGCTGGGAGCTGACTGACAAGTCTAAGGTATTAATTAAAAGGAACATCAAGACTGGGAAGAACAGAAGTAAGCTGGCTATTAATGCTGATAATTACTTATAAGAGGTAAGCTCTGTCTCTCAAGAGCAGCCCTGCAACACGACAGACTGGAATGGAAACTGCTGTGACGTCTCCAGTCAGATCCAGACAGACTGACCTGAGAGTCACTGCCACGCGCTTCCAGCCACTCCCACCCCCACACCTTTCCTTCAATGAACCCACGTGCGGCAGCAGCAGCCACACCCTGACAACTGCCAAGCTGGCCAGCACCTCCCATTCTATAGGCAGTCTTCAAGCAAAGTGTGCCAAGTTCTCTGGGGAGAAAACAAGACTCCAGACCTTCCCCTGGCCTGCCCCTTATCGCCACACCCAGCGCTTCCCCGCGGCCCACCGAGACCAGCGCCCCTGTACACCAGGCACGCAGGGCTGCCCAGACTTCCTGTTTCCGACTCAAATGGGAGAGTGCAGAGGAAAACGCGCTGAAAACCACAAAGCACTGTGCAATCTTGAGGTGGCTTTACTATCTCTTTCCAAAAACAGAGCACAGAAAATCTCTAACCTCAGACAGGATCCTCTAAAGTGAATAGATTTTCTACAAAACTGAGAACAGGCGGGCTTGCACCGTAACTGTTAACGATTTCAAGTCAGTGATTCCAATATCGTGTCTGAGGTTGGCATTTCTCAGTATCATCTCTCTTATCTTACTCTAGGACTTTACATGGCTTGCCTCCCAGTTCATTCTTCAAAAACTTGGCAGAAAAACATAAATGAAATGGCTTGTTACTGAGGGTATGAAGTTTCCACCAAGTAAATAACAAAGCAACCACCGCGGTATGCCATTCATCAAAAACTACAGACCCAAGGGCCACATTCCTCCCCTAAAATATGTAACACTGGGCACAGGTGTACTAACACAGAACTGTGACTTTGGAATTATAATCCACCGATAACGACCTGTACCTCCTGAACAGAAATGTCATCAACAACCAACTGACAGCTCTGCCTGGTGTGTCCGGAGCATGCTGGACACTCGTTCTTTAGAACATTCAGGAAGGGTGCTCACTCCTCAGCACAAAGCCAAAGGGAGGAGAAAGAACGTTTGCATGCACAGACTTCATTTTACCAAGTGTCACAAACAAGAGCAAAGAAAAATAAAAAATGCGAGGGGAAAAACTCCATTGGTGAGTAATCTTCATTTTAAAAATTACTAAAACAAAAATCTCTTGTATCTCAGATTCAACTATACCCACTGCTTCAAGTTCTTGTAAAAGGCAAAGTTCTCAGTGTGTTACATATATATTCAAAACCCTGCACAAACAATACAGAAAAACTGTAATACAAAAAAATTAAGGAAGAACTGTAAAAGTTGCACGGACAGATGTTTAAAATAAATGAATCAAATCTGTATTATCAATTTTAATAATACCAAGTTTTTGAAAAATAAGACAAATATGTATAGTGTGCCATGTATAACATACATAAGACATGTAGATTTTTAGTCTGTTAGATTTGATTTTATTTATTAAAAAAAAAAACCTAAAAAAAAAAAAAAAAAAAACCTATGAAGAGACAAATCTCCTGTGCAGGAGCATTCCAGATGAGTTACACAGACAGACGCACCCCGCCCCAATAAGGGAGGCGGAGTCCACCCCTACCCCTTAAGTGGGGGCTGCGCATGGTGATTTCTTTCCAAGAGGACAGGCCACAAGGGAGCGGGGATGGCCCGGCAGAGTGGAGACTCAACCCAGCCCAGGTGAGCCACACGACCATGTGATCAGCCACGATGACAATATGTACCTTTGCCATGATGTGGTAAGAATGGCACTGTATCTCTATGATCCTCCTTCCCCAACACCGTAAGTCTAAAACCCCAGTCATCCCAGAATGATATCACAATGGGAAATTCTAAATACCCCTGACCAGTCCTCTTCAAAACTGTCAAAATAATAAAAAACAAGGAAGGGCAGAGAAAATGTCCTAGCCAAGAGTAGCCTAAGGAGACATAATTAACGTGGTATCGGACCCTTAAGAAAGAAGGACATTAGGGGAAAATTAAGGAAATCTTTATGGATTTCGTATCAATATTGGCTCAATAGTTGTGACAAACACACAAATGTTATATACAAATATAATAACAGGAGAAAATGAAATGGGGGGAGGAAGAGGTATAAGAATCCTTAAAACCGTCTTCCAGTTCTTCTACAAATCCAGAACTGTTCTTAAAAAATGTCTACTTTAAAAATGAAAAGGGAATTCTCTGGTGGTTAGGACTTAGCACTTTCACTGCCACGGGCCTAGGTTTGGTCCCTGGTTGGGGAACTAGGATCCTACAAGTCTCGTGGTACAGCCAACATAAAAATTAAAAAAAAAAAAAAAAAAAAGACTGTGAAGAAAAAATCTGATAAATATAAACGTGTTAATTTAACAGAAACATATTGATTCTATCATTCTTTGGTGTGTTTTGAAAATTTAAAAACCCAGAAAATCACAAATGAAACCTTTCTTTGCTATAGCAGCAGTATTATTTAAAAAAAAACTTTAAGAGGCAAGATCACTTCAAAACATCACATTAAAAGTAATTATAACCATGCTGGCCTCCTACATGGGAGGTAAAAACATTTTCACTAGCTAGAAAAATCAACTTTGTTATGGGTCTTGCAAATCTTGCTTGGCTGAATTACTGTTTCAGACAGAGAGCTACAGCCCAATCAGACCACAGGCAAGGCTCACAGTACAGTATACATGAGTGTGTTTCTAAAAGGATGTAAACAGCAAATCCTTTTGTACAACAAAAAGTACTCCTGGGAAATCAGATTCACTCTCCAAGTTATCTATTCTATAAATCTTATAGATGGGGGTCAAATCTGATTCATATACAGAAAATTGGGTATTATGCACTTTCTCACCTTATTTTGAATCCTGGTATATCACAGACAAAATGGTGAAGAAAAAATACAGACCTTGGAGTCAGACATGGATGGGTTGTAAGTCAAAGTCTGCCACTAACATGTGTCATCTTGAATAATTTCCTGGGAGACAGAAAAGTGGCTCAGAATATTTTATTCCATGTGCAAAGCGGATATGGCATGTACCTCACAGGATTACTAAACATGAGAAGAATCAAGATTACGCTGCAAAGACACCTAGAACAGAGTCCAGTATAACCAGTGCCCCAGAAATGTCACTCCTTGTCTGCTCTTTTCTGACTATAGTTCAAAAAGGAAAACACAGTAACTGTTATCCTTGTTCATAAAAGGATCAAACTGCAATTTTATGTTATAGTCATTATATACTTCTGAAAATGCCAGAAGTATTACACGGTAATCAACATAAAAACCCTAAATGTTTTAACTTTGTGACAGATGGACAGCAAATTACTGTCTACAGTAAATGCAACTCTTTCCAAAATATTGCAGAAACATTTTGGAGAAGTCGATCCTTGAAGTCATGCTTTGGACCCATTTACACAAAGAATGTTAAGTTTAGTACTTCCTAACTTTACGCACTAAACAAGGAAAGAAATGAAAGATAACTTCTGAAATGTGATGTATTCGGTCACCAATGGGCACTCATTACACACCCTAACTACGCTACACCATCAAGATGGAGAGACCTCCCAGTGCCTAGATGGCACAGCCACACCGCCTGCCCCTCCCAGAGCTCGTGAGAAAAGCAGACTCACAGCACCCCACTCCCAAGACCTCCCAGAGCAGAATGTGATCTGCAAATCATAAAGTTTAGGAAGCCCTGCCCAAAGGTATGTTCAAGTCTGAGATACGTTAACGGCTGGGCTTTAGAATCAAATTGTTCCTAAAATATCTGCACTGAAGGAAAAGCACCCAAGAGGAATACGAAGGGCAGAGTCAAATGTCTCCCAGAACAAACCCAACACACTCTAAAGAAAGACAACAAAACTCTTATTCGACAACATATCCACCATGTCTACTACATAATCAAAAATCACTAAACATTCCAAGAGGCAGGAAAATATGACCCATCACTGGGAATTATATATATTTTAAAAACGAACAAAAGACTGCAAACACAGAGATGACAAAGATGTTGGAATTAGCCTTCAAAAGGAGAGCAGGAAAGGAACAGAGGGAAAAAAAAAAAGAACTAAATGCAGAAGGGACAAACAGAAAACAAATGGCAAGATACTGACCTAAGTCTAACTGTGTAACTGCATCAACATTTCATGTAAATAAACTAAACCCTCCACTCAAAGACAAAGACTGTCAAAATAAATTAAAAACAAGTTCTGACTACATGTTCTTTATACAAGACACACTTCAAAGACATGGACAAAAGGGTAAAGACATCCTTTGCAGATATTAGTAAGAATGAGAGTAGCTGTGTTAATGAGACAAAGATAGAAATAAAGAGAAACATTGAGAATGATACAAAACTCATCAGGAGGACATAATAACCCAAAATGTTCTTTTTTTTTTTTCCTTCTTTTTCCCAAAATGTTCTTAACTTAAATCAGTAAAGATGTAGCTGATTTGAACATAATCAACTTACTCTAATTGACATTTACAAGCTACACCCTACAACTGCATATTCTTTTCAAGCATATGGTCTGGGCCATAGAACAAGCCTCACTCAGTTTCACTTCAGTTCAGTTCAGTTGCTCAGTCGTGTCCGACTCTTTGCGACCCCAAGAATCACAGCATGCCAGGCCTCCCTGTCCATCACCAACTTCCGGAAATTACTCAAACTCATGTCCATCGAGTTGGTGATGCCATCCAGCAATCTCAGGAGATTTCAAAGGGCAAAAATTATATACAGCACGTTCTCTGACCACAGTGGAATTAGAAATCAGTAACAAAATAGTATCTGCAAAAATCTCAAATATTTGAAAATTAAGCAACACAACTTCTACATAAAAAATATGAGTCAAAGAAATCACAAGTACAATATTAACATATTTGAACTAAATGATAAAACTCTATCAAAATTTATCAAATGCAGTGTAGAACAAATTTAAGATGAAATTTATTGCTCAAATGTTAATATTGAAAGGTCTAAAATCAAGGATCTAAGCACCTACCCAAAGAAGTTAGAAAGAGCAAAAAAAAAAAATCCAAAGCAGAAGAAAGAAAATAAAGAGAATCAATGATATAGAAAATGAGAATGTTGACAAGTCAAAAGTTGGCTGTTTGAGAATATCAATCCAGTTGACAAATTCCTCTCCAGACTCATCAGAGGAAAATGAGAGAAACACAAAACTATAAATATCAGCTTGAAAGAGGGACATTATCTGGACATTATTACAGATTCTATAGCCATTAAAAGGAAATTAGGGGAATATTATGAATACTTCAGGGCTAAGTAAGTTAAAGACCTGAGATGAAATGGATAAATTCCTTGAAAAAAAAAAAAATTACCAAAATTAACACAAGAAGAAATGAAAAATTGGAATAATCTGTACCTATTAATCGAATCATAATTTGAAATCTTCTCACAAGGAAAACTCCAGACCCAGGTGGTCTCACTGGTGAATTGTATTAAATATTTAAAGAAACAATACTAACCTCTCATAGAAAAGTAAGGAAGAGAGAACAAAAGAGCATAGCCTTGATACTAAAGCAAATCAGGAGATACTGCCAAGAAAATTACAGACCCATATCCCTCATGAATATAGAAGCATAAATACCAAGACAATATTTTAATAAATAAGATCCAGCAGTACATAAAATGGATAACACATCACAATCGAGGGAGGTTATCCCAGGAATGTAAGGTTGGTTCAAAATTCAGAAAGATGCACTTTACCACATTAACAGAATAAAGAAAACCCCCCTGATCCTCTCAACAGATGCAGGAAAATACTTGATGAAATTCAACAATCACCTATGATAAAAAGGCTCAGCAACATCCTGACGAAGGGGATCTTTAAAAGCCTACAACTAACACCATACTTAATGGAAGACTGTTTTCCTCCACAGATCAAGGATAAGACAGGGGGTGCAAGCTCTCAACACTTTGATTAAACACTGTACTGAAGGTCTCAGGCAGAGTAGTGAAGCCAAAAAGATAAAAAGCACACCAATTAGAAAGGAAGAAGTAAAACTGCCTCTATTTTACAAAGACAACATGACCTAGAAAATTCTAAGGCATCTATCACATAAGTAGAGCTAACAAGTGACTTAAGAAAAGTTACAGGATATAATGTTAATAAAGAAAAATCAATTCTATTTCTCTATATTAGCAACAAACAACCTAACCCTAACCCTAACCCTAATTTTCTTCTAGACAAAATCTAGACATCAAACAAATGAAAATGAGAAATTAAACAATTTGATTTTAATACTTACTAAAAAGCTAAAGAAATAAACAGACCAGGGCTTCCTTGGTGGCTCAGTGGTAAAGAATCCACCTGCCAATGCAGGAAATGGGAATTTGATCCCTGATCCAGGAAGATCCCACACGCTATGGAGCAACTCAGCCCACGTGCGGTAACTACCGAGCCCACAGTCCGAGAGCCGTGCTCCACGACAGCAGAAGCGACTGCAGCGAGAAGCCCCCGCACTGCACCTGGAGAGTAGCCCCTCTTTGTCGCAACGAGAGAAAGCATGTAGCAACAAAGACCCAGCGCAGCCATAAATAAATAAATAAGCTATATATATACACACACACATATAAAATAAACAGATCAATGGAACAGACTCGAAGAGGGGTGTCAGACTTTCTGTAAAAGTCATTAGTAAATAGTTTAGTCTTAGCAGGTAACCTGTGGTTTCCATCCCTCATTCTTTTCTTTAGTTGTTTGTTTTTTAACCAATCCTTTAGAAACATAAAAACCATTCTTAGGTTATGGGCCACATTTGGCCTATGGGCTACAAATTTGCTGACTCCTGGACTATAATCCAGAAACAGACCCCTCCTTATCCAGTCAATTCCATTCCTAGTTATTTATCCAAGAGAAATGAAAACTTATATGTCCACACAAAGACTTATACAAAAGTGTTCACAGAAGCTTTATTCTTAACAGCTCCAAACTAGAAACCACCACAATGTCCATGAATAGGAAACTAAATAAGCAATCATGGTATATTCACACAATGGAACACCAACAGTAAAAAGAACTATTGAATTCAGGCAACAACATGCATGAATCTCAAAAAAACTCTGAGTAAAAAAGAAGCCCCACCAAAAACAAGCCCCACACTACCAAATTCCATTTATATGAAGTTTGAGAACAGGTAAAACTCCTCCACGGTGAAGAAATGGGTGGTGAGGAATACCAAAGGGACTTTTTGGCTAATGATTCGCCCTGTATCGATCGTGATAGGGGTATGGATAACATTGGCATGAGTCTTGACAAATCAAACTGTAACGCTTCAGATCTGTGCATTTCACTCTATGTAAATTATACTTTTAAAAATAATAAAAGTAAAACAATAAGTATTTTAAAAATTAATACATGTAGGTCTCTAACCCCCGATCCTAATTGTTGACCTCTAGTTAGAAAGTAACAGGGTTGATTGGTTTTTCTTACAAGTATGCTCTTCAAAGTAGTCACCCTAGAGACTTATCAAATCAAAGAACTCAATGTTGCTATTTTGCAAAACATTCAGTTTATGCTACAGAAAATAATCAGTTACAAAGTCAATTGAAAAAAAGAAAAGTAACTCCAACTCCGATTTTAAAAAGAGGTAATTATGGATAAAAGACTGCTAGGGAAAACATCAAAAAGTTAATACCAATTATGAAGTGGGTGATAGGATTATTGGCAGTGGTTTCTTCTCTGGACCTACAATTTTTGTTTAATCAATTATGTTTTTAATTAAAAAATAATTCTCTGAAAACAGCAGAAAAGCAGTCTCATCACTTCAAATGTTAATTATCTCAAATCCTTTAGGTAAGAAAGCATCTGGCCAGCTAGCTAACCCAGTCTTCTCTGAAAGTTTTCAGTAAACCCAGACACCAAGAACTATACATACCCCATTCTCATTTAATCAGCACATCAATTCTATGAGATAGATATTACTATCCTCTTTCAATCTACACAATTCTCAAAGGCAGATATTACTATTATGCTCATTTAAAAGACAAACAATTAACACGCAGAGTGATTACATGATTTTCCCATGGCTAACAATTAGTGATGCAGGGAGTCCAGATTCCAACCTCTGCTCTCAAGCACTCAGCTGCACTCCGTGTGGGGAGGCGGCCTGGACCACCGCTGAAGATGAAGATGAGACGACAGCGGGGACAGGAGCAGCAGCTGGCCAGGGCTCTCTGTGCAAAGCCATGACCCGCACATATACAATCTCATTAAAAATACATTCACGCATAAGTATCATGGGAAGTTCAGCACATCCTGACTCACATATCCTCTGTGAAAGTCATGCTAAGATGACTGAACCAGTAGAAGACTGCTTAACATTTTTACCAAAACCTGTGTCTACAATAGCTCTATAATCATACCACAGCTCACTGGAGTATTTCTAAGCTTTCAGTTCTTTTGTTCTATAAAGTCACCAGCTACTTCCACTGTGATCTTTTTTAGAAAGGCCAAATTAGGATTTACTTAATAAAGAATATCCTTTTTTTTTTTTTTTTTGGTGCTACTTCAAGGATTAGATGAGATGACATTACATGAAAAAGAGAAAAGCATCAGACAAACGTACAGGATTATTTCTCTTGCTACTAAATGTTAGAAATGTTCAATTATCATTCCAAAATAGAAAAGGCGGGTCACTCATCCCGATAACCAATTTGGCTCTACTCCTCCCGTCGTGACAACATGCTGCTAATCCATCCCTTCAGCACGACAGTTCTGGGAGTGCAGTCCCAGCAGCAACTAAAGTCACCTAGGAGCTGGCCGTACCCCAAACCTACTGAAGAAGGAACTCTGGGGAGCCCCAGCACGCTGGGTTACCAAGCCCGCAGTGACTGTGCTAGACGCCAAGTTTGAGAAACACTGCTTTATCCCATCTGACCAAAATGCTGGCTGACTGACCAGGGGGTCTAGATCTAAATCAAAACCTTCATCCCTATGGGACAGCTCTAGGGAAAGCCAGGCCCCTGTTTTCTAACTACTTTCTAAAAAAAGAATAATATTCCAAAAGCCTTATCAAAAACAAGTCCTAATCTAACCCTTTGTGAAGAGGGCTTACCATACAAACTATTTTGGTCCCTTATTTCTTATACACTACTTATAAGAAAGGACTGAAGGGATTTCTGAAGCTGCAAAAGCACTTACCAGCCTTGGAACTGGACAGACTCTAGACCCCTTGCCCAGATACTCCGCAATACTTTCCTCTTCCTATCAGTGTCTGCTTCCTCTGCCACCTCTCTGAGCACGGCAACAACACCTCCAGGCAAGAGAACTTGCGTACAGCTTCCAATCCCCACTTTAAATATATTTTTTGCTCTCCTCCTAAAAGACAAGTTTTGATTCTCTACAGAAAAGTAGAGCATGCTACCAAAAAGGTAACATATGAGGTTTCCTACGGTTGAAACGGAGGCACGCAGAATGGAGGTAGCGGAGGGGTGCTGATCAACTCCCCATGATCAGCCAGCACAGCCAGGAGAGGATTCCACAAAGCCTGGCTGATAGGGATAGTGAAAGTCACTCAGTCGTGTCCGACTCTCTGTGACCCCATGGACTATACAGTCCATGGATTTCTCCAGGCCAGAATACTGGAGTGGGTAGCCTTTCCCTTCTCCAGGGGATCTGCCCAACCCAGGGATCGAACCCAGATCTCCTGCATTGCAGGTGGATTCTTCACCAGCTGAGCCACAAGGGAAGCCGTCCATGATGTTTGTGATTATTTCCACTTTCTCATTCCTAATTTTGTGCGACTCTTAAAGAAAACATTTAAAATAGAAAACACAAGCCATTTCAACAACATGCCAATAATGTTAACAAAGAATGATATGATTTAAATGAAATAATTTCTCCTCTCCATTCTGTGTGCTTCTATTTCTAATCTGTAAAATGGGAGTAGTACCCACTTTTTATTTTTAATGAAGAGTAGAAGTTAAATGCTTTGAGTGTTTCCTCAGAATAAAAACAAACTTAAATTTTTCTAAAACAAAAAGATATTGATTCAAGACCAAGAGTCTAATGGAGTACTGTCAAAGATCTTAAGTCACCCTCTAGGGAGAAAAACTTCAGACCCATACAGCTTTTGTATAGATGAAGCTTCTCAGTTCTTCAAGGAACAGATCACTTAAATTCCAAACTGTTTCAGAGAACAGATATGAACATCTTCCAAACTCTTTCTGACCAATTTAACACAACTCTGATCAGAAAACCTGACAAAACAGACAAAAAAGAATTAGGGATCAATCTCACTATTAGTGAGAAGCAAAAATTCTAAATGAATGCTAGTCAATAAAATCCAGCAAAATATTAACTTAATTTCACAATTACAGAGATGGTTCAACTAGACAGTAGGAAATCTGAGGTAATTTGCCACATAAATAAAACAAAGGAGAAAAAAATCACAGGGTAATTATAGATGTCAAAAGGGACTCTGATAAAATCCAACATCCAACAAATGAGGAATAGATTATGACCCAATTTAAAAAGACTGAAAACCAAAGCTCACGTTATACTTAATAATAAAACACTACATACATCTCTATTTAAATCAGAGACAAGACAGGGATGCCCAAGAGCATAAACACTGGTAGAAATACTGCCAAGGAGAAGACAAAAGTACCAATAATGCAAAAGATAACTGTCTACTAGGAAAAACCTAAGAGAACCACCTGAAAAAGTATTGGAACAAGAGAATTCCATCAAGTGGCCAGATTACTGAAGTGACATATATATGTTAACATCTTTCCTATATTAAAACAACAGTCAATTAGGTAATGAAATAGAACTCATGTCCAAAAGCAAGGATAAACCCATGAATACATCCAGAAACTAACTTAGGAAAAAAAAAAAAAAGGTGTATTACTTTTATAAAGAAAACTATAGTATGCTTCTGAGCAACGTAAGACTCTCATAAAAAGACATAAAAGACAAAGCTTGCATGAACAGGATAAGACAACTCAGAAAAAAGATAGACTAGTAACACTAAATAAATGCACTGGTCTAACTAATTTGGAAAAATGTACACAAAGCTAGATTTCTATTAATAGAGAAACTCAAGCCAAAATGAATTCTGGGTTAAAGATTCAAGGTATAAAGGGAAAAAGTATATAATACTCCATTTTGGAATAGAAAAGCATTTCCAAGCATGACATAAAACCCAAAAGACGTAAAGGGAAAAAACGGATAAATTTGTTTCTATAAAAACTGAAAACATCCATTTGGTAAAAACTCAGAACTATGTGGCCATTCTGGCAAGTAAAAAAGGGGGAAACACTTTCCCTCATTAAAAGACTTTAGCTTTTTAAAAAAATTATAATACTTTCAGGAAAAAAAAATGAGCGACTTAATATTTTTAGGGCTTCTCTGATAGCTCAGTTGGTAAACAATCCACCTGCAATGCAGGAGACCCTGGTTTGATTCCTGGGCCGGGAAGATTCACTGGAGAATGGATACGCTTCCCACTCCAGTATTCGTGGGCTTCCCTGGTGGCTCAGCTGGTAAAGAATCCACTTGCAATGCAGGAGACCTGGGTTTGATCCCTGGGTTGGGAAGATCCTCTGGAGAAGGAGGGAAAGGCTACCCACTCCAGTATTCTGGCCTAGAGAATTCCACGGACTGTACAGGCCATGCGGTCACAAAGAGTTGAACACAACTGAGCAACTTTCACACACACTAATGATTTTGCTTCTCTCATCTCACTTTATATGCTTTTTTTTTTTTTTTTTTACCATTTAACTTGTTTTAATGTTTCTTCACAAATGGTGAAAAATACTAAAGTACAGACAAGGAATAATCATAATGTTGTGGCCAACATTATAAATATGGAATTATAAATTTAAAACATTTTCTGGTTTAAAAAATAAATCTGGTAGTCAATGCAGCTCTACGGGTCTCTGTGTCTAGTAGGGCCGGTCTCTGCGCTCCTGACGGCGCTCGCCTTTATCCATCTTTCCAGGTCCTCCTCGCCCGCCTCGCCGTCCTCCCATCTGTTCCATCAGTGGTCCAGGGGGCCCCCCAGGGCCACCTCGTCTTCCACCACCAAAGCCACCACGGTCCATGCCCTGGCCGCCGTGGAAGCCACCTCTGTCTCCACCACGGCCGCCTCTGAACATTCCACCGGGACCACCGCGGTCCATGAGGCCCCCTCTTCCTCCCCACATGCCTCCAGGGCCACCTCTGCCGTGGTCACCGCCCGGGGGTGGGAAAGGTGGTAGGAGGAAGCCTTCAGGCTTCGGGGCCTTACACTGGTTGCACTCTGTTCTCCAGGCGAAGTTCTGGTTTCCACAGCCCGGGTTGGGGCACTGCCAGTCTCCAGCTCGGTGCTGGACATTTCCTCCTCCAGACGGGTTCCCCCGGGAACCACGGGGCCCTCTTGGTGGGAAGCCTCCTCTGTCTCCTCCGCGGCCTCCCATGCGCCCCATGGGTCCTCCAGGACCTCCTGGGCCCCCTGGACCTCCTCGGAGCGGCGGCGGCATCCCCCTGCCCTCGCGCGGTGGCATGCCTCCTCGCATGCTGTTCATGGGCGGCTTCTTCCGAGCGAGAGAGACTTTAAGTTTGCTCCCTTGGAAGTCTTTCCCGTCAAACCATTCAACAGCAGTTTTGGCGGTTGGAGGGTCTTCATAAGACACTGTAGCATCGCCTTTGGGCTTTCCCGTTTCCTTGTCCAAGTAAATATGGATCATGGGTTGTCCAGTCCTCTTGTTCATCTTAACAACTCCACACTACTTAAAGAAGTCTACCAGATCATCGAGAGTCACACTATCATTGAGTCCTTGCACGTAAATTGCACTGTTGTCAAGAGTCTTCGTCTGGATCTACAGGTGGGCCTAAATCAAGATCTGGTCCTTCATCCATGGGTCCCCCAGGCTTATTGAAGCCACCTCGCTCTCCAGCGCTGCCCATTCCACCGCGTCCTCCTCCCCGCCCACCTCTGCTCATGCCTCCACGATCAAATCCCCCTCTTCCCCTGCCCCGGTTATCAGGGCCACTCATGCTCCGGTTCTCTCCTGGTCCGGAAAATCCTCCAGACTCCTGCCCATAAACACCCATGCTACTGGGGTGGTCCTGTCGGAATGAACTCTGCTGCCCGTAGCTGCTGCTCTGCTGGCTGTACTGACTTGGAGCCTGGCTGTAGGACCCGGTCTGGCAGGGTAACTGGTGGGCGGCTGCTGCCCATAGCTGCTTTGCTGGCCGTAGCCACTCTGCTGCCCGTAGCTGCTCGGCTGGCCATAGGTGTTCTGCTGGGAGTAACTGCTCTGATCGTAACTAGTCGGCTGTGTAGAGGAATAGCTGGTAGGAGGGTAGGACGGTGGTGCCGAGACTGGCTGCATGGGGTAGCTCCCAGGTACCTGGGGATAACTGTAGTTACTCTGTCCATATCCTAGGCTGGGCTGGTTGTAACCCCCTGTGCTAGATTGAGGTTGACTAGTCTCAGCAGGTTTGTTACCATCCTGCGGTCTCGCAGGCGCAGTGGCTGCCGGCTGCTGTCCGTAAGCTGGGTAAGCAGGCTGAGTGCCGTACGCAGACTGAGCTGCGTAGGAGGCCTGGGTGGTAGTGACCGTAGCAGTGGTGGTATCGTAAGCACCAGTGCCATACCCCTGGACAGGCTGACTGTATGCCTGGGGGGCAGCTGGGGTAGAATATCCAGTGGGAGGCTGTCCATAAGAAGTTGCATAGGCGGTCTGCCCATAGGTTGCAGTGGTCTGAGCCTGGGTATAGCTGACATCAGTGGGCTGTCCATAGGTTCCATAACTTTGCTGCCCATATGCCTGGGTAGTCTGTGCATATCCTTGAGTGGGCTGGGCAGTGTAAGCACTGTAGCCCTGCTGGGCTGCAGCTTGGCTGTATGTACTATAATCCGTGGACGCCATTTTCTCTCCTTCCTTCTCGTTCTCACTTTATATGCTTTTTGCTTCTAATTTTTTGTCTTTAGACTTCAGCTTTTAATACGCAAAAATATTGAGTACAAACCAACAAGTAAAAATGGGAAACAAGACAACAGGAAAACTGACAGAGAATTTGAGCAACAGCAAAATAGAAAAGCCCATGAATTTATGACAAAACATTGTGCCTAAGAGAACAGCAAATCAGTTAAAAAAAAAAAAAAAATGCTATCAGTGTTGGTGAGAATTTGAGGCACAGGGACTCATCTGCTGTTGGTTAGGGTGTAATCTGCATGTTTTTGGAGAGGATCTGTGCTTAAATATATATGCTTATTAAAAATGTCAATATCCTTTAATCCAGAAATTTCACCCCCAAATCTCTCCAGCAGATACGTCCAGCTATACAAATATATGTACACAAATCAAAAACCAAACATATAGCATCAAAACATACAGCTATTGGGGCATTAGTCATACAAATTAAGACACAGCCAAATCAGGGACTACTCCCACGCCATACCTAGTGAGGAGGACTGAGAGCTCTATCTAACAGGCAACAGCTTCCAACTGACACTGCTGAGGGGTGGCAAGGACGTGTGCGCACACAGACACGCGATGGGGTGTGGGGGAGGGGAGAGGTTATACTATACTGTGTTTAGAAGCAGTACACACACACACACACACACACACACAACCTCTCTGTGCCTGGATACACACAGACCATCTCTGGCAGGACAGATAAGAAATAGTAGCTGCCTTCGGTGAGAGAATTTGGGAGAACCAAAGGTCAAAAATTAAGGGAGACTAACTTTTCAGTTCTTATCCTTAATGCTGATTTTTTTTAAAAAAATTTGACTCAGTTGTTAAACCACATGCATGATTACTTTCTAAAGACAAAACCATTAACAAAGCCTCTGACCCAGTAACTTCACTTTTCAGAATTTACCTCACAATGCACGTGGATATGCCTACATGAGGACAGTCACTGCAGCACTGCCTGTGCTAATGGAATGTCAGAAAGAATCCAAATGTTCCTCATCAGGGTACATGAACTATTATGGTGCATCACAAAATACACTACCTTGCTATCAGTAGGAAAACGAAAAATCTGTGCCCAGTGGCATGGAAAGGCATTTCGTGGTCTATTGTTACCTAAAACGGCAAGGTGCTCAGCTCATGTAGTCTGGTTCTGTTTTGTATATTAAAAAAGGACCTGTGTTAACATATCTGTACAGAAGCAGTTAGCTGTAAGCGGAGAGGGGCTGCTCTTTTTTTACTATTTACATTATTTTATAGGAAATCTGCATATCCTTTGTACCAATAATTTTTTTAAACAAAATTACCTTTTTTAAAAGTTTCTTTTTCCCTCTGTGCATTTAAAATCTTATTCAGTTTAAAATGAACTTGTCTCACTCCTACTATTTGTCCACCACTGTTAGTTCTTTTGTCCCAACCAAAGGCCACGATAACTTTCAAAAATGCCACCTCCCACCCCTTCTTCGCCATTGGCCTCTTTGGGACAGGAGATGGCTATGCCACAGCAGTCACGTGGCTTACCATCCTCACACCGAACACTCGCTGCTGTCTACAGACAGATCACGCTGCATAAAAGAATGAAAACGCTGGGCAGACAGAGGAACATGGGGTGAGGGAGACATGATCAGCAATGCCCAGACTGCAGGAAACTCCCAGAACAAAGAACAAGCAAAACCACCAGATCTGTCAACAAATAAACTGTAAGAATTCTAGAGATTAACAGTTTCTTAAGAGCCACAGCAACTGAATAAAAGATAGGTTATTCAATTTAGGGGGAGAGGAGTCTGTAATAACAAATCACGACACATGCAACCCCTGGAAAACTGAGTATCTAGTGGACACTGATGACACAAGGAAATCACTTATGTGCGTGTGACAGTGTACTCTGCCCAGGTGTGCCAAGTCCAACATTCAGGAATACGTAAACACACACACACAATCAATGGCTCTCCAAATGTGGTCAAGGGACTCAGTTCCTTTCAAGGGTCGAAACTATTTTCATAAAACACTAAGACAATTATTTGCCTTTTTTGCTCTCACAAGAGGCTCTGTGACATGTGACATCACTACAATGGCTAATGAACATTTGTGTTTTAAAATTCTCTTTTAGTATCTAATGTGGCAAATATGGACAGATAATCCACATTTTAAAGAAAACTCCTCAGTGATTTCTGAGATCACTCAGGAGCCCTGTTTATTTTTGTGTGTGACTGAAATTCTCCAGAACACCTTTTCGTAACTGAGCATGTGGAACAGTGACCAGTGAATCAGGAAGGAACAAACATCAATCTACCCACAAAGCCTAAACCAAAGAAACCTCTTCTCAATTCAACTCCAAAACGCGCATGCACACACAGACCCCTCTTCAAACACCAGGGACAACAAAAATTTGAGTTCACATTTCCCCTTAATAACACTTCAAAAGAGATAAATGAAATTTGAATGTTTAGAATTACTTCACTTTTACTTTCTCAGTTGAAAAAAATCCTCTTCTTAGCTAAGCCAGTCACAGGGCTCACAGGTGTCCCCTAGTGCCGGCATCAACCTCGTGGGGAAACTGCTCTACGCTGACCTCTTCCTTCCCCTTATCTGGGACTCATCAAATTCAAACAGTTCTGCTGTTCTGGAATCTGCTGCACCAAACATTGCCTAAAACAGGGGCACTGGGGGCAGCAGCTGAGCATCTTCTCGGCGTATCCCAGTGGTCGGCGCCTAGCGGGTCAGCCCGTGCTCTGTCCCTTGAAAGCCAAAGTGTCAGTTGCTCAGCCGGGTCTGACTCTTTGCGACCCCATGGACTACAGCCCACCAGGCTCCTTTGTCCATGGGATTCTCCAGGCAAGAATCCTGGAGTGGGCTGCCATTTCCTCCTCCAGGGGGCCTTCCCTACCCAGGGACTGGGCCCAGGTCTCCTGAACCGCAGCGGATTCTCTACCGCCTGAGCCACTACGGCAGCTCGCATCCTGCCCCGTGTCCGCTCTCACTCTTCCGGAGGCCCCTCTCCACCCTGGCATCTGCCTTCCCTGCTCTCCACACGCAGTTCCTACACTGCACACCAGCTGCGGGGCCCTTCTCGGGGCAGAGCTCCACGCTGCACCGCCATGACACCCCAAGTCAGCAGCTCCGAGCACCTCCCGGCTCCAGGCGGCACGCACGCCGCTGCTCTGGGACCCCGTCTGGAGCACCGCTGCTGAGTCTCCTCTGGGACCCGAGGCCCCACACTGCCCCTGGCTCTGCCATGCCACCCCTTCCTGTGAAGCACGGCAGGAGCTAACCAGCTTGGAACCCAGCTTCCTCGCTGGTAAAACGGAGGTGGTGGCAAAAGACATTAGGCCAGCTGGCTGTAACACAGGAAGGGCATGAAGAGGACGGCCCTGGCTGGTGGCGGGAGGTGACGGCAGAGCGCCTCTGCCGGGCTCACTAACGCCACGGACGGCCGACTCCCCGCCAAGTTGCCTCTCAATCACGTGGTCCTATCTCCACACGTTCATCTCAGAGGCTGAAAACTAGCCCTCGGCCCCCACCCCACCACTGTGTTCTCAACTGTCTGCCATCTGACGTGTAGGCTAGCCTACCGCTGGCTTCTTCACCAGTTCCCACCTTAAAGACACGGCAGGGATCCGTATGCTGGGAAGAAGGACATGGAACACCAAATCCATCCCTTTCGAGAAGGAGGGGCAGGAGGAACACCTAGAGGAGGACAGGAACGCGCCCCTGGTTAGCAGGATGCCTGCAAATTACTGACGCTCGCTTACCTTGCTCATGCCTCCAGCCTGCGCGGTGTTCAGCCCTGCATGACTGGCCATTTGCGGTGAAACTTGGGTCAACGTCTCAGCCAGCACACTGCTCGTGGCCCCCTGCATGGCCGGAGTAGGGTATGGCATCCCAGCTCCCCTTCCTCGGCCAGCAGCCCCGAGAGATCCATTCATGACCTGCGTCTGTCCTTGCTGGGCCTGGTTCATTAAACTGTGGCCAGAGTTACTATTGAGGAGGCCTGGGTGGGTCTGGTTAAAGTTTGCATTCATGCAGATCCCAGGTCCCGTCTGCGACGTGGCAGGGCTGCTGGTTACCAGCCCCACTTGCTTTTGTGCTTGCGGATTCAGTGCTTGGGAAGCAGGAGGAGTGGGCCCGGAGGTGCTGGCTGCCTGCTTGGGCAGGCTGGGGGCGGAAGAATCTCCCTGGTTCAGAGGGCTCTTGCCCATGGCACCCAGACTGGCCATGTTGGCACTGCTGGGCTGCCCCTGGGCCTGGCCGCCGAGGCCTTGCTGCGCGGGGCTGCTGGCACTCACATTGCCTATTCCCGGGTTGATGCTGGAGCTGCTGCCTCCTCGCAGGAGCTCGGACAGTTGTTTATGTTTGGAAGCAGCATCTGGAACGAGGTTCCCACTGTTTAAAAGGCTTAATTCTCCTCCATTGGGGATCAGCTCATCAGGAAGATCATTTTCCAAGTCAAACAATGATCCAAAATCTAGAAATGAAACAGAAACAGAAATGAGAAACTAAGCAACCATAATCGCTCTCCAACCGTCACATGTTACTACAAACGTAACCTAAAGGGGCATTTAACACGGAACACTCGCATGTCTTACGAATAATGTCAAAATGATCTGAAAGTTCATTTGGGAAAATAAAACAAAAGTATTTTTCAAATTCTGAAGAAGGGGAAGTTAAAGAGAGAGGAGAGGAAGGCTATCTAAAATGACAGACTCTATCCTATAGTCTAAAACAATAAAGAGTGTGGGGTAAGGCAAATACAAATTAAAGGAATACAATGGAAATTTAACAAGTTCGCTGAATTATGATGTTAAAATGCTTCAAGAATGTATGTGTGTAAAACAGTAACTAGGCATCAGGTTAGACCAACAGCAATCTGAGAAAATTAAAGCCCAGCCTTGAGTGAATATATATATATATATATATATATATATATACACATACATATATATATATATATAAAAGAAGTAAATTATTTAAAAAAAAAAACTAGCCTTAACAGAAACTGAGATTCCTCAAACTACTAAAGCTACAGGAAATAGACATACACAGAAATTAAAAATAATTAAAAGAAAATAGGAGCTTAAAAACTATACAGAAAGGGTTAAAGTCAATCTTATAGAAAGATAGAAAGCACACCTCCCAAGAATAAATATCAACAGATATACAAGCACGTAAGTATCACAAAGGAAGATAAAACAGTAAACAAAAGAGACCATCCTTCCTAGTCATCAAACATGAAAATTATAGCAACTCCTTTTTTCCAGTCTCTCTCAAAGTAACACTTCTCTTATGTGGCCTATATGTGTCATCCCTAGTCCTTCACTGACCACGCACTGTTCAAATAACAACCTGGCCATGCGTGCAAGTGCAGAGGACAAGACGTGCAGAAATACAGTCACCATGGAATTATTTGTAACATCAAAATAAATGCAGACTATACTCAGAAGCAGTTTAACCTACTGGTTATCACAGCTCAAGACCCAGACTGCCAGTGTCTGGATGCCGGCTCTGCCTCCTGCTCCCCACTTACCAGCTGTGTGACCTTGGTTAAGTCACATAGGCTTTCTGTGCCTCAGTTTCCTCATCTAGAAATTGGAAGTGATAAAGGCTACTACACCTCAGAGGGCTGCTGTGAGGACTAAATGAATTAATACATGGAAATCACTTAAACAGTGCCTGTGGGTGCTAAGGGTTCACAAAGTGTTGGCTATTTGTGTGTGCTTCCTAAGTCGCTTCAGTCGTGTCTGACTCTGTGACCCCGTGGACTGTAGTCCGCCAGGCTCCTCTGTCCATGGGATTCTCCAGGCAAGAACACTGGAGTGGGCTGCCGTGCCCTCCTCCAGGGGACCTTCCCGACCCAGGGATCCAACTCCTGGCTCCTGTGGCTCCTGCACCACAGGCACATTCTTTACTGCTGAGCCACCGGGGAAGCCCTCAGCTATTATCATTACTACCATTCAATAACAGAGGCTTAATAAGCTGCTGTACAATAGAAACTAGAGAACATTATACATCCATTAACATATGAAGACTGTACAAATATAGGAAAATGTTTTGTGTTATATAAAAACATGCAAATGAAACTGTATGCAGAATGGCACACAGAGTAAGATTAGAACTAAAGTGCGTGCATGTGGGCAGCAGCTGAAAAGTAACCTGCCAAAAATAGGTGCAAGGGTAAAATGGGGGGTGATGTGTGCAAGCGACTTCTTATAAAATTTAACAAGCCACTCCCCCTGCCACCAGCCACTTTTAGAAAATCGAAAACCTTTTTCTCCAAGGTGCAGACTCTTCTGACTATCTTCCCCAACCACCTCCTCAGCTGGCTGTCTGGGACGCTCCTTTCAGGAAGGGCAGGGACTTCCAGTCCAAGGCGCAAAACCACCAGACCACCTTCCCCGCGGCAAGTGACACAGTCCCAGCTACGGAAACCGAAGGCAAGAGGGCCAAAGCATTCTGGAGATGGTTCTCCTTCCCAGTGCTAAGGGATGCTCAGAAGATGACCTCCCACTCTTCACTAGATTTCCTCCCGGAACTGCAGAAACGCTCTTCAGCCAGGAAAGAAGACAGGGCTCGCGTGCTAAGGATGGCTGCAGGGCAAACACAAGCACCCAGGTCCACGAAGCCATCTCTAGGCTAACACAGCCGATCCTGGAACCACCTCCCACCCCCCAACATCTTCAGACTTCCTGTAACGAGAGAAAATGCACTCCTATCACTGAAGCCATTCCAGCTGCAGCCTACGGTAACTTGCAGCTGAAGGCATCTTGGTATCTTCCTCATGTCTACCGATGAAGTTCAAACTCCTTCACTCTCCTCTGCACCTGCCGGGGCACCCAACCTCCCAGCCACAATACCACAAGCCAGCCTCTGCATCAGCATGCTTTCTCCTCTGCAGGTACTTTCTCGGTCTAGAAAACCTCACGTCCAGCCCTCCTTCACATTAAACAGTGACTACGGAGACGACTCCTGCAAAACCAAGCAGTCCCTTTTCAACCTCCTGAGTTCACTACACATACAGGCCTCATAAGCCACCTTGAACACATAGTTCATCCTGCCTGACTGTGAGGGACTAGACACTCCTTGCACACACACTCTGCTTTGCAGGACCTCTGAGGGCAGCTGCAGATGGCATGAGCCTCACCTTTCCTCCCGAGTACTTCACTGTGTGCGCCCTAAGAACACCCTTCACACAAGCACACGACAGTTGACAAATTCAGGAAACTTAACACTGATATGGTACTTAATACTGATTGCCCTCACTCAAACCTGGCCAATTGTTCCCAAAATGTCCTTTATCATGTTTCTTTTTCCTGTTGCAAAACCCATTTCAGATAAAGAAGAAAAAAAACACTGTAAAACAAAAACAAAAAAACATTACAAGACCCCAACGCGTTTAGGTGTCATGTCTCTGTCTCCTCCTTGACTCCAGAAAGGGCCTCCAGGCTTCGTCTTTCGTAACTCTGAGATTTGTGAAGAGGGTAGGTCAGTTGTTCTGTAGAATGCCCCAAGTGGGGGTTGCTTCCTCAGGCTCAAGGACACTTAATCATGAAGCGACAACAGGACTCCTGGATACAGAAGACCGCAAAGAGAACCACTGACAGGGCTTCCCGCAGGCGACCACCAAGCTCCTGTGTTTCCACGTGGCTTTGGGGTTCCATTCCACAACTTCTATGCCATTGTGTCATCCTTAAGCTGGAGATTCACTAAGGTCTCCAGACACAAAGACCACATGAAATAAAGTAAAAATAAATGAGAACAACCCTCTAACATAACTAACATTTGTATTTGTTGCCTCCCATATGTACACACATTTTTACTGACCGCTCTTTCAGAAAAATCAAGTGTGTGTGTATGTTTAATGCAATGCTTCTTAATCTATGAACATGAAAATGAAACTCATTTAAACAAAGACAATGGAAGCCACTTATGACAGACACCAGATTCCCTTATCTGCCAGGAGGGGATGCAGTGTCAAGCACTAGAGACCAGAAGGAGGAAGCGAGCTACAAATACTGTACATTCGAAGTTTGGAATAGCCTGTGGATGCGCCTGACTGACTCTTCCAAGAGTCCCAAAGCACTTTTCCAGGAGAGAGCGGGCAGGCCAGGACAATGGCAGGTAAATTCAGAAGAACAGATAACCACAGCAAGGTCAACAACAGGGTCCCCAGTCCAGCGTGGGAAGTGGGAGTCAGAAATGGGAATGCAGAAAGAACACTTGCAGGCAGAGTACGGGAGTGCAAACCCTGGCTGAGGCAATCAGCCCCGCGTCCCTGGGCAAACAGCTTAATCTCTGCGTCTTAATTCCCTCAACTGTGAGACAGGGACAATGGTATCCCGGGGCTACGCGCTGAGAGCAGGAAAGGGGCGCTCTGCCACTGACACCAGTTATCTAAAGGCCATCCTGCACAGAAACTTTCTTACCTTTAACAGCTCACCCACGTGCTGCCTCTCTCAAACTGACGCATTTTCTTTTACGGTTTTATCTTGCCCTAGTCCCAGTGCAGCTGCACCTTCTATGTCTGCGCCTCGTTTCTGGTTTTGGTTTTTACTGGTCTGCCACACTGTGTCCACGGTGACCACTCTTTCTCACCCTGTTTCAGCACAAGCACGTCTCACAGCTGTCTGGGTGCAGGAAGGGTTGACTAACCCTGCTGCGTCCTCACCTACCCAGTCCAAACATGTGTGAACACACTAAGAGCCACATACATGATGTACAGTCTCTGTAACAGACAGAAGGGGGTGTGCAGCGCTTGTGGAAGGCATATCCACACTCACACCATCACACTTTCCTCACCATTACTCTCCCTGTTCTCTAGTTCAAAACAAACCATGACACAGGAGAGCGAAGCAGGAGAGCCGGGCTGTTGCAACACAACACAGCTGTGCTTTCCACACACCCAGTGTCCCCACATACAGGCTGGGCAAACACCAGTCTGAGTCATCGCAAGTTCCGAAAATTCAAGATTGAGCACCAACACTTCCAATCCCAGGAAGTTCCTGTCTCTCCACCACATCAGCAGGGGATGGGCCCAGGAGAGGGCAAAGCTGAGGCTGCAAGGGATTCAGGGTCACCCTCAGCAGATGAGCCCCGTCACACAGCCACAGCCGGGAACAGGAATTCTCACCCCCTCGGGACTTTTCAGCTGCACCAAGGAATTCAAGATAGAACATACACACGTTGGGGAGTCACCTCCAACTGGAGGAGGTGCCTCCTGCCTCGGTCAGCTCCCCGAGGAGTCACAAATGACTCTTCATTTGGGGCTGGAAGGCACTGGGAGAAGGAGGGGTGCGGGGCTGAACCTCTTCCCTCTCCGTCTCCGCCAGGTCCAGACTCCCCTGTGCCTCTTGTGCCTCTGAGCTAAGCTGACCCGGGGAAAGCAGCTGTGGGCGCTCAGGCTCCACCACGCCCCGCGAGGCTGCGGCGCCGGTGGCAGCAGCTCAGGAAGGAGAAAGTTGAGCACACCCTCCGCCTCGGAGCAGGACGGCTTCACCACGCAGGACCACGAGGGCCCTCTCCCCTCTGGACCACAGAGACCTCAGTCCAGGGACGGCCACGCCAAACACTGACCGCCCCCCCATGCTGCAAGACCCATTCTGATGCATTGCAACCAGAAGGCAGCATTTCACCTTAAGGAATGAACTACTCTGATAGAGACACTGGAAAAGGCTTTTCATTTTACAAATCAAATACCTGGCAGGTGACTGACCCAATCTTTCCAGCCAGTAACATCTGAAAAGTTTTGTTTGAAAGGAGTTGTTTCAAATGCATCAGCTAATTAAACAAACCATCTAGAAGATACTTCTTCCCTCAGGTTTTCTGAATTCTCCTCTTTCTGTCAATATATCTTATTTTCTTTGCATTGCATTTAGAGCCCCAGATCCTCCACGCTGGCAGAACTGATTTTTCTCTCAAAACGTGTACAAACCAGTTTATTACACTCTGTACTGGCTAGAAGTATGAACTCGTCCACAGTCTACAGACATAATGGGTGAATCTTAAAATTGTACTATCAACTTCTTGTTACAACTCATGAGGCTGTAAACGCCACAAACACAGGGATGAGGTCAGTGCCCAGTGCTCACCACCCCATGCTTAGCACAGAGGAGCCCTGGACAGCTAACTGCAAGCCAAATGAGAACACAGGCGGGAGAAGAGTGCCTAAGCTACAGGCGATACACAATATCAATGTTAACAAGTTACTTTGTCTAGGCCAAGAGGGCAAGCAGTAATTTTAACATTTATTACTGTTTTCCTAAAACAGAAACAAGGAGAACAAAATTTAACAATGAATTTTCTTGAAATGTTACATTATTTTGCTCATCCTCCTCTTCACACCTTCTTCCTGCTGCCTCTCTATCTTCCAGAAAACCAGCCAAGTCTATTTCCCTCTCTGGCTACATCTTGGCATCAATGACCCTCTACTGGTAATGCAAAGATTAAAAAGCATAATGGAGAAGGAGAGATGGCGGTATTGGAAATAAACTACCCAAGAGTTTACACGCTGCTTTGTGTAAGTGTTTCTCTACTTCTGAGCATGAAACTCCCCTCCCAAGGAAGGGTATATTCTCTTCCCCCCTTACCCCTATTTCTCGCTGCAGCCCTTTTGCCCCATGAAAAAGGTCTGCTTTCTTTAAAATCCTTTCAGAATTCTCTAGATTCTCTTCGGCATTATTAAATGCATCTCTTAAATCTTTCAAAAGCTGAGCATCTTTATTCATCAACCTTGGAAATTTTTACAAAGAGAATTTTAATTCCTGAGTCAAAACTGGATTAAAATAAATAAAGAAAAACCACCTTGATCCAAAAAGGGCAATGCTTCCTGAAAAAGCTCACATCTAAAGACGAGGAATCCACAGAGTGTTAGACATTTTCACAGGGTTTTCAGTCTTAGGTGATCTGGAGACCATTCCAGGCCTCGTCAGTGCATTTATGAACATACGGCTAATCAGACACCAACAACAGAGGGAGCAGAGTCTGGGGTGGTGAGGAAAGTACCCAGCCAGTCTCACTCAGGTCCATCTCCGTCACCTACTCCTGCCTTCCCCATGTGTGTTCCTTAGCTCTAACCTGGAAAGGAAAATTGTACCTGCCTCTAGGATCACTGAAGAAGGAATTAAGTCATACACTGTGTACACAGCACTTAGCCTGGCATGCAGTGAGGGCTCAGTAAATATTAGTCATTAGTATTACTGTCACTGCCCCATCTTCCGAACTTGCTATGAAGACTGAAAGATACCGCGCACCAAGGACCTGGCACCCTACACCTGGTACACAGTTCATGCCAGCAATCGTCTTTTCTGTATGGTAAAGCCCTAAAAATCTGACAATTCTACTCGATTTAATGCTCATATTGCTTTGAAAATTCTCAAAGATTCTGCAAATAAATAAAGGCACAACTTTCCAACAACGGAGAAATAAATTTTTTTTTAAAAATTTAAAGGAAAAGAAAAAGAGCACTCTTTTATTGGCATTTATGCCATTATAAATAAACTTCAGGCATTTAATCACATTCTTAAAAGACATCTAATCTAACCCCCCCGCCCTTTTTTGGTTACAATAACTATTAGGAAATAATTAAAAGCAAATTCTTTCTAAAATCGTCTATGATTCAGGCTTCAATATTTAATGCAAATACATAAATTAGTAAAAATAAGGTTTTACTTTATTCTGAACAGTGATTTTATATTGAACAACAACAACAACAAAAAAATGCCCTTCCTCAAGGTCACTATCTGCCCAAGAGCCAAAGTGGGCTCAGCCAGGCGATCCCCCTCCTCCCAGGCTTTCTTCAGTGAGAGTGAGTCCCTGCTCTCAGGCCTTCGTTCCAGGCAGGGATGGCCAGGTTCACCTGAGACTTGTATGAAAGGATTATAAGACAAGACTGAGTGGAAGATCTCTGTCACGCTGGACCCTAAATCAGGAGAGTCCTGGACTTGCAGCCAGCTTCCTACCTCATTTGATTCACTCAGAAGCCCCAGGGAAGGGGAAGTGCCATTTCCCAGACAGCTTAGGACAATTTACAGTTTCCTAAATGAGGTCTATGTGCTGCCTCCCTCAGCCCTGAGGGGAGGAGAAAAGCCTTCCTGGGACAAAGGTGGGAAAGAAGGTACTGTCAGAAGGCACGGCCACCATCAGACCAACCTTCAGCTCCCGCGACGGTGGCCGGATGCCTTGGCCTGTAGAAAGGGGCTCACTGTTCTCCACATCCCGGCAGAGAAGGGCAGTGCGGGCAGCCCAGGTGAAAGTCCGAGAGGAGGAGGATGTGGGGGCGCAGCGAGGATTCAGCCTCTGCAGAAGCAACCCCTAACCTCAGGTGCTGGGCCACCTCAGACTACTGGCCGCGCCGTACGTACAAGCAAGCCAGAGACGGGTCCCCTGGCCCAAATGCTGGGAGCTGCAGCTGGTAGGTAGCAGTCCCGTGTCTGGAGAAAGAACAGCCTTATTCTGAACTTAGAGGTGTCAGTGTACAACATATGGAAGTGTGTGTGGGCTAGGAGAGAAATGAATGCATTTAGTCTAAAAAGTACACCAACATCCAGACAATGGAATATTATTCAGTTCTTAAAAAAAAAATAAAGATGAGTTATCAGGCCATGAAAAGAAATGGAGGAACCTGAAAAGCACTTTACTAAATCAAAGAATACAATCTGAAAGACTACATACTACATGATTTCAACTACATGACATTCTGGAAAAGGCAAAACTACGGAGCTGCTGCTGCTGCTGCGTCGCTTCAGTCGTGTCCGACTCTGCGACCCCACAGATGGCAGCTCACCAGGCTCCGCCGTCCCTGGGATTCTCCAAGCAAGAACGCTGGAGTGGGTTGCCATTTCCTTCTCCAAAGGAGGCAGTAACAATAATCAATGATTGCCAAGAGTTTGCTTTTTTTGGTGGGGGGGATAAATTAGAAGGAACACAGGGGATCTGTTGTCGTTCAGTCGGTAAGTAACCCCACGGGCTGGAGCCTGTCAGGCTCCTCCGTTCATGGGAGCTCCTCTTGCATGGGATGTCCCCACCATTCCCTTCTCCTGGGGATCTTCCTGGCCCAGGGATTGAACCTGCATCTCCTGCACTGTGGGCAGATTCTTCACCATGAAACCACCAGGTAAGCCCAGGGGATTTTTAGGGCAGTGAAGAAAACGCTGCATGACACTCTAACGATGGATACATGCCATTGCACCTTCATCCAAACACATGGAATACACCAAGCCAAGAGTGAACCCTAAAGTAAACTATGGACTCGGGATAATTATGATGTATCGATGAGGTTCATCAATCATACCAAGCGTACACTCTGGTGGGGGATGCTGATGATGGGAAGATTATGCATGGGTAGGGGGAGGGAGCATACGTGGGAAATCTCTGTACAACCTTTCCCTCAATTTTGCTCTGAACCTGAAAGTGTGCTAAAAAATTGTCTTAAAGGGGAAAAAAAAGGGTATGCCATAAAATTACAGATAAATCACAAACGACTGAGAGGTACAAAATGATACAGAATCACAAGCTGAAGAATAACTTGAGGATTTATCAGCTATATTAATAACATGCACAAAATACCCAGTGATGTCTATGCTGGGTTTAAGTGTGCTGCTTTTAAAGCTTTAAGGCTCCACCAACATACAAACTCTTGGAGGACAATTTGATGATACGATCAAAATTACAAATGCACGTTCCTTTCCATCATTAATTCCACTTTGAGGAATCTGTTCTACAGAGACACAAGTAGCTGAGGAGAGCTATTCATTATGGCCCTGATGAAACTGGAAAGCTGACCATCCACCAGTGGGGAGCAGACTGAACCAACCACAGCTCCTCTCACACAGCGGGACCCAAGCAACTGCAGAGAGAGTGCGGAAGCTCTCCATGTGCCGCTGCGTGCAGGCAGGCAACCGCGTGGACGGGACACGGCTCCCGGCAAGAGGACACGGGCAGGATGGGGGCAAAGGGGCTGCAAACACGCTCTCTGCTCGAAGAAATCACCCCGGGGGAAAGCACCGAGGGGACTGGGGGAGGGCTCACTTGACAGAGCTGTGTCCTCTGGTTTCTGAACAGTGTGAGTGAACTACCCATTTAATTAAAGAGACTGATGTTTTTAGGCAGCCCCTGGGGTGTCCAGACCCAGGCGATTAGCTTCAGCCCAGGTGATAACACCTGGAACACTTCCGGATGCTCCCGGTTCCACTTGGAAGTGTTTACAGTTTGAGGATGAAATCAGAAATGGGTTCGATATTATTTTAAAATATTTTTAGTATTCAAATGAGTTTGAAAGGCAGGAAAATAAAAAGTACTTTAAAGAAGGACTTTTCAAAAATACTATCTTTTCCCTAAAGAAACGTGATTATCTACATATAATGTTTTGCACCCAACGCAGTAGTAAAATACATGTTGCTCACGCTGGGAAAGGTGACATTCTTTCAGTGTACTTGAAGAAACATTAGTTGGCTGTCAGGTCTTGCAGCTTCAAGCACACCAATGAAGATACCGCTAACAGAAGGATTCTGCTAAAATCAGCGCTTGTGACAAAGGAGGTGATGACTGGACATCACACTAAAACACAGTCATATTTCCCATCTTTGGACGACACCTCTAAGTTAGTGTACACTCCTGCTACAGAGTATGTAGCAGTAATGTAAACTTAGTTTATGTAGTAGCATGTAGTAGTAATGTAAACTTAGTTTACATTCCTGCTACAGATCTAAAGGTTTTACAAGAGGGATTAACCGGTTACAAGAGGGAATTCCAGTTCTCCCCATTTCACAGATTCTTCTAACCACAAATATTACAGATGTTTTGCTGAGGGTTTGACTTACTTTTAAACTAGCTTTTCATTTTAAAAACAATAAATTTATGCTTTAAAATTTTTAAAAAAAAAGCTTTTTGGAAAAATATACAGTGAAAATGGAGGACTCCCACTCCTAAGAAAAACAATTTCCAGGAATTTCCTTCTGAAACTATTCTATGCACACGTTAGTGTATCTTTCTACCCCTAAAAAGGGTCTAATTATCATTTCTGTTCTCCATCCTATTTAACAGTTCTGAAATTTATCTTCCATCTTAAATACCCATCAATTTCCCTCCCCAGATGTGTGATGGCAAAGAGCTCAGCTATTCCTCTTCTGAAGGACATTTGTGTCACCGTTAAGGTTCTACAATATCTAGATTAACTGACTAAATTAACAGAAACGTCTGGAGTGAATATGAATATTCACAGAAGTCCTACCAAGCCACAGACTGATTTTTACTTTATCTACTTGGTGCAGAAGTAGGTTGTGTTAAGCTGCAGGTATCTGTATGTCAACTAGTAAGGTGGTTAATAAAAACCACAAGTTTAAAGAATCTTTTCCAGAAACTAGGAAAAAACCATAAAACAGAACTTTGGTGTCAACCAGGGTCACGTGATGTTCAACATGATGATAGCAACAAAGCCTCTAATGCCCTTTGAGATGAAATTAATTTTTAAAATTTTGATTCTTCATAAAGTGTAGTACAAATACAAAAATCATTCTGTTGTTTAAGTACAGTGCCAAAACATTTTAACATTAAAAAAAAAAAGGGGGGGATTTTTAGAATGATGCCTGCTCTTCAATTATTAATACTTCTAACAGCTCTGAGATATTCACCAGCCTGAAACGCACCTAGATTGGCTAAACATACCTGTGTGTCTCCTTAGGAAGAAGGAGTAAGCAGAGAAAGCTTGCGATTACATACACAGTGTATCTCCTGCATGACATACAAGAAACACCGGTTGCCTATGGGGAGGGAACTGGTGATTCTGGAAAAAGGAAGACTTTTCACTAAACAGCCTTTTGTACTTTTTGGAACTCTATGAATATGTCACCCAGTCGAAAGAATTAAAAAGAAAAAATTTAACAAAAACCTCCTGTGTGTACAAAAATTTCCTAATACCTTAAACAAGAACACTACAGTTGACCCTTGAACAAGGGCTTGAACTGCACAGGCCCACTTAACACACAGATTTTTTTCCAGTAGTAAAGACTACATTACTACACAGTGGTTGGTTGAATCTGAGGATGCAGAACCATGGATAAGGAGGAACCACGTTAGGGAGACACAGTGAAGGAACTGGTACACAGAGGGCAAGTTTTATATGGATTTTTGACTGCAGGGAGGGTTGGTACCCCAACGCCCCGCACTGTTCAAGGGTCAACTGTAGTTCTGATTCTTAGGTTGTTGTTCATATGATCTTTTTCCTGCTCCCACAAATACAGTTTGGGGAGTGAGAAGGCAACTGTCAGCTCTCACTGCACATATGAACTTGGATGGAAAATACACCTGGAAAAAGATGATCCAGCCTCCTGGAGAACAAGTCACAGTCACTTCCGCCAATCACCCTGAATGTGATGGGTTTCTAAAACTCTGAATTACTTTTTAAGCCCTACGTGGACAGTCTGGATTCCCTGGGCCGGCACTGCAGGCTCCCCACGAGGTGACCTTGCCTTCAGGGGCCCAACCTGACTCCCCCAAGAGTCTGTCCCACAACAGGCTCCAGCGCCCCTCCTCTAAGGAGTCTCGCTGACCAGCCAGCCAGGAGTACCTGGCTCCTTCCCATCAAGACGCTGCTTTCAGTCTGCAGTTCAGACAAGCACTGGTAGGGCTGCTGGACTGCCTGACCACACCACTACCCTCTGAGGTCCAAGAGGACGGGGCCACACTGACATAACCACAGCCAAGCAGTGTCCACACATAACAAGCACACATAGATAATGTGCATTATATAAGCATTTTGATATTTGTTGAATAAAAGAATAAAGAGGGAGTTGAGACTGGAGCCCAGGCCCACCAGGGTGGAACGACACTAGCAGTCTCCCCCTCTCAGAGGCAAGACCACACTGCCTCTAAGTGGCAATTTACTGAATGTAAAACAAAAACAAAACTGGCTCTTGCAAAAACTTTACTTGCGCAGAAGTGTATACCTCCAGACCACCACACTTGCTATTTATGCTGCTCCCTATACCTGGAATAGTACCTCTCCTGTCTTATTCATCCTCAGCTCTCCGTCATCTCCTCCAGAAGGCCTATCAGGACCCTTCCGAACAGCCTCTGTCCTATGCCCCAGTCGGGGCCTCCTTTTCAAGGTACTCAGTCACCGCTGACAGAGCTGCCTTCCACGAAGGCAGACCCTGGACCTGCCGTGTCTCCTAGATTTCCAGGGCTGACATCACACTAGAATACTTTCTACATGAGTGAAAAATCTTGAATCTAAACCAAAGTGTATTTTTAAAAATGTTTTCCATCTTTAAAAGTTGGTCCCTTTAGAGGGACTTGGCCTTCAGGCCTATATCTTAAAGAACACTCTAGGCAAATGAGGTAAGTAAATCTGCCTGCCAATGCAGGAGATTCGGGGTTGATCACTGGGTCGGGAAGATCCCCTGGAGAAGGAGATGGCAAACCCTCCAGTATTCCTGCCTGGAAAATTCCATGGACAGAGGAGCCCATGGGCTACAGTCCATGGGGTCGCAAAAGAGTTGGATACAACTTTGCAACTAAACAACAACAAACATTACTTTGGGCTGTGCTGTCTGACACAGCAGCCAATAGATACACGTGGCTATTAACATCTACATTAATTACAATTAAAGAAAAATAAAAATGTAGTTCCTGAGTCACACTAACAGTTTAAGCACTCACTAGCCACAAGAGTCTAGTGGACCCAGTCCTTGGAGTGTGGATCTAGAAGATGGCCAGCATCAGTCAAAGTTCAACTGGACTTACTACCACGAGAACTCTACAGAGTTTCAAACAAAGGAAATGTCCAAAACCACTCTTACTGTTGAGAAGGAACCAGTTTTTCCTTCAACTTTCAGACTGAAAAAGTCATCACTGTGAGCTAAAACAATGAGTTAATCTTTCAATATGATTTTCTCAAAGATTTTTAAAAGACAAGTTCAACTCTGGGTGGGTTCTGCTCTTCAAACAAAAAACAATCCAAATAGCAGTAGAGGCACAACCAAAATGACACAATCTATCAATGCTTTATGTCTCTTTTGTTACTTTCAATAAAAATTACAACTAAATAAAATGTAAAAAAGATTTAATGAAAACACTAACACAAATAAGGGAGAAAAATTCTTTGTCCACCATGGGGCAATTTTTACTAGCAAAACCCATAAACTGCCGTACCTAAAATATCTAGGTGTCTCAGAGTTTGTAAAAACCCACCTACCAATGCAGGACACTCAGGTTCAATCCCTGGGGTGGGAAGATCCCCTGGAGGAGGAAATAGTAATCATCTCTAGTATTCTTGCCTGGGAAATCCCATGGACAGAGGAGCCTGGTGCGCTACAGTCCATGGGGTCACACAGAGTCAGACACAACTTGGCAACTAAACACCACCACCAACAAAAATCTAGAGTGGAAAATATAGTAAACACCACGGAAGTCACTTCCTATTATGGAATCTGCAGGAATAGAAAACCCCACAAAACAGCAAGGAGCTGAATCCACCCCTTTCAACATCAGTGGTTGCTGAATCAAAGAGGAAATTAAATTTCACTGATACTTCTTTCAGCCAATCGGCCTGACTAAACTGGAGAGTGACTCGAAGGACATTTTCTCCCCTAACTCTGTTCTCTAAAACAGAAAGACCATTTGTATAGCTTCTCTGTGCTCACTTTCTTTCCCCCCCAAGTCCTAACATAAGTCAAGTCCCTGTTCTGAAACAATACTACAAAAACAGTTCCATTTAGACTTCAATTTTCCAATAAAGAACAATTTTAAACTACAAACACAGACTGAGTGAAGTGTGTCACACACGCACCCACGTCCAGGGACTCCAACCTCAGCCCTGCTGGCAGGAACTGAGGCCGCGCTGGCCCTGGTGCTCTACAGGAACCGGCAGCGGTGGCGTCTTCCATGTGCTCAGCGAGGACGTCCACGGACCTGGTTCTGGGTCAGACCCCTCACCTGCATCAGCCTGTCCTCACTAGCCCAGGAGGAAGATGAATCTAGTTACTTTCCCATACAATGATACAATAGTAAGAGCCACTGCAACTGGCTAAATGACAGGAACCACAGGAACTCTTGTGTGTGTGTGTGTGTGTGTGTGTGTGTGTGTGTGTGTGTCTGTCTGTCTGTCTGTCTGTCTCTCTCTCTCTCTCTCTCTCTGTGTGCACTCACTCATGTCTGACTCTGCAACCCCATGGACTGGACTGTAGTCAGTCAAGCTCCTCTGTCCATGGGATTTTTCCAGGCAAGAATTCTGGAGTGGGTTGCCATTTCCTAGTCCAGAGGATTTTCCTGACCCAGGGATCGAACCCATGTCTCTTTCATCTTCTGCACTGGCAAGTGGATTCTCTACCACTGCATGATTTGGGAAGTCCACAGGAGCCCAATATGCAAAGCTAATCAAACTGAGAACAAATGCAAAATTTTAGGGGGAAAGTCTCCCTTTTAAACATGAGATCCATCCTCCCCAACCAAGTTCTAATGTAGAGTCACTGGTCCAAGTCACAGAGCTGAAGAGCTGCATGCTGAGGTGCAGTGTCCACTGAGAGGAGGCCACGCTCCTTCCTCACTACCACACTGCCTGCCTCCCAGTATAAAAAGCTCTGACATTTCCTTCAACTCTGAGTCATGGTTAGAAGGTTCTACTTTTAATCAAGTGACAAACACTCAAAATATTTTAATCCAAAGGAACTGGGTCAAACTCAGTTCAGTTCAGTTCAGTCGCTCAGTCGTGTCCAACTCTTTGCGACCCCATGGATTGCAGCACACCAGGCTTCCCTGTCCATCACCAACAGGGCTTGCTCAAAGTCATGTCCATCGAGTCGGCGATGCCATCCAACCATCTCATCCTGTCGTCCCCTTCTCCTCCCACCTTCAATCTTTCCCAGCATCAGGGTCTTTTCCAGTGAGTCAGTTCTTTGCATCAGGTGGTCAAAGAATTGGAGCTTCAGCATCAGTCCTTCCAATGAATATTCAGGACTGATTTCCTTTAGGATTGACTGGCTTGATCACCTTGCAGTCCAAGGGACTTTCAGAGTCTTCAACACCACAGTTCAAAAGCATCAATTCTTCAGCACTCAGCTTTCTTTATGGCCCAAATCTCACATCCATACATGACTACTGGAAAAACCATAGCTTTGACAAGATGGACCTTTGTTGGCAAAGTAATGTCTCTGCTTTTTAATATGCTGTCTAGAATGGTCATAGCTTTTCTTCCAAGGAGCAAGTATCTTTTAATTTCATGGGTGCAGTCACCATTTGCAGTGATTTTGGAGCCCAAGAAAAGAAAGTCTCTGACTGTTTCCATCGTTTCCCCATCTGTTTACCATGAAGTGATGGGACTGGATGCCATGATTTTAGTTTTTGGAATGGTGAATTTTAAGCCAGCCTTTTCACTCTCCTCTTTCACTTTCATCAAGAAGTTCTTCAGTTCCTCTTCACTTTCTGCCATAAGGGTGGTGTCATCTGCATATCTGAGGTTACTGATGTTTCTCCCAGCAATCTTGATTCCAGCTTCTGCTTCATCCAGCCCGGCATTTCACATAATGTACTCTGCATATAAGTTAAATAAGCAGGGTGACAATATACAGCCTTGATGTACTCCTTTTCCAACTTAGAACCAGTCCATTGTTCCATGTCTGGTTCTAACTGTTGCTTCTTGACCTGCATACAGGTTTCTCAGGAGGCAGTTCAGGTGGTCTGTTATTCCCATCTCTTTAAGAATTTTCCACAGTTTGTTGCGATCCACAAATTCAAAGGCTGTGGCATAATCAAAGCAGAAGTAGATGTTTTTCTGGAACTATCTTGCTTTTTCTATGAGCCAAAGGATGTTTTGATCTCTGGTTCCTCTGCCTTTTCTAAATCCAGCTTGAACATCTGGAAGTTCTCGGAGGTTCACATACTGTTGAAGCCTAGCTTGGAGAATTTTGAGCATTACTTTGCTAGCATGAGATGAGTGCAATTGTGTGGTAGCTTGAACATTCTTTGGCATTGCCTTTCTTTGGGACTGGAATGAAAACTGACCTTTTCTAGTCCTGTGGCCACTGCTGGGTTTTCCAATTTGCTGATATACTGAGTGCAGCACTTTAACAGCATCATCTTTTAGGACTGAAATAGTTCAGCTGGAATTCCATCACCTCCACTAGCTTTGTTCATAGTGACGCTTCAAGTCAAGACCCACCTGACTTCAGATTCCTATCTGGCTCTAGGTGAGTGATCATACCATCGTGATTATCTGGGTCATTAAGATCTTTGTATAGTTCTCCTGTGCACCCTTGCCACCTCTTCTTAACATCTTCCGCTTCTGTTAGGGCCATACCATTTCTGTCCTTTATTGTGCCCATCTTTGCATGAAATGTTCTCTTGGTATCTCTAATTTTCTTGAAGAGATCTCTAGTCTTTCCCATTCTACTGTTTTCCTCTGGCTCAGACCATGAACTCCTTATTGCAAAACTCAGACTTAAGTTGAAGAAAGCAGGGAAAACCAGTAGACCATTCCGGTATGACCTAAATCAAATCCCTTACAATTATACAGTAGAAATTACAAATAGATTCAAGGGATTAGATCTGATAGAGTTAATGAAGAACTATAGACAGAGGTTCGTGACATTATACAGGATGCAGTAATCAAGACCATCCCCAAGAAAAAGAAATGCAAAAAGGCAAAACGGCTGTCTGAAGAGGCCTTACAAATAGCTGAGACAAGAAGAGAAGCTAAAGGCAAAGGAGAAAAGGAAAGATAGACTCATCCGAATGCAGAGTTCCAAGAATAGCAAGGAGAGATAAGAAAGCCTTCCTCAGAGATCAATGCAAAGAAATAGGGGTCAGACTCATATAGCCCATAATTGTCAAAGCAAACCCCAATTATTTGATATATTTCTATAGTTCCTCAGTGTTATCACGCAGTTTGTTGATAAATCCACCAAAATCCACCTTATTCAAATATGGCCCAAGCCTCACTCTACAGGCTATTATAAAGAATACTAGCTTATTTTTCTTGTGATTTCACTGGGTATTCTACCTATGAAATTAAAACATGTCCAGGTGGTACAGTTTTGATTTTTTAAAAATTCAAAATATTTGGGGGCAGTGCAAAAGGAAGCTTTTGAACTATAAATAGATTTTACTTCACAACAGAATTGTACAACCCTGTTAAACAGCTACAACTATTAAGAAACACCTACTACATAAAGTAAGGCACAGGGGTATTAGAAAGACTGGCAAATTAAGAGACTGTCAAACAGCAGAAGACGGGACATCTAGAAATAGGAAAGACAGATTTAACCAAGCGAAAATTTCTTCAGCATTAGATTTTACTATTCTTAGCGATAGTTCAACTAAACATTCTTTTGATTAATGGAAATGAAACACGGGGGAAAATGTCACATGGGATGATATCCAAGTCTTTCTAAGGGTAAGGTTTTAAAAGACAGGAATTTGACTTTTAGACATAGAGCTCAAAAATAGCCTTAATCCCCAAATTTAGAACAAGAAAACACCCTAAAGGCAGATTTTTATAAATCAGCAGCAGTCATGCTGTGTATTGTCTAAGAACACAGAAAAAAAGCCACTTTTGCTTACTTCTTTGGCTTTCCTAAAGAACCGCCCCCCACCCAAATCTCTGATTCACAACTCTTCAAGTCAAAGCTCGAGCTGGGCATCCCTTGCACATGGCTCTTCCCCAGCACTCCTGTCGGCAATCACAGACCCACAGAGTGTCAAACATGCCAGCGTCCCCAACACGCACTGGTGCAGGCGCAGACACCCTGCATCGATGCCTTGCTGTGACATGACAACTCCCGAAAGCTAAGCCTAGACTGGATGGGGAAAGTGGGGCACCCCTGACTCCCTGCCCCCCAGTTTGTGCAGGAGCTGTGGACACCACTCCAGATCCCGAGAGACCCCCAGGTATGGGACAGTCTTCTGATGAGGGACGTGCCACCAGGGGAAGGGCTCAGGGGACACTGACCACACGTGCTGAAAATCAAGAGGGCTGGCCAGGAGCGTGAGGGCATCTGAGAGACCAGCCAGACAACCTGAAAGGACTTAGGTGCAAGCCATGGGCCAAGATCACACCCACAGAGATGAAATTCTCTGAGTAGCCAGAGCGCTTTTCCCAGCACACACAAAGTGCAGAAAACCAGCAGGCTTCCTGGGGCGCGGGCATCAAAGAAAAGAACACCAAGGGCCTGCCTCCGGTGCCACCCCCACCTGGACACCCAGCCCTGGGCTTCTGCACATGGGGCATCCAGTAAAAAGGTGAATAAAGGAAGCTTCCTTCAAGTGTCCTTTCTGAGTTGTGCATTTGGGCACCTAATTGCATTTTACATTCTTTTCTCCAGTTCTGTTTCTTAGCCTTCTCTTAGTCAACACAGTTCTAAGCTACTTGAAGGCATCACCCGATCCTCTGTACACTTCTGGCATAAGGGGCACCTCAGACAGAAGTGTGATACACACAGTAAATAAACAGATTCACACGCTGGCTGCCTAAACAGTCCGTGACATATGCTTCAAAATTAGTAAGAATTTTCAGAACATACCACACTGCTTAAGTTTCTGCAATTTTAAAATTTCATGGCCATCGTGTTCCTATTGAAGAAATAGTTGAAAATGGAGGCAAAAAAATCAATTAGTGCTGATGGAAGAATTCCTGGCTATACGCTGAATGTGCTCCACTACAACAGACTTGCCCACTGGTGGTGTCTGTGTGGACGCGTGCATGGGGCTGCTACTGCTTCCAGAACCACAAGCAAACGTGGCTACAAAGTGCACCCACTCCCCCCTCATCCGGACAGCGCTGGCACCGGGCACCTCTCACACGTCATCTCACCCAGCCCCTGGGGACGGGAATGCTCGTTCTACTCCACACCTGAGGAAACTGAAGATCCTCAGAGCACCAGTCCCACATCCCCTCCGGGTCACTAACTGCAGCCTCAAGGCCAAACCCCCGGCTGCCGGTTTCTGAAAGCAGAGGTTTACTAGTTCCCTGGCATATCCGTGGACATACCACCCAGAGCCACTTTCACGTTGAAGTGGCACCACTGAGTGAGCAGCTGTGGCAGAGACCGCGTGGCCTGCGGAACCAAAATTCTGTCCTCTGACCCTCTACAGAAAAGGTCTGTGACCCACGCATTTGGGAATGATGCTGCAGCCCCTCCAAGACTCACAGCCCAGAGCACAGGAAGGCTGGGGAGAGTCTGCAGTCAAAGAGCCTCAGCCATGCCCAATTTCTCCTGAGCACAAATCTGCTCTTGAGCAACACTTCCTTACGTGTCCCTGGAATATACCAAAGAGCTGGTCTGAATGAGATAAAGAGGTGCTGTCCTGACTAAGGATACACCAACAACTAACCTGGCTGAAAGCAAGCCTCTTCCTCATCTTGAACAGCTCACAGTAAGGAACATTTCATCTTAACAAGGGAAGGAAGGCATGTTTTAGCAAAATCATTTTTAACTATTCTGTCTTCAAACACATTAAGTGAAAACACAAAGTCGGCACTTACATAGCCCCAAGTAATCACATACTTTGTCACACAACTACAATGGCACAAGTCAGAAGTTGTAAAAACACAGGCTAACAATGCAAGCATTAACTTCCGACTATAGGATTAAGCCTAAGTCCCTTTACAAGTCATTCTCAACCATGTTAAAGAACCACACAATGAAATTCAAGCGTTAAGCAGGGATGATTCCCAATCTTTTGCTTCACCGTGACAACTCCCCTGGTGGGATTCATACTTACCCCCACCCCAAGCAACTTCAAACATGGCCACTGTCCTCATCCCTCTCAGTTATCCAAGAATCCCTACTTTTCTACCAAGTAAAAGCTAAGCAAAGTCATGAAAAGCCCTAGCCCTAGAAGGCTCTGCAAAAACTCACAGCTCCTATTTAGCTGGAATGTAGTAAAGAGATGAAATAACCTGAGACCGGTCTTCAATTATCCACTGCAATAAACAGGTGAGACTGTGTACACCCTGGATGACATCCTGCAGCGCCAGAACAGAGCGGAGGCGGAGCCCCTGCCCCCAGAGGGGAACATACTCTTGCTTGCCCACCCCCAACCCCACCCCACATCCCCGTAAAGCTGCTGACAAACTTTCCCCACTTGCTGGAGTTATGCTACTGAAACTTGCTAAGTATGTAGTCTCCTGAGTTCACGATTCAAGTAAATTCCATGTTTCTGGATGCAGATTCATAAGATGAATACACACACTTACTTTAAAGATCTAGGTTAGGTTCTGGCTTTCACCCTTTGCATTACTTTCAGTAGATCACCTCTCTCAAGTCTGATTTCTCACCTGGAATTGGCAGAAACAGTATTTTCTCTTCCCACCTGACAGGATGCTGTTGAGGATCAAACTGAAGTAATGGGGAGAAAAGAACGCTTGAGATGTAAAACTAAAAGGTCATCATTTTGCTGTAAAAGGCATTTTGGTTGGTAATGGTATTTACACCAAGTATCTTTAAATACAGTTTCCTATTGCATTTAAAGGGATTCACAGTATACAATGTAACCACAACTGCTTAGGGACATTTACTCAAGTAGGAAATGGCAACTCACTACAGTATTCTTGCCTAGAGGATCCCATGGACAGAGGAGCCTGGCAGGCTACAGTCCATGGGGTCACAAAGTCATACATGATTGAGCAACTAACACACACTAGCAACACGTATAAAGCACGAGATGAAATATACCTATATTCAACTTTCAGAAGGCAGTCCTACAAAACTTTTATAGTAGATTTGTTGAATGTATATTTGGCCTCAATAAAGCTGACCAAAAAACAAAAGAAAAAAAAAACACCTTTTCTGCTTGCCTAGGTATTTATTTCTTCCACACTGTTAAATCATGAATCCCTGCTGCTGAAAGACAGTAATACGCTCTTTTAACTTGGAAATATTAAACACAAAAATTTCCAAAACACACAACAAACTATTTACTGGTAACACAAAGTCCCACTGTTCATAAAGGGTGCCAAGTAAATGAAGATGACAATTGTGAGAAAACGTCTATGTCCTCAACGCAAAACAAGAAAAGGCTACTTCAACAATATCAGATGCCATCAAATTCGGTGCCGCTCCAGAAGAAAGGCTAGGTGTGGGTAAAAAGCCCTGCTTTCCCTTCCTCCCCTTGCTACCTTTTGGGGCATCTTTCCTATCTCAGCATTACCTCCACATGCTCTCTCAGAATCACCCCTGACCTCCCCAGCCTGCGCTGACCTCTCCCACCTGTCACTGGTGGCAATGGCACTGGTCAGAAATCCCACCTTACCCTACTGGACCCTGCGCACATCCATGCTCCCCTGGCTGGACTGCAAGCGCCCTGCAGGCAGCATACTAGCTGGTCAGCTCCCCAGCATCAGGTGTACTATGCCCGGGGCCCACGGCCTACCCACCCGACTCAGCTAAAGAACAGGATGGCTCCGCAGGCCAGTCCCCAGAGACATGCACTGGATCATGACCGTCCAAGTCCCTCCTGCTTCTCAGGCCACCAAAGCCACCTCCTGCTCCGCCTAACCCTTCAGCTCTTTCCGTTCGGAGCGCCCCTCCCTCAAATTTTATCACGTGAGCAGGGAACACACCTTGCTCTGCCTGGCCGAACTTTATCCCAGACACAAACTTTACCACAAACACACATCCCCTCACTAAAATAAGGCTGAGTCTCGCAGAATGTTATTGCCAGGTCTCTCCCTGCTTTTCCATCTATTCAAATGCTTCCACTCTGTGTGTGTAATGTAATTCCTTTAGTCCTTTATTTGCTTTAATATATGTCCTTAAAATCTCTGTTTTACACTAGCAATTAGGGGAGACAAAGTTACACATGTTCAATGGTGATCCCTTCCAAGGCCCCCACACTAACGGACCATTTCACAACAATGTGACGGTGACGAATATGCAACCAAGAACCCAACATAAATATAATGGTGAATTTATTCTTTGGATTATTTAAACAGAGCCATTAAAAACTGATTTTTTTGTTCCACATTTACAAAAGAGCCCCCGTGCCTTACAAGGGTCAAAACTAGAAAGGAAGGGGAAAAAAGTGGTCAAGAGTAGAAAAATCCTTTTTGATAAAACTCTGTTGTGATTAGCAGCACATTAAGTATCTAACCATCCAGCAACAGAACTGCCCCCAAGGCCAATCCATTGTGCACCATCCTGGAAACAGCTGAAAGTATATAGTGCAACAAGCCTTTCTGTTAAAGTGTCATGTTACTAATTTGTCCCTCTTTATAATCTAAATCTAAACTAACCTCATTTAACAATAGCAAAGCTGCAAAGCCATTCAAAAGTTACCAGTTTCAGAGGACAAGCTTCAAGGCCGAACTTGTCTGGTATGATCTACATTTCATATGTTTAAAGATTTTTCACTCAAACATGTCAAGATTAATGAAGCAAATGAGATCTATTCTGCAGTAAAATCATAGTATTTTCATGGAGTGAAATCAGAGCATTTAACTCTTGGCTGTTTCCACATCTCTCACTTCAGATAAGCCGATTTTACAAAATTAACATCAAACTCAATTCTTTATCAGCTTTTAAATAGAGTATTATTAGTGACTTACATATCACCAGACTTACTCATTCCTCTCCACTACTTAACAAATTTATTTCAACCAGACAAGAATCTCATGACTGATTTGTTTTTCGTTTTTGATTGTTTCTCTCACTTCCACATTAAATAATAGTCTAGGAATTGTATTAAAACTGCAGCCACAAAATTCAAGTTTTGTTTCAACAGGAGAAAGAGATTTTTACACCACTAGTAGGAAAACGCTAGTGGTCAGTCAAAGAAATATTTGCACAAGCTGAACAGCTGTGTCTACTGCAAATCTGAAGGCACTGCTGCAGCAATATAATTCAATTTGGACCCATTCATTATAAACTGATTTTCAGATGCTGCTACTGCAAGACCGTAGTGGAGAAATGTAAGTAGCGCTGGGAATCAAATCATGGGCAGCAGAGCACAAGTTTGTGTTTTACTGCAAAGGAGAGCTCTGAAAGAGGAAACACAACTAGTACATAACGCTACCGTAAACCAGCCCAGAAGAACCCAGAATCATTAAACCAATAGAAAACTAAAATACTTCTCTTGGGTAACTGATATGAGTCCCGAAGAAAGTCTCCAGACAAGCAGTTTAAAAGATTTATTCAATACTCTGATAAAAATTGTAATTGAAAAAATGGTAATTCCTACATTCCTGAACATAATTTATATATGTGTGTATATATATGTACGCTGTAAGAACACAAGCTCCCCTGGAGACTGCAGCCCAGATGAATCTGCTCTTTAACTTTCTTCCGAAGTGATAGACGTGAAATTAACACTCCACAGCAACTTTTATGACATCTTGCTAAGAAGTTCTGGGTTGTGAAAAATGGAATGGCTTAGGTGACCAGCGACAAGAGTTTTCAAAATAGCACTAAGCATTTTCCCAAGAAGCACATTCCAAGAAACTTATAAGTTGTAACTCACGGGCTGGCTGCTGTTAGGAAAGTAAGTCCTCTGGTCGCAGCCTTGTGAATATGTTACCGATTCAGAAAACACTTCGGGATTCCTTTCGGCTGCACTATTTCCTTCTCTCACTAGCCAGCGTAACCTCCGCTGTCATCCCTCCTGCTAGCCACGCTTGTGTGGACGGACACACGGCGGCAGTGGGAGGCAGACGGAATCACCACGCACAATACACACGCTCCACTTTACTTTTCCTCCCTGGAAGTACCACTCGGTCTCCCGGCGAGAAGGGCTCCCCAACTCCGGGCGATCCAAGCGCACCGGGCATGTGCCGCCCCACTCGGGCCCCATGACAATCTTCCGACAAACTTCCCCCCTCGGTGGCTGGGGTCCAGGGGAAGGGGCTGCGCGGGCCTTCGCTTCGCGGGCCCCGCACAGCCCGCCGCCGAACTGGGGTCTCCCGGGGGCACTCACCTCCGGATGGGGCTGACAAGCAACCCCCGGGGCCCCGGCCCCCCGCCAGGCCCCCTTCTCACCTGTGCTGTCATTCGCCGAGAAGCCGGGCGAGCTGAGTTTGGCTCGTTTGGGGTTGGGCGGTCCGTCCAGCAAGTTCTCGGCCATTTTCACCTGCTCGCGAAAACAGCCCCGAGCACGGGAGGCCGGGTCTGCGAGGGCTCCGGGGCTGGGGTCGGCGCCGGCCCCGGCCGGCTGAGAGGGGAGAGGAGCGAGCGCGAGCCGCGAGCGAGCGCCGAGGGAGAGGGAGGGCGCAGGGCCGGGTGGGGGAGGCGGCGGCCAAATCTCAGCCACAGCAACAGCGCCCCGCAGCGCTCACCGCCCGCCCCCGGCCGCCGCCGCCGCCGCCGCCGCCGGCCGCGGCCCCCTCATCCCCTGCCCGCCTCCCGAGCGCGACACTCCGCGGCGGGGGCGCCCCGGCGGCCCGGCGGCCCCCCCGGGCCCGGCTGGCAGCGACAGCGCCCGGCCGGGCGGCTCAGGCAGTCCCCGGGAACATGGTGCCGCCGCCGCGCCGCCGCCTCGCTCCCCCCCCCCCCCCCGCGCCCCACTTAATTAATTCGCTCGCGGCCCGACTACCGGGGGGCTCCGGGCTCCGCTCCCCGCCCGCGGCCCGCCGCCGCCGCCGTAAGGAAAAACAATGCGCGAAGCGGGGCCGCCGCCGCCGCCGCCGCGGCCCCCCCCACCCCCCGTTCCGCCGCCGCCGCCGCCGCCGCCGCTGCCGCCGCCGCCGCCGCCGCCGCCGCGGCTCCGGGAGGCCGAGCCGAGAGGCGAGCGGGGCCGCCGGAGCGGGCGCCGAGGGCCGGGCGGAGCGGGCCGGCCGGGCGGAGCGGGGTGCGCGGGCGGTTGTGGGGCCCGGGACCGGCGGGGCCGAGTAGATCGCGCTCGAAGCCCCGGTCGGGTCCGCGACAAGATGGCGGCTGTTGATTCCTCAATTAAAAAAAAAAGAAAGTTTTTTTTCTTCTCTTTCCAGAGCCTGAACGGGGAGGGGGAGGGGGCGGGGCACGCCGGTGCGTCACCCCCCCGCGGCGTCACTACGCACGGCCCCCGCCCCGCCCCCTCCACCTGCGCCGGCCGCGGCGGAAAGAGCCGAGCGCGCTCGGACGGAAAGGGCCGAAGGCGCGGCTGTCGTGCGTCGTGCCGCCGGGCGGCGGAGCGGCGGGGCCGCTGGGCTGCCGGGCGGGGGCCGGGCCTGCGGGACGCCGGACGCCGGCACCGCCGCCACTTTTGTTCTGACGGCGACTGGGCGGCGAGGGTTCTGGCTGCGGCCTGGCCTTAAGCCGGGCCCCTGGGCGTGGAGTCGGCGCCGGCAGGACCCGCCTGTCCCACAGGGCGACTCTGCTCGGTCCCGGCTTCTCTTGCCGCTGCCCCGCGACCAGGCCTGGCCACTTCCCCTAGCCGGATGCCAGCGATGTGTCGTGGCCTCTGCAGGTTACACATTGCCGTCTGGTCCGCATGCGAGGGGGTGCAGTGGGGAAACCGAGGCAGGAAGTGGCGGGGCCGGAATTCGAACGCCCCCACGAGATGTGAGGGGGGTCGCCAGGCTTCTGAGACCCTGTTCCGCAGCCCGATGCGCCGGGGGCGCCAGGTGCGACACCCTCACCTGCCTCGGGAGGTGGTGAGCGCTGTCCCCCAGCCTGACGCGCTCAGCCTGCCCCAGGCCCTGAAGGCCCCATTACATCAGGGCTTAGGGCCTCGACGGCCTTGGTGCGCCCCCCACCGCCCCTCGACAACCTCCTGGAGCCGACAGGTGTGGGGTCCCAGGGGTTCGGCCCGCCTGGCCACTCCCCGCAGGATGGTTCCACAAAAATCTGAGGTGTTCACACATCTCGGTTCTTTTTATCTGCTTCTCAGAACTTGCCAGCGCTTCATCCGAAGTCCTTATCTGAAAGGTATCACCAGCAAACTGTTCCCTAAGCCAGTATTCTGTGAGTCAGCGCCGACTCCTCCCTCCCTCTCCACTCACCCAGCAACCTGCCTCCCAGGTCCTTTACCTGGGCAAACCGCTCTTCCTCCCACTGCCCGGCTCCGATGGCATCTCCCCACTAAGCGTCCCTTGAAAACTCTATTTCTCCCCATTCAGCACCAGAGTTAACTTCTTGGAAACAGAGAAAAAAAACTGTTACAAAGAAACAGCTTACATAGTGTCTGTGATAGTCTTCAAGTGTCAAGACTGAGTGATCTCACTTTCCTGTGCCCGCAGAAACTAATACAACATAGTAAAGCAACTATACCTCAACTTAAAAAAAAAAAAAAGACTGAGTGATCTTTCTACTTTTTTTCTGTTTATGTATATTGTTCAAAATCTTGACTGCCCCGCTTTGCATCCCTCTTCCACTATCCGTGCCTCACTCCATCTTTACCTCCCCACACGTCACTAAGATGTTCTTACCACTCAGACGTCTTCATACTTTTGCAAATGCTATTCCCTGTGCTGAGAATACATATACCTGGCAAACTAATGCCCAGACCCAGTTCAAATATCACCTGCTCCAGGAAGCCCTCCCAGCCCAGTTTAGGGCTCCCACAGCACTTGTGGGCATACTTCTGTGAAGGTATACCACACACACACTCATTTTTTTATCTTTCCTGTTTTTATTTATCTATCAAATATCCCTTGAGAATCTCCTGAGGGCATTGCCACTGCACTAATTTCTTGGGCAAAGAATAAAGAAAGAAATCCCTATCTGTTCAGAGGCCAAACAGCAAGTCCTGGAAATCAGAAACAAACATTCAAGAAGTCACTGCATAAGAAGGCAGGAGGTGTTTAGAGTCACAGAGTAACAGGGGCCAGCAGCAGCCTGTATCTGAATGTCCCTGTGTGTCCCTCTCACCACAAGTCTGGGAGCCCTGTGAGGACAAGGGCCAGGTCTTCAGAGCACAGTGCCCTGCAGGAGGCAGGTTTGTAACATTTGATGAATGAATGAATGAACAGTGTCAGGCTCCCCTGAGGCCTAGAGGTCTCAAGGATGCTGAGAAGGTTGGGCTCCAGCCTGAAGCAGCTCCAGGCCATTTCCCCACAGAGGCGACAATGCATCAGGTCACTGAGAGGCCTCAGCCAGGGCCTGCTTGGGTCAGTAGGAGTACCTCCAGGCCTCAGAATTCCTGGGTAAATGGTTTCCACAACAGTGGGCACATGAGCTCATGCCATCCCCTCACTCCCAGAGGGGGAAATGGAGGGCACTCGTCCCTAAGACTCAGGTAAGCGACCTGGACATGTCAGGCCTGGGCCTGAAACACAGGTCTTCAAACCTTCAAACCCCATGTTCTTCTGGCCTCCCCACCCTGAAACATACCTGCTCTACAGCCCTTTTTGACATAGGTGGGGGAACAGCACGGGAGGAAGTATGGCTTAGCTAAGGGTGATCCCACCCTTAGCCTGGGATCAAGGTTGATGCGGACAAAAGGGACCCAGCAGTATTTGAGTGCCTTCTGTATCCCAGGCCACCCTGCCATATGCTCCACTCGGATCAGCACTTCCCACAACCCTGGATGGAAACATCACTGTCCTCTTTTTACAGAGGAGGGAATAAGGCCCAGAGGAGAGCCACTCAGTCACTAAGGGGCTCCGCGGGGTTGCAGACATGAGGCTGCCTGCTCTCTCCAGTCTGAGAGGCCGTGTCACCAAGGAATCCCCATCTACAGGATGCTTCAGGGCCAGGAGAGGAGCAAGAGGTAGAAACAGATCAGGAGAGGTTTCCTGGGGAAAGTTCGTTCACATCCATCAACTGATGAATTAAATGTAACGTGTTATAGCCACACAATGGAGTATTATTTAGCCACACAAGGAATAAAGCATGGACACAGCTACAAGATGGATGGACCTCGAGAATGTGATGCTCAGTGAAAGAAGACAGCCATCAAAAGACTGTATATTGTATGATTCCACTTATACAAATGTCCAGAATAGGGAAATCCATAGACACAGAAAGTAGATTAGTGTTGTAGGGGGTTGCTGGGGAGAGGGGGAGACAGTGAATGGTAGCCAAAAAATATGGGGTTTCTGTTAGGGTTATGAAAATGTTCCAAAATTGATGATGATGATGGTTCATAACTCAGAACTGAAAACCACTGAAATCTACACTTTGAGTGAATCACATGGTACATGACCTCTGTCTCAACCAAGCTGGTTCTTAACAGGCTGGTTTGGGAAGAAGGAAGAGAGACAAGGAAAGACAAAGAAAGAGGCAGGTGCTCCCAGCAGAAGGACAAAAGTCAGCGGCCAGTTGGGAGAGTGAAAAAGGGATCTGTGTAGTGGCACCAAGGGAAAGGGTCCGGGGGTGGGGCTGGATTTCCCAATTAGGGGCTGGGGGGTGAACTCAGAGGGAAAAAGACAGAGACCCAGATTCACGGGCCGAAGTGGAGAGAGACGATGTTCATGAGGGAGAACTGAGGAATGTGCGACTCGGGCTCCTGCCTCAGACCCCAGCGGACACTCATGCTCAGTGGGCCCCAAACAGAGGCTGCGACCCTGTCTCCACTCCAGCTGTGGAGTGCCCCTGTGCCCCACTTCCCAGGAATGGGTCCTGACTCTCTTCTGGAGGCCTTAGGGTAGCTTCCCACTGTTCCCTTTCCTGAACCTTTAATCTCTGCCTCCCCCAGGGGCTTCTCCTCCTCCATAAATGCAGAGTCTTTACAACCAGCCCTGATTCTGCCCCTTCTCCTCCACTCCCAGTCAAGCTGCTGGACCCAGTTGTCTACGCTGACCTGACTCACTTCTCTTCTCCCATTCACCGTTTTAATTTTTATTCAATGAAAATTATCAAACAAGTTACAAAAAATAATGCATAGATATTCCTGTCTACATTGTTAAGGTAGGCACTGTTAACATTTTGCCACATCAGCTTCAGACCTTTATTTTACTTATTTATATAAGGAATCACATGTCAGACACAGAGTTGAAGCCCCCATTTCCTCTATCCCCCAAAGCCACCACTTTCTTGAAGTTGGTGTATATGGTTACCACGTAAGATGTGTTTTGGGGGGATTTTGGGCCATGCTATGTGGCATATGGGATCCTAGTTCCCCTGTGGAAACCTGTGCCTCCTGCCTTGGGAGCGCAGCATCTTATCCACTGGACTGATAAGGAAGTTGCCAAGATGTATTTTTACTGAGTATTTTTACTGAGTTGAACCAAGTGAAATTGTCAGTACCTGACAGTTTCTGATCCCTGCACCCGCCCCCCAACAAATTAATATGGTTATCTAAATATGACTTGTGCATCCACGTCTTTGGGCCTCTCAAATTGAAATTGTATTCATTAAACAATAACTCCCCATTCCCTGATCTTCCAGCCCCTGGCAACCGTTGTTCCACTCCAAGGTTCATCTGCATGTTGTATCACATGTCAGGAATTCTTTCCTTTTCGAGGTTGAATAATATTCCATTGTACTTATGTATCAGGCTTCCCTGGAGACTCAGCAGTAAAGACTCCACCTGCAATGCAGGAGACTGTCAGCAGTGCAGGAGACTCAGGTTCAATCCCTGGGTCAGGGAGAACCCCTGGAGAAGGAAACCTACTGGCAACCTACTCCAGTGTTCTTGTCTGGGAAGTCCCAGACAAGAAGACAGAGGAGCCTGGTGGGCTACAGTCCATGTGGTTGCAAAAGTTTGACATGACTTAGGGACTATGACCACCACCACCACCACTTATACATTCAATACCACACTTTACTTATCCATGCATCCACTGATGGTTGTCTAAGACACTTCCACATTCTGGCTGTTGTGAATAATGCAAAGTTTACAAATAACTCAAGACCCTGCTCTGTCTTACTCCTCACTCCATTCAGGCTGCTGGAACAAAATACCATAGACTGAATGATTTATGAACAACAGAAATTTTTTTCTCATTGTTCTGGAGGCTGGAAGTCCAAGATCAAGGTGACAGCAGTTTTGGTGTCTGGTGAGAGCCTGCTTCCTGATTCATAGTTGGCTGTCTTGTTGCTGTGTTCACACATGGCAGAAGGGGTAAAGGAGTTCTCTGGGGCTTCTAACCCCCTGAGCTGTTCAAAGGTCAACTGGAAGGTTCTCCCACCTCTACTACAGCGTTTCTAACTTAGCGTAAGGAGAGTTCCGCCCACCCCTCTTCCGTTTCAAACTTGTCTTGACTATTCTTAGCCCTTTACTCTTCTGGACTTTTGAGCTGTGGTGTTGGAGAAGACTCTTGAGAGTCCCTTGGACTGCACGGAGATCCAACCAGTCCATCCTAAGGGAAATCAGTCCTGGGTATTCATTGGAAGGACTGATGCTGAAGCTGAAACTCCAATACTTTGGCCACCTGATGTGAAGAACCAACTCATCTGAAAAGACCCTGATGCTAGGAAAGACTAAGAACAGGAGGAGAAGGGGATGACAGAGGATGAGATGGTTGGATGGCATCACCAACTCAATGAACATGAGTTTGAATAGGCTCTGGGAGTTGGTGATGGACAGGGAAGCCTGGTGTGCTGCAGTCCATGGGGTTGCAGAGAGTCAAACACAACTGAGTGACTGAACTCAACTGAACTTACTCTTCCAGGTGAATTTTAAGGTAAGTTTTTCCAGGACCACTTAAAAAATTGGATTTTTTATTGAAATTGAATTGGATTTGTAGATTAATTTGAAGAGAACTACCCTTTAAAATACATTGAGTCTGCCTATCAATTAGCAAGCAAAATGGAGGACAGAGGAACATGTCACACAACACCGGGGTTTGATCTGCAAAATCCAGATGCTGCAAAGCTCTGTGGGAAACACAACCTGGGTTTCTTTATTTTTATTTTTAATTTATTTTTATAATATTTTAATTAATTTATTTATTTATTTGTGCTGGGTCTTAGTTGCAGCACACTATGTTGTTGCACAACATGTTCCAACATATGTTGGAAGGTGATAAACACTACGTATAAAAGTAATAAGGTAGGTTAAGGAGGATCCAGAGTGTCAGTGTGGGAGCAAGTGTTAATTTAACATGACAGATGCTAATTATTAGAGAAATGCAAATCAAAACTACAACCAGGTACCATCTCACACCAGTCAGAATGGCCAATATTAAAAAGTCTACAAATAACAAATGCTGGAGAGGATGTGGAGAAAAGGGAAATTTCTTACACTATTGGTATGAATGTAAATTGGTGCAGCCACTATGGAAAACAATAGTGAGGTTCCTCAAAAAATGAAAAATAGAGTTTTCATATGATCCTACAACCCCACTCTGGGGCACATATCCAGAAAAAAACTATAATTTGAGAAGGTATATATACTGAAAATTCATTCACAATAGCCATGGAAACAACCTAAACGTCCATCCACAGATGAACAGATAACGATGATGTGGTGCATATACACAACGGCATACCACTTGGCCATAAAAAAGAATGGAGTAATGTCATTTGCAGCAACATGGATGGACCTAGACATTATCTCCTGAGTGAAGGAAGTCAGAAAGAGAAAGGCAAATACCCATGACTGAATGTGCATGACTTCCAAACTGAACTCCAGAAAGAAGCCAGAAAGATATCTCAAAATTAACATAGTCCCAAATGTGCTTCCTGACAATACTTATTCCACGCAATGTCTTTTTGGTTGATTGCAACTCAATTTTCCCAGTTTCTTAGGCCAAAAAATGTACAGTCGTTCTTGATTCTTCTTTTTCTCTCACCTTATATGCAACTTACTTTTTAAAAATCCTCTAAGCTCTCCCTCAGAAATATATCCAGGACTTCCCTGGTGGTCCAGTGATTAAGAATCTGCCTGCCACTGCAGGGGACATGGGTTCAATCCCTGGTTGGGTAAGATTCCACATGCTGTGGAGCAACAAAGCCCATGCACCACAACTACTGAAGCCCAAGTACTCCACAGTCCATCCTCCACAACAAGAGAAGCTACCACAATGAGAAGCCTGTGTACAACAACTAGAGAGTAGCCCCTGCTTGCTGCAACTAGAGAAAGCCCACACACAGCAATGAAGACCCAGAGAAGCCAAAAATAAATAATAATTTTTTAAAAGATTAAAAAAACTCAGTTTAAAAGTGGGCAAAGGATATAAATTGACAAATTTCTCAGAAAAGAGCATGTATAAGTGGCCAATAAGCCAATAAGCACACAAAAAGATGCTGAGCTTCATTAGCCATCAGGGAAAGGCAAATCAAATTACAATGAGATACCACTCCACACCCACTAGGATGGCTGGAATAAGAAAGACAGACAATAACAAGTGCTGGTGAGGATGATTAGAAATTGAACCTTCATACACTGTTGATGAAAATGTAAAATTATGCAGCCACTCTGGAACAGTCTGGCAGTTCTTCAAAAGCTTAAACAGAGAGTTCCCCCTTGACCCACTAATTCTACTCCTAGGTATATGTGTATAATCAAGACAAATAAAAATACATGTCTATACACAAAACCCTGTACATAAATGTTCACAGCAGTATTATTTGTAATAGCCAAAAAGTGGAAATGTCCACCAAAAATATGTGATCTATTCATACAACATATTATTCAAGAATAAAAGGAATAAAGTAATAATACATGCTACAGAGTAGATCAACTTTGAAAACAATGTGCTAAGTGAAAGAAGCTGATCACACAGCACCATGTATTGTATGATTTGGTTTATACGAAATGTCCAGAATATGCAAATCTATAGAGACAGAAAGCAGATCAGTAGTTTTGGGGGCTGGGGAACTGGTGATTACTGGCTTGAAAAAAAAGGTATCAGTTGCTCGGTCATGTCTGACTCTTTGCAACAGCATGCATTGTAACCAACCAGGGTCATCTGTCCATGGAATTCTCCAGGTGAGAATACTGGAGTGGGTAGCCATTCCCTTCCCAACCCAGGGATTGGACCCAGGGATCAAACCCAGGCCTCCCACATTGCAGGGAGATTCTTTACTGTCTGAGTCACCAGGGAAGCCCCAAGAGTACTGGAGTGGGAAACCATTCCCTTCTCCAGGGGATCTTTTGTGAGGACTGGGGAATTATTGCCTTAGGGGTACAGATTTCTTCTGGGATAATGAAAATCTTCTAAAATTAATTGTAGTAATAGATGCACAGTTGTGTGAATACACTAAAGGCCATTGAATTGCACATTTTAAATGAGTGAACTGTTGTGTGTGTGTCTGTGTTTTAAAGGATCTCTCTGTATGTTGCACCGAGAATAGAAATGGGAGTGTAGAAGGGGCAAGCTTGGAAGTAAAAATTCCAGGAAGGACACTTCACCTAGGTGGTAGTGGTCTGTCTAGTACTAACAGTGGATATGGTGAAAGCAATTGGATTCTAGATGTATTTTGAAGGCCAACCAGGCATCCTGATGAATTAGGAGCAGGGTGAATGAAAAAGACTGGGGTTAAAGATGACTCTCAATTTTATTCTGAGCAACTGGAGGGCCAGAGCTGCTGTTAACTGAGATGGAGAGGGCTGAAGGTGAAGCAGTTTGGGGGAAAACGTTAGGACTTGGATCTCAGCATACTCCTCTAGGTTTCAGTAGATGCTTTATCAGGTTAAAGAGATCGCTCTCCTCATCTTTGTTTACTGAGGGTTATTCAAATGAGTGATGAATTTTATCAAAGAGTTTTTCTGAGTTTGAGATGAATACACATTTTCTTCTTTTATCTGTTAATGCTGTGAAACACACAAGCAGATTTTCTAATGTTAAACTTTTATTCTGGGACTGCCCTGGAGGAGGGGACCCAGGTTCAATCCCTGGTCCGGGAAGATCCCATGTATTTCAGAGGAACTAAGCCCATGCCCTGCAACTACTGAGCCCAAGCTCTAGAGCCATCAAGCCGCAACTACTGAAGCCCATGCACCCTAGAGCCCATGTTCCACAACAAGAGAAGCCACTGCAATGAGAAGCCCGTGCACTGCAACTAGAGAGTAGCTCCTACTCGCCACAACTAGAGAAAGCCTGCACATAGCAACAAAGATCCAGAGCAGCCATAAATAAAGTTTAAAAAACCTTCATTCTATTCCTGAATACACCTTACATGATCATAATCTGATTTTATTTGTTTCCCTGTTGTTATCATATTTTTGTTGTTATCATTTTTAATACATTGTTGGACTTGGTTTGTTAATATTTATTTAGGATTTTGCATTGAGTCTTATAAATGAGATTGGTTAGTAATTTCTTCTATTCAAATTGTTCTTGTCTCATAGAATTATTTGAACTGCTCTCCTTCATTTTTTTTCTTAGAATAGTTTGCTTCATAGTTCGTATGAGAATAGTTTGTATAAAGATAGGATACATTCATTCCTTGAGTGTTCAGTAGAATTCACCTATATGACAAACTTTATGTGTGTTTGTTGGTTTTGATTTTTTTATGTATAGAATTTTTTTTTTTTTTTTTTTTTTTTTTTTTTTTTTTTTTTTTTTTTTTTTTTTTTGTTTTTTTTTTTGTATAGAATTTTTTTAACTACTGAATCAAATATTATTAAGGTTGTAAGTTAATACACATATAAACTTATTTTTCAAAATTGCCCATTTTACCTGTTTTTTAGAATATGGGTATGAAGTTATTCAGAAAGCTCTCTTTTTAAAAAAAAAAACTAATATAATGTTTATTTGTATCTTCTCTATTTTTTGTGTACTCATCAGTCTCACAAGAGTTTTATCAACTTAATTTTTTTATAAACCCAGTTTTTGTTTGGTTTTTGATCTACTTTCTTGGTTCTTTGCTTTCTAGTTTATTAATTCCTGCTCCATATTAAAAACTATATCAATGTAAATGGCCTAAACACCCCCAATTAAAGGGAAAAAAATCTGGGTGAAAAGACAAGATAAAACTATGTGCTATCTACTAGAAATTTTAAATTTTCTCTCAAATTTCTAATTATACTTTAGTTATAAAGACAAAAGTAATTAAAAATAACAGGATGGGAAAATAGCATGTGAACACTAATCAAAAGAAAAGCGACAGAAAATATCTTATAATAACCATTATAATCCATTAAAATCTTATAATGGAAAGAATATGAAAAAGGATATATATGCATATATATAACAATCATTTTACTGTACAGCAGAAACTAACACAACATGACAAATCAACTATACTTCGATAAATACATTTTCAAAAAAGCAAACCTAGAGTGACTACATTAATATCAGACAAAGTAGGTTTCGGAACCAGGAATACTACCAGGGATAAAGAAGAACATTTTACAGTGATAATGTCAATTAATTAAAAGCACATAATAAAACTAAAAGTATATGCATCTTACAGAATAACTTCAAAACATATGAAGCAAAAAACTGGAAAAATAGAAAAATCCAGTTAGACTTGGAGATGTCAACATACTTTTGTCAGTAACTGACAGAGCAAGTAGAGGCTCAATGTAGATATAGACTTAAATACCATGGCCAACAAACTTGACTAAATTAACATTTATAGAACACTGTCCCTAACAACTATAGAACACATGTTGTTTTAAAACACCCATGAAACATTCACCCAGATAGTCCATTTGTTGCTTAGTTGGTAAGCTGTGACTCACTCTTGTGACCTCAAGGACTGTAGCCCGCCAGACTCCTCTGTCCAAGGGGTTTTCCTGGCAAGAATCCTGGAGGGGGTTGCCATTTCCTCCTTCAGGGGATCTTACCGACCCAGGGACTGAACCTGAGTCTCCTGCATTGGCAGGCAGGTTCTTTACCACTGAGCTACCAGGGAAACCCTTCTAGCCCGAGATGGATGAGTCATGGTGGAGAGTTTTGACAAAACATGGTCCACTGGAGAAGGGAAGGAGAACCACTTCAGTATTCTTGCCTTGAGAACCCCATGAACAGTGTCAAAAACACAGGGTAGGCATGCAGCAAATACATGTGGGATGAATGAAGGTTGTATAAACGGAGACTGGAAGTATGACGGGGGTTCTCCAAGGAAAGCAGAGATGTCAAGGGAAAAGGGTCCCCAGAAACACAAGGGGCATGGAGAAGGGCGCTACTTTGTTAGCCCCTCGGTGTCCCGCTTTCCAGGCAGACTCACCAGCTACCTTGCACAGAGTGGCAGCGTGCCGTTGATCAGCAGGTACTGAGGATCTGGACCCAAGCTCTCTTTCGACGGCATCTTCAGCACCTCTTCAGGTTCACACTCTTCATCGGCCTCATTCTCCATCTGCTCTCCAGGGCTCAGGGAGCACATCTCAGGCCTGGGTGTTGGTCTCCCGTCCTTTGTATTCTACTGCTGCTGCTCCCAGGGGTTCATCTCCAGCAAATGATGCTTCAAGCAGCTGGTGATCTCACGGTCCACGTGCTGGATGAAGACGCAGCTGTCTCCGGACACTGTGATCAACTGTAGGTGAACTTCATGCTGGTGACGATTTCTGAATGGCCGAACATCTTGGCAATGTTCTCATCCATATTCTGGGTCATAAAACTAGTTTGAAGAAGAATAAGAGAATTTAAATCATATACAGTATGTTTTTTGACCATCACTGAAATTAGAAATAAATATTGAATAAGAAAAAGATATCTGGAAAATAACCAGATGTTTGTAAATTAAGTAACACAATCTTAAATAACCTATTGCTTCAAAGAAGAAATAACAGGGATATCGGAAATATTTTGCACTGAGTGAAACTAAAATGATAACATATCAAAATGTGTGGAATGTACCTAAAATAGTGCTTAGAAAAACTTTCAGCGTTAAGTGCTTACATTAGAAAAGAGAAAAAAGGTCCCAAATCAATGAAGTAAGTTTACATGCTTAGAAACTGGAAACAAAAGAGCAAATTAAGACCAAAATAAGCCGAAAGAAGAAAATAAAATAAAGAGTGGAAATCAATGAAAGAAAATAGAAATGCAACTGAGAAAATCAATAACACCAAAAGCTGGGTCTTTGAAAATATCAATAAAATTGATAAACTTCTAGAAAAAATTAAAATGTCCAATATCAGGAATTAAAGAGGAGAAACCAAACATAGCCTGGTGGGAGGAATAATAAAAGAATATTATGAAAAACTTTATAGCAACAAAACCAGAAACTTAGAAGGAATGGACACAAACTACCAAAGGTCACTCAAGGTGAAATGGGTTTAATTTCTGAAATTTAATTTAATTTAATTTAATGTCAATGAAAGACATTAGATTTGTAGTTTAAGACCTTCCAACAGAGAATATTTCAGGTCCTGGTGGCCTTACTCATGAATTTGACCAAACATTTAAAGGAAAAAATGAATTGTCCACAAGGTTTTCCAGAAAACAGAAGAGGAAGTCATTTCATTTTATGAGGTCTTCATTCCTCTACACCAATATCAGGCAAGATTACCAAAAAAGTTGGCAGATCAATATTAGTAATGAACATATACACAAAAAGCAAATTTAATACATCATGACAAGTGGGGAATGCTAGGTTTAACATGTGAAAATCAGTCATGGCAACTAACATATTAGCTAACTGTGGTGGGCCTGGAAAGAGTCCCTAAAGGGTATCACATCAAATTCCTAGGATCTGTAATGGTGATGTTATTCAGAAGGGTCTTTACAGATGTGATTAAGTTAAGGAAACTGAAATGAGGAGATAACTCTGGATTATTCGGGTAGTCCCTAAATCCAGTGACCAGTGTCCTTACAAGACAAAGGCAGAAGAGAGCTCCCCTGGTGGTCTGTGTGTGTTAGTCACTCGGTCGTGTCTGACTCTTCGTGGCCCCATGGATTGCAGCCCACCAGGCTCCTCTGTCTATGGAATTCTCCAGGCAAGAATATTCGAGTGGGTTGCCATTTCCTCCTTCAGGGGATCTTCCCAACCCAGGGACTGAACTCACGTCTACTGTGTCTTCTGCACTGGCAGGCAGATTCTTCACAATCTGAACCACGAGAAACTTCCCTGGTGGCCTAGTAGTTGAGCATTTGCCTGCCAATAAAGGGGTCATGGATTTGATCCCTGGTCCAGCAAAATCCCATATGCCGTGGAACAATGAAGCTCCGTGTGCCACGACTTCTGAGCTAGTGCTCTAGAGCCCAGGAGCCACAATTACTGAGCCCCCTCCCTTGCCTCCAAGTACTGAAGCCCACGCACCTACAACCTGTGTTGTGCAATAAGAGAAGCCACTGAATGAGAAGCCTGCCCGCTGTGCTGAAGAATAGCCTCTGCTCAGTGCAACTAGAGAAAGTTCGAGCACAGCAATGAAGACCCAGAGCAGCCAAAAATATGTAAATAAACAAATGAATCTTAAAAAGAGAGAGACAGAAAGGCAGAGGGATATTTGAGACACAGAAGAGGAGACAAAGACATAAGGGAATTGATTGACATGGCTACAAGCCAAGGGACACCAGGGCCACCAGAAGCTGGAAGAACCAAAGAACAGAACTTTCCCTAGACACTTTGGAGGGAATGTAGCCTTGCTGACATTTTGATTCCAGACCTGTGGTCTTCGGAGCTATGAGAGAACAAATTTCTGTTGTTTTAAGCCCCCAGGCTTATAGTAATTTGTTATGGCAGTTCCAAGAAACTCATACACTGACTACAAAAGAAAAACCTTCTGACCATCTCTTTTGATGCAAAAATTTTTTTTTTTCTTTTTACAAAATTCAATACCTAGCATCATTTTTTTTAAAAGAAGAGAAAAAGAAGAACTCTCACCAAACTAGAACACTGAAGTAGAAGTGGAACTTCCACAGGCTTCCCTGGTGGCTCAGTGGTAAAGAATCCACCTGCCACTCAGGAGACATGGGTTCGATCCCTGATCTGGGGAGATCCCACATGCTGCAGAGCAACTAAGCCCACAAGCCACAACTATTGAGCCTGTGCTCTAGAGACCAGGATCTGCAACTACTGAGCCCATGCACTGCAATTACTGAAGCTCTCAGGCCCTAGAAATCGTGCTCTGCAACAAGAGAAACCACTGCAATGAGAAGCCCGCACACCACAGCTAGAGAGTAGCCCCTGCTCACTGCAATGAGAGAAAAGCCTTCACAGCAATGAAGACCCAGCACAGCCAAAAGTAAATAAATAAAATGATATATATATAAAGAATAACTGAACTAGCAAATCAGTAGAAAAGCACTCCTTCAAAATAAGAACAGATTACACATATTCATTAAAAAAAAAACTTTAAAAAAAGAAGTGGAACTTCCTCAATCCCATAAAAGGCAACTACAGAAAACCTACAGCTAATATCACGTTCGGTGGTGAAAGATTGAATTATCTCCTTCTTAGATTAGAAACAAGGCAAAGATGTCCATTTTCACTCATCTTATCTAAGACTTAATGGAGGTCCTATCCAGCACAATAAAACATGGATGGGAAGTGAAATGCAAACTTCACTTCCTAAAGAAAGAAGTAAAACTATTCAGAGATGACATAATTGCTTCTACACAGAATCCTAAGGAATCTAGAAAAAATAATAGAACTAACATGTGAGTCTATTAAGGTTGCAGGATGTAAGGTCAATATATAAAACTCAATAGCAAAAAAAAAAAAAAAAACCAAAAACTCAATAGCATTAACAAAAAATTGGAAATTGATACTAATGAATGATAACATTTATGTTTTAAGTTAAACTACAGTAGTTAAAGCACTTGCAAATAATTTGGACTTCGACTTTTTTTTTTTTGGCTGAGCTGGGTCTTCGTTGGAGGGAACAGGCTTAGCTGCTCCATGGCATGTGGGATCTCAGCTCCCCAACTAGGGGTCAAATTAGAGTCCCCTGCCCTGGAAGGAGGGCACCATCAGGGAATTCCAGGAATAATATTTAAAATAGCATTAAAATATGAAATATTTAGGAATAGATTTAACAAAAACGATGTGCAAGGCCCATACCGTATAAACCACACAACATTTCTGAAAAAATTAAAAACCCAAATAAATGAGGAGATTTATTTGCAATGATCTGACTGTTATCCCTCTAAAATTTATATGTTGAAATCCTAATGTGATAGTATTAGGAGATGGGGTCTTTGGGGGTGACTAGGGTGGAGACCTCATAAATGGGATTAGCGTCCTTATAAAAGAGACCCCAGAGAGTTCCCTCACCGTGTTCTTTATGCAAGGATACAATGAGAAGCCTGCAACTGAAAGCGGGCCCTTGCTCAACCATGCTGGCACCCTGATCTCAGACCTTGAGCCTCTAAAACTGTGAGAAATAAATTTCTGTTGTTTACAAGCCACTCAATCTGTGATTTTTTTTGTTGTAGCAAACTTAATGGAATAAGATCAGTACCATGTTCAAGAGATAGAATACTCAATATTGCTAGTATGTCAATTTTCCCCCAATTGATCTATGGATTCAGTGCAACCCCAGCAAGATTTTTAAAAGGGAACTCACAAGCTGTGTAAAAAATGTTTATGGAGGGCTTTCCTGGTGGCTCAGTGGTAAAGAATCCACCTGCCAATGCAGAAGACACAGGTTTGACCCCTGGTCCAGGAAGATCCCACATGCGCAAAGCAAAGCAACTAAGCCCATGTGCCGCAAGTACTGAGCCTGTGCTGTAGAGCCTGAGAGTCGCAACTATGGAGCCACAGGTCACAACTGTCAAGCCCACGTGCCCGAGAGCCCGTGCTCTGCAACAAGAGAAGCCACCGCCGTGAAAAGCCTGCACACTGCAACTAGCGTAGCTCCCACTTGCCACACTAGAAAAAAGTCTGTGTAGCAACAAAAGATCAGCACAGCCAAAAATAAATAAATAAAAATTCAAAAATGTATATGGAAAACTAAGGGGAACTAGTAGCACCAAAATGTCACTCTGGCCACTGTTATATAGAAGGGATGGGAGCAACAAGAGGAGAAGTAGGAAGGCCAATTAGGAGACACTTGCTGAGAACCCAGGCTAGAGACTGTGGCAACAGTGGAAATGAAGATGGAGAAAATGGGCAGTGTTGAGAGAGGTTTAGGAGATAAATACCAAGAGATTTTGGAGATTAAGCACGGAGGTAGGAGGACCAAAACAGTTCCCAGGACTTCCCTGGTGGTCCAGTGGTGAAGAATCCACCCGCCAAGGCAGGGGACAGATTTGACCCCTGGTGGGGGAAGATTCCACATGCTGTGGGTCAGCTAAGCCTGTGCACCACAACTACTGAAACCCACTCACCACAACAAAGAGTAGCCTTGGCTCACTGCAATTAGAGAAAGCCTGCACACAGCAACGAAGACCCAGTGCAGACAAAAAAATATTAATTAATTAAAAAAAAAGAATGGTTCCCAGATCTCTTATTTGGAAAAATGAGTGGATAGTGAAGGCATTCATTGTGAACGGGAACACCAGAAAACTAGTTTTAAGACGTGAAATAATGATGTCCCCCAAGGGCATGATAGGTTAAAGGTTCCGCTGACATAAATAAAAGGACGCATTCATTAAGAGACACTCTGGACCAGAGGTTCACATTCAGGAGTTATCAGCACAGAGATGGCCACTGAAGACAGAAGTGGATACAACACCCAGGAGGTGTATATAGCAGGAACAGGGGATCCAAGGTCAACCCACGGAAGTGTTCTAAGCATGTGGAGAATGAGCTTAATGGGGATAAAGTATTAGGAGAAACTAGTTTGGGAGTTACTGCTTTAGTCTTGTTGCAACGGCAGCTTAAGACTCAGGCAAAGTGGAGACACTTGGACTGATTTCAGTGATATTTAGGACTTCTACTCAGGTATGGGAAAGGAGGTCCTATTGGATCAAGCCTTCTGCAGAACACTACTGAAAATTCTGGACCAAACACTGAAAAAAGCACCTACTTAAAGGCTCTGGAAGGAAACCAAGAGCAATACTGGAGGGGCATCAACACTTGAAAGAATGGAACTGCATTAGCTACTTCTCATTTTTTATGGTTTCTAGCCTGAGGGAAGGCTGCAGTAACCACCATTCCAGATGGCTAAAATTCCAATAGAAAACTCATAGCTTTACTGGGCTGAAGAAACAGAGGACAATTTGTGACAAGCATAGCTGCTGGAAAGGAAGGAGAGAAAACCTGGAAAGAACAGAAACAGAGAGGGAGTGCTACAAATTTTGTGTATAAACTGCTCAAATCTTTGGCTGACTCATAAACAATGCATGCATTGGCACCAAGTGAAGGCTAAAAGAACTGACCTGAGGTTTCAGCTGCTGCCCACTATGGGGAAGACAGAATTTGCAAACAGAATCCAGCCAAGTTAAATGTTGGCTTAATAAAAACACTGTTCAGAGGAAGATAATGGGATTCAGAGTCTCTGCAATATATCACTCACAACTCAACATTATTAGACACAAATACATAGGAAGATGTGACCCACTTTCAAGAGAAAAGATAATCAATGGAGGCTAACCCCAAGATAAACAAGACATTAGAACTAATAGACAAGGATGCTACAACAATTATTATAACTTGCATTGGACATTTAGGGCTGCTGTAACAAATACCACAGACTAGATGGTTTACTTGCTTAAATTTACTTTCTCACAATTCCAGATGCTGGAAGTCCAAGATCAAGGTGCCATGGGGTTGGTTTCTCTGGCTTGCAGATAGTTGCTTCATCTTTGCTCTGTCCACATAAGTCCTTTCCCCTGTCCATGCACATATCTGATTTCTCTTTCTTTTCTCATAAGGACTCCAATCCTATGGGCTTAGCATCTAACCATTACGACTTCATTTAACCTTGTTGTTGTTCAGTCGCTCAGCCGTGTCCAACTCTTTGTGACCCCATGAACTGCAGCACACCAGGCCTCCCTGTCCTTCATCATCTCCCAGAGCTTGCTCAAACTCCTGTCTGTTGAGTCAGTAATGCCATCCAACCATCTTGTCATTTGTCATCCTTTTCTCCTTCCTTCAATCATTCCCAGCATCAGGGTCTTTTCTTATGAGTCAATTCTTCACATCAGGTGTCCAAAGTACTGGAGTTTCAACTTCAGCATCAGTCCTTCTAACAAATACTCAGGATTGATTTCCTTTAGGATTGACTGGTTTGACCTCTTTGCAGTCCACGGGACTCTCAAGAGTCTTCTCCAACACCACAGTTCAAAAGCACCAATTCTTCGGCATTCAGCGTTCTTTATGGTCCAACTCTCACATTCATACATGACTACTGGAAAAACCATAGCTTTGACTAGATGGACCTTTGTCAGCAAAGTAATGTCTCTGCTTTTTAATACTCTGTCTAGGTTGGTTATAGCTTTTCTTCCAAGGAGCAAGCGTCTTTTAACTTCGTGGCTGAAGTCACCATCTGCAGTGATTTTGGAGCCCAAGAAAATAAAGTCTCTTGCTGTTTCCATTGTCTCCCCATCTATTTGCCGTGAAGTAGTTTTTTGAATGTTGAGTTTTAAGCCAGTTTTTTCACTCTCCTCTTTCACATTCATCAAGAGGCTCTTTAGTTCCTCTCCACTTTTTGCCTTAAGGGTGGTGTCATCTGCATATCTGAGGTTACCGATGTTTCTTCCGGCCATCTTGATTCCAGCTTGTGCTTCACCCAGCCTGGCATTTAGCATGATGTACTCCACATATAAAGGGTGACAATATACAGCCTTGACAAACTCCTCCCCCAATTTGTCACCCAGTCCATTGTTTCATGTTCGGTTCTAATTGTTGCTTATTGACCTGCATACAGGTTTCTCAGAAGGCAGGTAAGGTGGTCTGGTATTCCCATCTCTCGAAGAATTTTCCACAGTTTGTTGTGATCCGCAAAGTCAAAGGCTTTAGCATAGTCAATGAAGCAGAAGTAGATGTTTTTCTGGAATTTTATTGCTTTTTCTATGGCCCAATGGATGTTGGCAATTTGATCTCTGGTTCCTCTGCCTTTTTTAAATCCAGCTTGAACATCTGAAAGTTCTCGGTTCACATATTGTTGAAGCCTGGCTGGAGAACTTTGAGCATTACTTTGCTAGCATGTGAGATGAGTGCATTTAACCTTAATTACCTCTTTAAAGGTTCTAACTCTAAATACAGTCAGAGCTGGGAGTAAGAGCTATAATACATGAATTAGGGGGCACAATTCAGTCCATAAAATAATTGTTCTTAAGGACAATATGTATATAAAGATAGATAGATAGATAAACACACATTTAGAATACAGGATATCTCAGGACAGAGGACAGGTACAGAAACTAATAAAAAGAACCAAATGGAAATTCTAGAAAAACAATTTAACCAAAAATTCATTTGATGTACTTGAGAGCAGATCAAACACTGTAGAAGAAAAGATGAGTGAACTAGAAGATAGGATAATAAAACTACCCAAACTGAAGCTTAGAGAGAAAAAAACAAGCATGAAAAAAATGACTTCAGTAACTTGTGGGACAAGATTACATGATCTAGCATGAGTAATTGGGGTCTTAGAAGGAGAGGAAAGAGAGAATGGACAGAAAAAATTTTTGAAGAAATAATGAACTGAATTTTCCTATATTTGGTGACATACTCACAGATTCAGGAAAGTCAGGAAAACCTAAGATGGCTAAGTACAAAGAAAACTACATTCAGGCACTTCATAGTCAAACTGTTAAAAACCAAAGATAAAGAGAGAGTCTTGAAAGCAGACAAAAAGTGACACAATAGATATAGCGCAACAAAGATCCAGAAGGTAAGGCACCGACTTCAGGGGCAAAGGAAGCCGTAGATGAGCTGTGAACGGATGGTCTTGACTCACCAGAAACAGTGGAGGCCAGAGGACAACAGACACCATCTTTAGATTAAGAGGGAAGAAAGAAATCTATCAACCCCCAATTCTGTATTCAGTGAAAATCTTCAGAGCATATATTGCCAGCAAAACCTTGCTATGGAATTGCTAAAGGAAAGTCTTCTGACTAAGGAGTAACTGTATCTCTTGGAAAACTGAATTTTCAGAAAGAAATGAATGATATTGATAATGGTATATATATGTGGGGAAACAGAAAAGAATATTTTCCCTCTTAATTCTGTTAAAACACATGTAACTATTTGAAGTAAAATTTAAAGGGTTGTATTGATTGTGAGGTTTACAATGGGTGCAGATATAGCATACATGAAAACTAAAGCATATAGGATGGGGGTAGGGAGTAAATGGACCTGTCCAGTGACAAGGTTTCCACATTTGGGGAGCAGTAGCATGGCATTAACTCTAAGAACACTGGGAAAAATTAAGGAGGCACAGTGCAATCCCCAGAGCATTTACTAAAGAAATACTACCCAGAGGTATCATTAAAATATTCAGTTAATACAAAAAAAAAGGCAGGAAAGGAGAAATACTGGAACAAAAAAAGAAAGGGCAAATAAAACAAATGGTAAAATGTTATACCTAAATCTAACCATTGAAATAATTACACCATATGCCAATGAACTAATAAACACTAATTAAAAGGCAAAAGTGGTCAGAGATTATCATACTAAGTGAAGTAAGTCATACAGAGGGAGATAAACATTGTATGACATCACTTATTTGTGGAAACTAAAAAAATGATACAAATGAACTTATTTACAAAACAGAAACAGATTCACAGACTTATAAAACAAACTTATGGTCACCAAAGGGGATGGAGAGGGAGGGAATAAATCAGGAGGTTGGGATTAACATATACACCCTTGTGGCTCAGATGGTAAAGAATCCACCTGCAATGCAGGAAATCTGGGTTCGATCATTGGGTTGGGAAGAACTCCTGGAGGAGGGCATGGCAACCCACTCCAGTATTCTTGCCTGGAGAATCCCATGGACAGAGAGCCTGGCCGGCTGCAGTCCATGGGGTCACACAGAGTCGGACAAGACTAAAGCAACTAAGCAGCAGCAGTATCTGTTTGAGTAGGTACTTTCAATTCAAATTCAATATATAAAATAGATAGTCAACAAGGACCTACTGTGGAGCAGGGAACTCTACTCAACACTCTGTGATAACCCACATGGGAAAAGAATCTGAAAAGAACGGATATATGTATTGTTGTTGCTGTTGTTTTCGTTTAGTCGCCACGTTGTGTCCTACTCTTTTGCAACCTCATGGACTGTAGCTCACCAACTCCTCTGTCCAATATGCATGTGTGTGCGTGCTCAGTTCAGTTCAGTCACTCAGTCGTGTCCGACTGTCATGTGATGCCCTTTGCAGCACGCCAGGCTTCCCTGTCCATCACCAACTCCTGGAGCTTGCTCAAACTCATGTCTGTCACGTTGGTGATGCCATCCAGCAATCTCATCCTCTGTCATCCCCTTCTCCTGCCTTCAATCTTTCCAGCATCAGGGTCTTTTCCAATGAGTCAGTTCTTTGCATCAGTTGGCCAAAGTATTGGAGTTTCGGCATCAGTCCTTCCAGTGAATATTCAGGACTGATTTCCTTTAAGATGGACTGGTTGGATCTCCTTGCAGTCCAAGGGACTCTCAAGAGTCTTCTCCAACACCACAGTTCAAAAGTATCAATTCTATGGCGCTCAGCTTACTTTATAGTTCAACTCTCACATCCATACATGACCACTGGAAAAACCATAGCTTTGACTAGATGGACCTTTTTTGGGAAAGTAATGTCTCTACTTTTTAATATGCTGTCTAGGTTGGTCGTAGTTTTCCTTCCAAGGAGCAAGTGTCTTTTAATTTCATGGCTGCAGTCACCATCTGCAGTGATTTTAGAGCCCTCCAAAATAAAGTCTCGCACTGTTTCCATTGTTTCCCTGTCTATTTGCATGAAGTAATGGGACCAGATGCCATGATCTTCGTTTATTTGAATGTTGTGCTTTAAGCCAACCTTTTCACTCTCCTCTTTCACTTTCATCAAGAGGCTCTTTAGCTCTTCTTCACTTTCAGCCATAAGGGTGGTATCATCTGCATATCTAAGGTTATTGATGTTTCTTCCAGCCATCTTGATTCCAGCTTGTGCTTTATCCAGCCCGGCATTTCTCATGATGTACTCTGCATATAAGTTAAGTAAGTAGGGTGACAATATACAGCCTTGACATGCCCTTCCCAACTTGGAACCAGTCCGTTGTTCCATGTCTGGTTCTAACTGTTGCTTCTTGACCTGCATACAGATTTCTCAGGAGGCAGGTCAGGTGTGTGTGCTAAGTCACTTCAACTGTGTCCAATTCTGTATGACCCTGTGGACTGTAGCCTACCAGCCTCCTCTGTCCATGGGATTCTCCAGGCAAAAATACTAGAGTATGTTGCCATGCCCTCCTCCAGGGGAATCTTCCTGACCCGGGGATCAAACCCACATCTCTTACATCTCCTGCATTGGCAGGCACGTTCTTTACCACTAGTGTCATCTGGGAAGCATATGGATAGCTAAATCACTTTGCTATACATCTGTAACTAACATAACATTGTATAACAACCATATACTAATAGTTCTAACTGTTGCTTCCTGACCTGCATACAGGTTTCTCAAGAGACAGGTCAGGTGGTCTGGTATTCCCACCTCTTTCAGAGTTTTCCACAGTTTATTGTGGTCCACATAGTCAAAGGCTTTGGCATAGTCAATAAAGCAGAAATAGATGTTTTTCTGGAACTCTCTTGCTTTTTCAATGATCCAGCAGATGTTGGCAATTTGATCTCTGGTTCCTCTGCCTTTTCTAAAACCAGCTTGAACATCTGGAAGTTCATGGTTCGCGTAATCCCATACCTACAAAAGGTATAATGAATTCCTACTCACCTATTACCTAGTTTAACACTTATTCACAATGTCATCCTATATTGGTTTCTCCTCCCCATTCCAAAGTATTTTAAAATAAATTTATTTTCCAAAATTTTAAGTGGCTATATTTTAACCAATAAAGGAATTTGTAAAAAAGAAAAAACACATAAATTCAACAAAACTTTTAGAAGAAAAATAGGAGAAAATCTTTGCTATCTTGGGTTCTTACATATGACAACAATAGCACAATACATAAAAGAAAAAATGATTCATTGGACTTCATTAAAATGCAAATCTTTTGTTCTTCAAAAGACACCTTAAAGAAAATAGAAAACAAGTAATGTACTGGAAGAAAATATTTCCAAAGTACATTTCTGTTAAAGCTGCTTCTTGGCCACTTCATAGGCATTAACATTGTGAACAAGTTGCAGTGTGCCCTGTCCCCAGGACAGATCTAGAGAAGATGCCTGTGTGGGTCCTGGCAATGGACTTTGAGCACTATGGGCGTTTCCAGAGTGCATGCTTCCAGGTATGCACCCAGGCTGCTATCAGGTCATGGGCTCTGAGTTGCCAGTAGATGCTTCATCCTATGGGAGAAAGCGTGACTGGAGGGCTCTCTGAAGTGTAGGGTCAGGACAGGGAATTCTTGTGTCCACACTTTATTCTGAAGGATGAAAAGAGGCCCACATCAAGGCACACCACTGTGCCCATAAACTTTGAGAGATTGACAGACACAGAGAGAGAACAGGTTTCATTCCAAGAGCCGACTATCAGAATGATGGCGGACTTCTCAAAGCAACACCAGAAGCCAGAAGACAAGGAAACAATACTTTCAAAATTCTGGGGATGGGGGGCGGAAATAATATCTAACCTGGAACTCTATATCCAGCCAAATTTCAAAAGCGTGAGTATAAAGCCAAGTTCAGACATACAAATTCACCTATCCGGTAGTCCTCCCGTATCTGCAGTTTTGCTTTCCAAGGTTCCAGTTATCCTCAGTCAACTATGGTCTAAAAATATTAAATAGAAAAATTCCAGAAATAAACAATCCACAGCTTTTAAATTGTGTGCCATTCTGTGCAGTACAATGAAACTTCACTCTGCCCCACTCCATTCTACCTGGGATGTGAATCATCCCTTGGTCCAGGGGATCCTGTCCACTAGTCACTTGGTAGCAACTCAGTTATCAGACCCATGAGTGCCCTCTTGCAGCACTTGTGTTCAAATGACCCTTATTTTCCTTACCAGAGATCCCAAAGTATAAGAAGAGTGATGCTGGCAATTCAGATGCACGCGAGAGAAACCTAAAAGTGCTTCCTTTAAGGGAAAAGGTGAAAGTTCTTGACTTAATAATGAAAGAAATAAATTGCAAGCTGAGACTGCTAAGATCTATGGTAAGAATGAATCTTCTATCCGTGAAACTGCGAACAAAGAAGAGACAATTCATGCCCATTTTGCTTCCGCTCCTTAAACTGCAAAAGTTGCAGCTACAGTTCAGGTAAGTGCTTAGTTAGAAAAGGCAATAAATTTGCACAAAAAGATGTTTTGAGACCATATTCTCCTAACTTTTATTATAGTATATTGTTATAATTTCTATATTTTATTATTAGTTATTGCTGTTAATCTCTTACTGTGCCTAATTTCTAAATCAAATTTTATCACATGTGTGTATGTATAGGAAGAACACAGTGTATATAGGGTTCAGTGCTCTCCAGGGTTTCAGGCATCCACTGGGGGTTTTGGGTAAGGGGCTTATGTATACATAAGGGCCTTCACAGGTGGCTCAGTGGTAAAGAATCTACCTGCCAAAACAAGAGAAGCAGGAGATGCAGGTTCGATCCCAGGGTTGGGAAAATCTCCTGGAGTAGGAAACGGCAATCTGGTCTAGTATTCTTGCCTGGGAAATTCCATGAACAGAAGAACCTGGCTGGCTACAGTCCATGGGGTCGCAAGGAGTCAGACACGACTGAGCGACTGAGCATGCACGCTTCCTGCCACTTCCACAGGCTGGTGTACCTGAAGCCAGGTGGTGTGGATTAGTTGCTCAGTCATGTCTGACTCTTGAGACCCCATAGACCGCAGTCTGCCAGTCTCCTCTTCCATGGGATTTCCCAGGCAAGAATATTGGAGCGGGTTGTCATTTCCTTCTCTAGGGGATTTTCCTGACTTAGGGATCAAACCCACGTCTCCTGTATTGGCAGGCAGATTCTTTACTACTGAGCCACCTGGGAAGCCTCAACTGACACCAGAGACCTGGTCAAGTCAGAGTCTCTGGACAGGAAAGGCGGCTTAGGAATTTCACTTTCTGAGTGACAGCCCTCCTTACTAGGCACCGTTTCCAGAAGCTGGGCCAACACTGTCATCTTGGGCACCACCCACACCAGGGTTTCTGCTGTGGAGACAGCGGAAACCATCTTCGAGGGAGAAGGCACTGCGACCTATTTGCAGGCTGCATGCCAGTTCTGTCTTTGCAAAAGAAAAGAGGCTCCTTGCACGACCAATGCTGAGATGGGACCATGAACCAGAGCCCGAGTCATCTAATCCCCCATGCCTGAGTTAAACACTAAAGGGAAAAAAGACTAAACACAAACAAATTTGTGTATCACCTGCCTAGTTTTAGAAACTTAAAATTCTTTAAAAATCATGAGAAAAAACACAATGACCAAAGAGACCGTTGTCTGTTAAGGATGAAAACCTACTGAAGAACATCATCAGCTTTATTGAAGGGCCGAGGTAGTCACCTGGGCACCTACGATGACGCGTGTGTGTGCAGGGCCTACGGTGGGCTGGGTAAGGATGCCAGGGTGGGGCTGCACTCTGTTCAGCCACCCCTGGGACTCCAGCAGGTCCCGAGGAGCCAAGGGCAGGGCCGGAGGGGACAGGGCTTCCTCTCATCCGATGCTGAGGGCAGATGGGCAGACGACAGAACAGAGACCGAGTGAAGACGCACACCTGTGACATGACAAGCTTCTCCCAACACGCGCTTGGCGCCGTGCATTGTCTTCCATGGCCCTCGTGGCGCCATATGTACTTAGCACTGCTGCCGCTGGGCTGACCAAGCACTCCACGGTCAGCTGTGCGGATGGCTAGGAGTTCAAGTGGGGGCCCCTCTCGAGCCCCAGTGGCTGTGGCCCAGTGTGATTTGGGCCTCAGCCTCTCCACTGCCTGCAGGGAACGCGCGTGAACCAGGTGATGCTGACATGCTGACGGTCAGGGCTGTCGCCCTGGGGCTGGGACAGGCACAAGAGGACCCTGAGTTCTGGGTTGCATTGCTTAAAGTGGTCAGGGCCACAGGGGCACTTCCATGACGCTCCTCGCCCCCCACTCCCCTTTGGGGCTGAAGGATCTAGTTCCCCAACTGTGAGAAACGCTCTGGGAAGTGCCCTTGACTGGGGAGACATGTCTCATCAGGGTCCTGTCCCCTTCCTGGGAGTCTGCATCTGAGGTGGTGGACTCAGGGGTCAGCGCCCACTCCAATCCCGCGGTGAAGGGCCCCCTGACACTGCAGCCCAGCGATCTCCCTGCCACTCCTGCTCCTTCACTCCCCTACAGGAGCCCTAGTAAACCTCCCACGTGGTCCCCCCATCCCCGTGTCTGCTTCCGGGGGGCCCAGCCCCCCATCACAGCACCTGGGTTGGTGTCCGGGGGCTGCTGGGGGTCTCACAACACGTAAGTGTGCTCCCTCACAGTCTGGAGGCCAGGAGTCTGAAGTCGAGGTGCCGCAGGGACATGCTCCCTCCAGGGGCTCAAAGGGAGGATCCTCTCTGTCTCCTCCAGCTTCTGGTGGCTCCAGGTGTTCCCTGGCTTGTGGCCACCTCATCCCAACCCCTGCCTTCATCTTTGCATCGTCACACATCCATCTCCTCTGTGTGTCTCATATATCCCTCTCCTTTCTTCTTCTTCTTCTTCTTTTTTTTAATGCTTATTTGTTTGGCTGCATTGGTTCTGAGCTGTGGCCCACAGGATCTTCACTGGGGTATGCAGGATCTTTTGTTGTGGTGCAGGTTCTCTAGTTGCCCTGCAGTATGTGGGATCTTAGTTCCCTGACCAGGGATCGAAGCTGTGTCCCCTGCATTGGGAGGTGGATTCTTAACCACTGGACCAACCAGGGAAGTCCCTCTCTCCTTTCTCATAAGGGTATTTGTCACTGGAGTCAGGGCCCAGCCAGATAATCCAGCGTGAGCTCACCTCGAGATCTTTACCTCATGACAGCTGTAGAGATCTCTATTCCAAATCAGGTCACAGTCTGAGATGCCAGGTGGGCGTATCTTTGGGGGCTCCAGTTAGGCCCCTGTGGCAGTCAGGCTTCCATTTCTTTGGCAACAGGAAGAGCAAATTGTGAACTCCCAGGAGGGCAGGGGTCTCTGGTGCATTTGTCTCAAGGGCTCCAGGGGCCCCTCAGAAGTGAGACAGCACGAACAGCGCCATCCACCACTATCCTGTAACGATGGTCGTGAGGGCAACACAGGGTGTGGGGGGACGCAGGCCCCACCCGCACACCAGCACCTCCACAGCTGCAGCCACTGGGAGAGCATCTCCCCACTACCCCTAGCATCCCAGCACAGGCAATGCGGGGATAGCAGTCATGGTCAGAGGAGAGAGAAGAGGTGTGACAGTATGGACAGCTTTGGAAACAGCTTATTGAGGAAGAAGAATAACCATCTTCCAGGCACACTTTCCCAGTTAAAGTCCAAAATACTTCAGTGGGACCAAGCCAGTCTCAGGGACCCTCCCCAGTAACACGGCCCTGAGTTTCCAGCTGAGAGACTGTGCCAGGCGACACCAGACTCCACTGGTAAGTCCAACCACTTCTCACAAAGCAGGGAACGTGCTGTTTAAAGGAACACCCCTGTGATGTTCTTCCTTGCTAACTGGACAGTGGCCTCGTTTGGGCCAGTGTTTGGATTCTGGCCGCTCTGCTCTGCCCCAAGGACCCCAAGATGCTCACAAGTCAATATGGAGCTGGGATGGGAGGCACCCCACTGGCCTCTTGACCCCCCTCCTCCAGGGAAGCCAGACGACATGGCAGGACTAAGGCCACTGGAGGTGAGACGCAGGGGTCTCAAAAGGCAGGAACTGAGGGTTGACGCAGGGTGAGTGTGGAGGGTGAGATGTGATCTGGCACACTGGATGAGGGGCAGCTCCCCAGAAAACCTTTGAGCTCACAGGTGCTGAGGATATGAAGTCAACTGTGTGGAGCTCTGTTCTTCCACCCAGCCCGCTCCCCTCTGTGATGTCTGCAAGCATTCAGGGGCGGGGGGCGGGGGGGATGTATCATGGGACGAATCTGAGCCGCATCCTGGGACTTGTGGCTCCTCTGTGGTCACGTGAGGCACTCTCACCACATCCTCAAGGTTGTCTTGAGGTCCAGAGGAGGTGACGAAAGGACTCCAGCAGGGCTGGTCGGCTTATCCTTGGGCTTTGTGACCCACTGGCAGGTGACTGGGGTAGGCTGGGTTCTCAGAGCCTTGGCCGTGCACTTTAGAGGAGCATCACTGAGCAGCGTGTGTCATGATCGTGGGGAGCAGCGGACTCAGCGCCTGGCGCCCCGTGGAGATGCGAGCAAACTCCTTCCCTCCTGAGGGCCAGTGGCGCTGGGCAGCCCAGAGGACACCGCGGAAGCAGTGACGGAGGGCGGACTGCCTTCACATCGCCGGGCGGGTGGCCACGGCTAGCTTAGTTTATCCAAGTTACACCTCAGCTGGCTGTGAGGTGTGTGGGTGGGGCCGGGGACCTGTGAGGGGTGCCATGATCATCACCTCACAGCATGTTATGATTTTTAACTCACTTTGAGGCACACGGGTGTTTAACAACTTGCCTAAGGCCGGTCCCAGCTAAAGCTGCCGAGTGATGCCTACTTGGGGCTCTAAACAAGGGTTACAGTCACGTTTGGTTCACATGACTCATGATGCGCAGAAGCTCTTAAAATGCTGCATACGTGGTTTGGCCCTCACACATCCACGCACAGACGCTGGGCCCGCTCTGTGTCCTGGAGATGAAGAGTGAGGGCTTTGTGGCAGAAAGCCGACGAGCAGGGATTCTGAAGCTAACTCCATTAGTGGCATGACGAGCCTTGGTGCCCCAAACACAGGCTGGAGGGTGCTTTGTCGCAGGGAGGGGATCACATGGGAGCAGACCTGCGTCCTTCCGTCTCACTGGGTGGGGATGGGGCGTGACTTCAGGCAGGGAGCCAGGGCCAGGACCCAGAAGTCCCAGGTCCTAGGTCACAGTCTCCTGCACCCTGGTGGCCCCTACTCTCCGTGACACCCCTCTGTTCCTCTGGCCGCTTCTCTCTACCGCCCCCTCCCCCCACACACACCTAGCCCGGAACCCCGACAGGTGCCTCTGTTCTCGCCTGACTGCTCCCAACACTACCAAAGAGCCACAGGTGCAGCAGGACACACACGCTCTCCCGAAGGTCAGGACAGTGAGGTGCTCCCTGGAGGGTACGCATGCTTCCAGTGCAAAGACACAGACTGGCCATCAGGATGGAGCTGAGGTCTGAGGCAGGTCAGCCCGCTTTCTCCTGACCCACATCGGTTCCTGCTTTGCCCCCAGTAAAAGCCCCAACTCCCTCCCTCCCTCTGTGTCCAGACCACCCAGAGTGCAACCCAAAGGTCAGTTAGAGTATGGGTAGATACTGATGGGCTCACAGCATCCCCTGATGGGAGGGCAGCCAACCCCATAAACACAACCCCACGGCCAGCACGGTGATGTCCAGTGTATGGAGCGGGGCCACCGCTCTGAATGGTGATGAATTCGGACAGCTGATGCCCACTGAGCACTGACTATGTACCAAAACCGAGTGTAGCACTTCCCACACCTTATTGGGTTTAATTCTCTCAACAGCCCTGGGGAGTAGACACTGTTCCCATTGTTCCCATTTTACAAATGGATCACCTAAAGCTCGAAAACTTGTTCGAGGGCAGGCCCGGCTGACCCAGAAGTCAGAGCATCTGATCCCATTGCTGCAGACGCAGCTCCTCAGGGACGTGGGCTCCCCAGGGCGTGAATCTGCTCTTAATTGCAGAGCTGGGAGTGACCAAGCAAGTTCTATCACATACCATCCCCGAAATGCCCTGGAAGACTCCACAAGCACCTCCTGCTACAGGAAGAGGAAGCCACAGCAGCCTCTGGCCCCACTGTCCCATCCCAGCCCCACTCTGCTGAGCACCCTCGGGGGTTGGCCCCTCCAGGCCTTGAGCAGCCCTGACCCTGACCGCGCATGGCTGGGCAGCATCTGGACTCACACTTATGTCTAAAGCCTGGACACAAACTCCCTGCCCCAGTAGGGAAATCTTAGCTTGGGGCCTAGGCTGGGCCCATGGCTGGACTTAGACATTTCTGGAAACATAAGTTTGAGCTGATGGGTCTGGCTCCACCAGAAGCTAGCTGCAGAGGCCAAGAAACCTCTGGAAAAGTTACCCTCAGCATCATGGCGCCAGAGGAAGGACACAGGCTCTGGAGATCTGAGTTCTAATCACATGCCTGCCATTTCCTATAGTGTGATGCAGGGAAAGTCCATTAAAGATTCCCAACCTGGGAATATAAGTTGGTGCAGCCACTATGGAAAACAGTGTGGCGGTTCCTCAGAACACCGAAAGTAGAATTACCATATGATCCAGCAATCCCACTGCTAGGCATATACCAGGACAGAACTATAACTCAGGGAGATGCACGCAGCCCCATGTTCACAGCAGCACAATAGTCAAGACGTGGAGACAGCCTAAATGTCCACTGACAGATGAATGGATGAAGAAGATGTGGTACATACATACACAATGGAATACTACTCAGCCGTAAATAGAATGAAGTAATACCACTTGCTGCAACATGGATGCAACGAGAGATTATCACACTAAGTGAAGGAAGTCAGAAGGAGAAAGACAAAGACAAATACCATACGATATCACTTATATGCAGAATTTAGAATATGGCACAAATGAACCTGTCTACAAAACAGAAAAAGACTCACAGGCATAGAGAACAGGCTTGTGGCTGCCAAGGAGGTGGGGGGTGAAGGAGGGAAGGACAGAGAATCTGGGATTAGCAGATGAAAAACTGTTATATATAGGATGGATAAGGTCTTACCATATCGCATGGGGAACTATATCCAATATCCTGTAATAAATCAAAATGGAAAAGAATATTTAAAAAGAATGTCTATATGTGTATAACTGAGTCATTCTGCCATACAGCAGAGATTGGCACAACATTGTAAATCAATTATACTGCAACTTTTAAAAATTAAAATAAAAAAAAGGATTCCCAACCTGGGATGGGAGTGAAGACGTCTCCTGTGGGGGTTTTAAAGTATGTCTGCAAATCCCTTGACAGTCTTCCCTTCAAGAAGTGCAGCCTAGTTCCCCTCCCCTTGAGTGTGGGCTGGACTTAAGGACTCGATTCCAACTAGTAAAATGAAGCAGCAGCGCTGGCTTCTGACTTTGGAGACTGGGGCGTAAAAGGCACCATGACTTCCCGCCTGTTACCCCGCTGGCTCCTGTCTCTCCCTCCAGAGGACGCCAACTGCCATGTCATGAAGGATGGCACACTGGTGAAGGACCAAGGTGCCCAGCCAATAGCCATGTGAGGGTGCCATACTGGAAGAGGATCCTCCAGCCCCAGTTTGGCCTTCAGATGGCGGCAGACAGAGCCAACGCCTCAATACCAACTTCTCAAAAGACCCTGAGCCAGAACAACCTCGTGAAGCTGCTCCTGAATTCCTGACCTGTGGAAATGGTGAGATAATCAGTGTCTCACCAGTAAGCAGAGACATCACTTTGCTCACCAACGTCCATATTGTCAAAGTTATGGTTTTTTCAGTACTCATGTATGGATGTGAGAGTTGGACCATAAAGAAGGCTGAGCAGCAAAGAATTGATGCTTTTGAACTGTGGAGTTGGAGAAGACTCTTGACAGACCCTTGGACAGCAAGATCAAACCAGTCAATCCTAAAGGGAATCAACCCTGAATATTCATTGGAAGGACTGATGCTGAAGTGGGGCTTCCCTTGTAGCTCAGTTGGTAAAGAATCTGCCTGCAATGCAGGAGACCTGGGTTCAATTCCTGGGTCAGGAAGATCCTGTGGAGAAGGAAATGGCAACCCACTCCAGTATTCCTGCCTGGAGAATCCCATGGACAGAGGAGCCTGGCGTGCTATAGTCCATGGGGTTGCAAGAGTCAGACACAACTTATCATCTAAACCATCACTTGATGCTGAAGCTGAAGCTCCAATACTTTGGCCACCTGATGGGAATGAGTTGGGTCTTTGCATCAGGTGGCCAAAGTATTGGAGCTTCAACTACAGCATCACTCATTCCAATGAATATTCAGGATTGATCTCCTTTAGATTGACTAGTTTGATCGCCTTGCTGTCCAACGGACCCTCAAGAGCCTTCTCTAACCCCACAATTCAAAAGACTCATTGGAAAAGACCTTGATGCTGGAAAAGATTGAGGGCAGAAACAGAAGGGGAGAGAGAGGATGAGATGGTTGGATAGCGTCACTGACTCAGTGGACATGAATTTGAGCAAACTCCAGGAAATAGTGGAGGACAAGGAAGCCTGATATGCTGCAGTCCACGGGGTCACAAAGACTCGGATACAACTTAGGGACTCAAAAACAACAACAGGACACTGGAGGCATTTTGTTACATGACAAGAGATAACAGAGAGATACACTCACCTCATGTATCTGTCAGGATTCACTGGGATAACACACACAGAGGGCCAGACGCCTGATGAATGCAGGGTCTGATTAGCTCCTTTCTACTCTGAGGCCTCAGCAGTCCCCTCCCCGAGGGGCTAAGGTTTGGACTGTGAGTTATGCCCACTCAGGGGCAACCCCTACAGCAGGTTCCTGGCTTCTTTCCCTTTCCCCTCAGCAGGACTCTTGTCTGTGGACAGTCACCCTGGGGGAGGACTGCTGTCTCTTTTATACAAAGGATCAAAGGAATTGGTTGGCATTCAGTTCGATCCAAATCCTGTGTCAAGGGACTTCTCTGGTGGTCCAGTGGCTGAGCCTCTGTGCTCCCAATGCAGGGGGCCTAGCTGCAATCCCTGGTCAGGGAACAAGATCTCACATACCACAACTAAAGATCACACATGCCACAAGTAAGACAAGGCACAGCCAAATAAATAATAAATACATAAATATTTTAAAAACCCAACATGAAGATGTTTCAAAAGACCCAAAATTCTGTGTCAGTACTGTGTACCAGCCTCGCCTCCCAGGTTTACCTCCACACAGTAGCACATGTGGGATATCCAAGCTGTAAATCAGTTCACACTACTTTTTACTTAAAATCCTCCAGCAGTTCCCCTTTACCCTTGGAGTAAAAACTTCAACTTGTACCATGGCTACAAGACTCCTGTGATAGGCCCCACCCCCACTATTATGCTCCAGGTTCCCGTCTTCCAAATGCCACTCAAACTTGCCAAACCTCTGCACACAAAACATTCTTCCCCAAGACTTTCAAAAGGCTGCCCCTCCCCATTATTTTGAGCTCCACTCAGTGTCACTTCCTTAGAGTCCCACCCCAGGTCACATCCACTACGTTATCTTATTTCATCCTTTTTATAACCAGCTAAAATGACCACTTGTCTTGTTTATTGCCTAAAGCCCCATATTACTGGAGAGCAGAGCTTTGCTGTGATTATTCTAGGTGCTGGAATATTTGCGGGCCAAATGGCTTCTTGAACATCAATCAAATTCCCTTTTGAATGCTCTGTAGGTATCTTTCATGAAGAACACTCCGGAAAACTTTCTATAAAGTGAATGAATTGCCTCCAGACTTTCTAACAGCAGCTCGTACCTGCACCATAATCATTGTAATCCAGGAAGGCTCTTGTTAAGGATTTTGAAATGCCTGTGTTCTGAGAGGTAGTAAATCTTTCTCTGATTTGGTTCCAGGTAATGTACAGGGAATGGAACACCCTGATTTTTTTTTTTTTCCCTTAGCTGGGTTTTCACGTGAGTCTGCCCGGCTAGCTGTCTCTTTGCAAGGAACAGAGGTCCAAGAATCACATGGCTTTCTGATGCAAACCTCTTCCCCACCCCCCAAGAGGGCAGGGTCTGAGGAAGGAGCCAACTGAAGAAGCCAGAATGTTCTGAGGTTCTGGAGGTTGGAAGAAGGGAGGGCACCCAGCCTGGGGCTGAGTGGGGCAGTGCTCAGGGAGAAGGACTGGACTGACAACAGGGCCACCATCCAGCAGCTTAGACGGCCATGGCCTCCAGGGCCAACCAACAAGAGGACCCTGCTTGGTCCTGCTTCCAGGATCTGGGGAGCTGCAAGGCTCATGGAAGAACCTGGCACTAACTGGCCTCCTTGCTTCTCTTGGTACCAAGCACAAAGAAGTCATCTTCTATTAATACAAATGAGATCCCATCATTCCTCTGCTTGAAGGAATCACGCCCCTCCCCCCTTATTCTCAAGACACAGACCCACCTCAATGCTGAGTCTCCACCTCCAGCCCCAGCCCCCACTGCTGACCACAGTCATGCTGTTCCCAACCGTGGCCATGACTGTTCCCTGAGTCGCAAGTCTGTTCTTGCCTCGTCATCTTCTGAAAGAGACCATGCAGTCCTCTCACCCAGTCCAATCCCTGTCCCCAACACCACCTCCCAGTCCTGTCCCATAGGGGGCAGGGGGGCACAGCACTGCGCACCTTTATCACTGGCATGGGGGCTTGATTCCTGCGGTCTCTGGGGATACCTGCCTGTCCTCCCCACCATGCACCTGGAGGGGGGCAGCCCTGGCGCTCAGCAGGTGCTCAGACCACACGGAGTGAGAGAAGAAACAGGAAGCTCTAGGGACTCCCCAGGTGGTCCAGGGGCTAAGACTCCAAGCTCCCATGCAGGGTGTGTGTTTGATCCCTGGTCAGGGAACTAGATCCCGCATGTTGCAACTAAGAGCCCATATGCTGCAACTAAATAGATCCTGCATGCCACAACTAAGATCCAATGCAGCCAAATAAATAATAAAATAAATAAATAGGAAGCTGTAAGGACCAGGTTGTCATCTGGAAATGCAGTGATGACTGGAGAGCTGGGTGAAGGCAGTCTGGACGAGTCTCGGGCTATGTCTCCCCATGTGCGGATGTGTGCGGAGAGATGCAGATGGAACAAGGTGTGTCCAGGTGTGTCCTGATGGCCAGTACCTGGGGAAGCCACATCCCCATCTGCCCTTCATCCAGACAGTGGGGGTGGGGAAGGACTTGCTGGATCTGAAAGGAGAGAAGGGGACCAGCAGGGTCTGGTGGTCATGGTACTCAGGGGTCCCCAGCTTAGCCCATGGGTGGGGAAGAGTTGGGGAGGATGGAGGGGTCAGGAGGAAATGCTGGGACCCAAAAGGTGTCCTGGGAAAGTGGCCGAATGCAGCTGCTTGGACTTAAGGTTTTCTGGTAGCATTTCATGTGGCTGAACACGGGGCACCCTATGTGTCCCCACTTCTGGGTGTGAAGCCAGGGTGGAAGCGGCTTCAGCTGAGAGGCATGAGGTCACAGCAGCTGCAGGGGGCATGCAGGAAATTCAGGACCAGCCAGGCTGGTACCCCAGGGGGGCAAGCAGGACCTGGGCAGGTAGGGCATAGGCAGGACCAACCAGGAGGGGCCTGACTGCGGTGGGGGAACAGGATTCTGGAAACTCCCTTACTGCCTGGAGTTAGGGAGGTCCAGCGGGCCCCTGGGGAGGGGTAGGGCTGGCCAAGAAGCCATGGGGACATTCAGATTTTAATGCCTGAACCAGCCCTGCCAGTGCGCGCCAGCCCAGGTCAGATCCCACCTCACCAGATCAGGCCCAGATTCTAAGTGACCACGTGTCTTCTCCGTCATCCAGCCACCCTGACCTTCCACCAGCCCTTGGAAGACCCTGCTACCTGGGGCTCTGGTCTGCACTCTCCATTCTCCCTAGAAGTTTCATGACCCCCAAACCCTCCTTATCCTTTAGCTCAGCCATCTCGTCCTTAGGGGCCTTCTCTGGCCACAAGGCCTGTCCAGGTCCCTTGGCACCCACCACTCACTCACCCTCCCTAGGGCCTGACTTTGCTGACATGCATCTCTGTTCCTAATTCCACAGGTATGAGAGTTTCCTACGGACTCAGTCCAAAGGCTCAGAATCAGAACTACTGTTGTTTACCACTCTATATCAACATCTCATTAAATATCCACTGAACAGATGAGCAAATGAATGAGTGGACCCAAAATGCCTGCCCTCTTGTGGATCCCATCACCCCCTTCCTTAGTTTTGAATTCAGGCAGTGGGTACCACTTGTGTGCTCAGGAAAACATGGCTTCTCTGAGGATGCTAGGATCTTAGGGGTCTTCTCCCACTGCAGCAAAGACAGCCCACAGGGCTGGTTGCGAGGGATACAAGATCCTGGCAGAGAATATGAGAGGCAAAGCTGCACCCCCAGGCACTCTGAGGGGCAGACTGAATGCAGTGGACAGTTGCCCAGGCTGCACACTGCCACACTGATGGGACCTGTGCAGCACATCTCCTCTCACAGCTCACCTCTGAGCACCTGTCTCTCTCACAGCATGTGCTGAGATCCTGAGATCCAGGTCTTTGTAACACAGTTGGCATTACCACAAACCAACTACTATTTGATTTCTCTCTCCATTCTGTTTGACTATTCTACCAGGATTTTTTTCTCCCTCTAGAAATACTTAATCTTTCCCAGTGGGTTACAAATGTGGTAAAAGTAAAGGACTGATAAACAGGAATTTAATTAAAGGCCTGCACTTCATCATAAAGCAGTGACATTTCATCCTCTCCTTAGCACCAACCAGGGGTACAGAGCTTCTCTTTTTTTATGCATTTAATTTTATTACTTATGTATTTGGTTGTGATGGGTCTTAGTTGTGTGTGTCGCCTCTCATGGACTATCTTACTGTGGCACGGGGGCTCTATCGTTGAGGCAAGCAGGCTTGGCTGCTCTGTGGCATGTGGGATCTTACTTCCCTGACTAAGGATCAAACCATATCCCCTGCATTGGGAGGAAGATTCTTAACTACTGGACCCCTGGGGAAGTCCCTGGCGGGCTTCTCTTACTCAGCTCTTTAGTTGCCCAAACTGGGAAGGTTTGGGCCAGATATTCCCCAGAATACCCCTTCCTCGGAGCTGAACGCAAGTCTGGAGGGGGTGAAGGCACACGAGCTAGCATTGCCTCCCCCGAATTGTCACAATGGGCGATCCTCAGCTGCCACAAACAGCACTGGGCAGAGCCAACGGGTCCACACGCTGCCAATCTCTGCACAGGAAATAAGCTTGCTGGCCGACCTGGAGCACACGCCCGGGAGAGGTGCCAGAGCCCACAGAGTGCAGAGGACTGCGGGGAAGGCGGCTCGCAGAACTAGGGAAACCTGTTCTGTGCTGCACGAGGCCTTGCTCAGAGGAGGAGGAGACGCCCGTGGAGGGATGAGGTGGTCTTTTGCTCACCTGGTCCACAACTATCCAGCAAGGAGATGGGTAAAAGCAAATGTAAACTGGGTCAGAGACATGTGCTTCATGGGGAAAGCTGGGGAGAGATGAGGTGAGCAACTCTAAGTGTTAAAGCAGTACCTGTGAAAACTGCCCCTTAATGGGAAAGCTGAGAGGGAGAGAAAATTCTAACATGGATGGAATTAAACAGTTGCCAGTCTTTCGGCAGAATGAGTTCAGTGGGATCCCCCTCGTCTGGGTGGACGAGGGTGATGGAGGGAAGCTGAAAGCAGAGCCAGGAGGAAAAACGAAAGGTCACTTGTCATCAGGAAACGCATGGTGGAGCCACACTGAGGCACACCTCACACCCACTAGGGTGGCCATGATGAAAAACACAGGTAATAACAAATGCTGCTGAAGATGTGGAAATATTGGAACCGTCACACACTCCTGGTGGGAATGCAAAATGATGCAGCTGCTCTGGGAAACAGCCTGGCAGTTCCTTAAAAGGTTAAACCCAGAATCACCATACAACCCAGCAATTCCACTCCCAGGCATAGTCCCAAGAAAATTAAAAACCTTTGTCCACACAACAACTTGTACTTGAAGGTTCACAGCCACATTATTCACAACAGCTCAAAGTGGAAACAACTCATATGTCCATAGGCTGGTGAATGGATAAATGAAATGTGGTCTAATCACACAGCAAAATATAATTTATACATAAAAAAGGAATGAAACACTGACATGGATTATAACATGGAAACATGTTATAACTTGAAAACATGATGCTCAGTGAAAGAAGCCAGACTCAAAGGACCACATGTTGTAAGACTCCATAGATATGAAATGTCCAGACCAGGTAAACCCATGGAGGTGGGAAGCATATTAGTGGCTGCCTAGAGCTGGGGTTGGGGAAAAGGAGGATTAGGGGTATGGAGTTTCTTCTGGGGGTGATGAAAATGTCCTAAAGATAACTGTGGTGATGGAGGCACAACTCTGTGAATAAACTAAAAGCAACTGAGCTGCTCACATAAACGGGTGAACAGAACAGCATGTGAATGATATCTCAGTAAAGCTGCTGAAAGGAAAAGGATTTTGATGGGCCAGAGCCTCTCGTCAGTATGGGGTGGGGTGGGGTGGTGGGAGAGAATCTCCTGTAATCCTTCCAGCCTCCATGGGGTCTGTGAAATGACTGACCTAAGCCAGGCCAGGTGAACAATGAAGGATTTTCTTACTCTAAGCAGTCATGAGCTAAGAGTAGGGGTTCCACCCTGAGGCCCACAGAATGTGAAGATTAGAAAAGAAAACCGCACCTGAATGTTCAGAACTCACAAGAATCCACACATAGCGAGGGTGTAGTGACTTGCAGTGACATAAGGGCCTGGCTCGTCCTGAGAGGCTCTGTCCAGTGGGCTGCGTCTTCCCTCCAGCCCTCGAGGCTCCCGTGTCCCTGTGTGCTCATTGCAGCATCACTGCACATCCTGCTCTCTGCATGGATAAGCTGAATAAGGGCATCTTCTCCAGGAGGTTCTACGTTCCTCTAAATAGATCGCTCTCGTTTATTTATCATTCAGTACTTGGTGTCTGTAAAAAATAGTAACTTAGGACTTCCCTGGTGGTCCAGTGCCTGCCAATGCAGGGAACATGGATTTGATCCTTAGTCTGGGAAGGTTCCATATGCCTTGGGGCAACCAAGCCCATGAGTCACAACTACTGAGCCCGTGCCCTAGAACCTGTGCTCTGCAACAAGAGAAGGCACTGCAATAAGAAGCCTGCACACCGGAACTAGAGAGTAGCCCCTGCTCGCCGTGAGCAGGCAAAGACCCAGCACAGCCAAAAATAAATAAATAAAGTTAGAAAGAAAAAAATCTTTTAATAAAATGGGTAGAAGACATTTCTCCAAAGAAGACAAGCAGATGGCCAATAAGCACATGAAAAGACGCTCATCATCATCACTAACTTTGGCTGTTGTTATTCAGTCGCTGAGTTGGGTCTGACTCTTTGTGACCCCATGAACTGCAGCACGCCAGGCTCCTCAATTCTCCACCAATTACTAGAGAAATCAAAACTACAATGAGGTACCACCTCACACTGGTCAGAACGGTCATCATCAAAAAGCCTACAAATAATAAGTGCTGGAGAGGGTGTGTATAAAAGAGAGCCCTCCTACACTGCTGGTAGGAATATACATAGGTATAGCCACTAGGAAAACAATAGGGAGGCTCCTCAAAAAACTAAAAATAGAATTACCATATGATCCAGCAATCCCACTCATAGGCATATATTCAGACACCTATTGTTTATAGCAGCACTATTTACAGCAGACAAGACATGGAAGCAACCTTTTGATATTGACAAATGAATGGAAAAAGAAGATATGGCATATATATATATTTATATATATATGAGTAATATTCTGTTGTATACATACAACTCAGCCTTAAAAAAAAAATGAAATAATGTCATTTGCAGCAACATGGATGGACCCAGAAGGTAATATGCTTAATGAAATAAGTCAGACAGAGAGAGACAAATATCATATGATATCTCTTTTTATGTGGGATCTTAAGAAACAATACAAATTAACTTATTTACAAAACAGAAACAGACTCACAGACCCAGAAAACAAATTTATGGTTACCAAAGGGGAAAGGGGAAGATTTGGATAAATTATGAGTTTGAGATTAGCAGTTACACTCTACTAAATATAAAATAAATAACAAAGGCCTACTGTATAGCACAGGGAACTATATTCAATATCTTGTAACAACCTCTACTTCACTGTACATCTGAAACTAAAACAACATTTTAAATCAACTATACTTCAATAAAAAGTTGCCAGTTTTGAAAAAATAAAGCATCTAATATGGGAGAAGTGTAAATGTTCTTTATAAATGCCTTGGTTTTTCTAGGAGAGAAGAAGAGGTAATAATTCCTATTGGGTGATAAGTCAAGGCTGCCATATTGTAATTCCTAAAATAGTCACTAAAAAGAATGGTAAAATCCTGAATAAATATCAAGCCAACAGAGGAACAAAATGATAGCGTAAAAACTCAACCAAATTAAACCAGGGCAAAAAAGAGATAAGGGAACAAAGAAGAGGTGAGATGAGCAGAAAGCCTAGCCACAGGAAGACAGTAAGATCATTACGTTAAAGCTAAGAGGGTCAACTGCTGCTGCTGCTGCGTCACATCCGTCGTGTGTGACTGATGTGTCGGTGCCAGTCGCACCGACTCTGCGCGACCCCACAGACGGCAGCCCACCAGGCTCCCCCATTCCTGGGATTCTCCAGGCAAGAACACGGGAGTGGGTTGCCATTTCCTTTTCCAATGCATGAAAGTGAAAAGTGAAAGTGAAGTCGCTCAGTCGCGTCCAACTCCTAGCCACCCCATGGATTGCAGCCTACCAGGCTCCTCCATCCATGGGATTTTCCAGGCAAGACTACTGGAGTGGGTCACCAGTGCCTTCTCCGAAGAGGGTCAACTACTCCAGCTAAAAGGCAAAGATTATCACAATGGATAGAAACAAAATCTTATATATGCTAAGTACAAGAGACATATCTAAAACAGAAGAATCAAGAGAGACTGCAAAGAAATGATGAAAAAATCATATACCATTGAAATACTATAAGGATAGTATGGGTCACAATTCTAATGTCAAACAAATATATTTTAAGGTAAAAGCATCACTAGAATTAAAGAGCATCACTCTATAATAATCCTGATGGATCGGCAGGTAAAGAATCCGCCTGCAATGCAGGAGATGCGGGTTCAGTCCCTGGGTCAGGAAGATCCCCTAGAGAAGGAAATGGCAACCCACTCCAGTATTCTTACTGGGAAAATCCCATGGACAGAGGAGCCTGGCAGGCTGTGGTTCATGGTGTTGCAAAGAGTCGAACACAACTGAAGTGACTGAACATGCATGCACTCTATAATAATAAAAGAGTATCCCAAGGAGTTCCCTGGTGGCCTAGTGATTAGGATTTAGAGCTTTCACTGTAGGGACCTGGGCTTGATCCCAAGTGGGGGAGCCATCCTGCATACAACAATATGCGGCCAAAACATTTTTTCAAAAAAGATTATTCTAAATTTGTATAAAACTAATAACATGAAATACAGAGTAAATGTAGACAAAATTATATGGAGGAACTGATTAAGTCCATAGTCATAGTGAGATATTATAACATACTTTTTTCAGTAATTAATGGAGCAAGCAGACAAAAAATGAATAACACTACAGAAGATCTGAAACAACATCATCAACAAATTTGACTTTATGGACATATGCGCACCCAACAACCAGAGAATAAATTAGTCTCAAGAAGAATGGATTTTTTAAAAATCCATTTAAAAATTTGACTATAATGCTCAACCAAAATGCACAATCCAACAAATTTCAAAGGGCTGAACTAAAGAAGATAATGTTCTCTAACCTCATTGCAAACAGGTTAAGAATCAATAGCAAAAATATAACTGCAAAATCCCTGTATCTTTGAAAGCTACACTTCTGAGTAATATGCTTCCAAAATACACTTTTAAATAATGCATAGTCTGAAAAATGAAAATGGAAATTAGAAATTATTTTGAACTATATTTTATATAATTAAAAAATACAACACAACAACATTTGTGGAATAAAAATAAAGCAATGCTTGGAGGGAAATTTACAGCCTTAATTGCATATTTTAGGGAAGAAAAAGACTGAAGTATAATGAGTTAAGCATTCATTTTGAGAGGTTAGAGAAAGAATGGCAAAGTAAATCAACAAAAGTAGATGAGAGGAAACAATTTAACAATATAAGTAAATATAAAACAAACAGCAAACAGCAAAGAGAAGCAACAAAGTCAAACTTTTGAAAAAACTAAAAATATCAATAAACCACCAATGAAAATGAAAAACAGAAAAAAGAAGACACACAGAGAAGTATCAAAAATGAAAAAGAGAATTTGTTGCAAAAGTAAGAGGATGTTATGAACAACTCTATGCCAAAGACTTGAAAATTTAGGTGAAATGGACATATTTATAGAAAAAGAGCAGGGTTTCCCTGGTGGCTCAGGCAGTAAAGAATCTCCCTGCAATGCAGGAGACGAGGCTTCGATTCCTGGGTCAGGATGGTCCCTTGGAGAAGGAAACAGCTCCCCACTCCAGTATTCTTGCCTAGAAAATCCCATGGACAAAGGTGCCTGGGGGACTCCACTCCATGGGGTTGCAAAGACATGACTGGGCAACTAACACACCCACACACATACACACACAGAAAAATACAACCTAACCGGCAAAAAGAAAAAGAAAATCTTAGTCTTATAATGATTAAAAAATTAAAGCTGTAATTTTAAAATATCTGATGATGAAACTTCAAGACTCAAATGTCTTCACTGGGGAATCCTACCAAACACTGAATAAAGAAAAGATGCTTACTTATGCAGCTCTCCCAGAAAGCAGGAAAAGATTCAACAGCTAACTCTCGGACGCTGGTATAAATTTTATATTGATGCCCAACAAGAACAGTACAGTAGGCCCCCCTTATCTGTAGGAATATGTTCCAAGTCCCCCAGTGGATGCCTGAAACCACAGACAGTACCAAACTCTATACATACTCTGTTTTTCCATCTATATACACCTATGATAAATTCTGATTTAGAAATTAGGTACAGTATGAGACTAACAACAATAATAATAAAATTGAACAATATACTATAATAAATTTATATTAATGTGCAGTCTCTCAAAACATCTTATTGCACAAATTTATTGCCTTTTCCATCTTAACTAAGAACTTACCTTACACTGTGGCTATAATTTTGCAGCTTGAGGGGCGAAAGCAAAACTAGCACGAATTTCCTTTTCTTCCTTCACAACTTCATGGATAGAAGATTCAGTCATATCATAGATCTTAACAGCCTCAGTCTACAATTGTTTTCTTCTTTGTTAAGTCAAGAACTTTCATCTTTTCCCTTAAAGGAAGCACTTTTTTACTTCTCTTTGGCATTTCTGAATTGCCAGCATCACTCGTCTTATACTTTGAGGCCATTATTAAGTAAAATAAGGGTCACTTGTACATAAGTCCCACGAGTCGGTGACAGTGAGTCTAATAACTGAGTTTCTACTAAGTGACGAGTGGGCAGGATCTGCTGGACAAAGGGATGATTCACATCCCAGGTGGCAGAAAACAGGACTGCCTGAGATCTCATCACACTACTCAGAACGGCCTGCAATGTAAAACTTATGAATTGTTTATTTCTGGAGGTTTTTTCATCCCTTGGCATGTGGGATCTTAGTTTCCCAACCAGGGATTGAACTTGCACCCCTTGAATTGAAAGCACAGAGTCTCAACCTCTGGGCCACCCTGGAATTTTCCATCTAATGTTTTTGGATTGTGGTTGATCCTGAGTCACTGAAACAATGGAAAGTGAAACTGTAGATACAGGCAGACTACGTCCCCAAAAAGAGAAGGTACAGGTCAATTTCACTCATGAGTATGGGTGCTAAAATCCTAGACAAAATAAAAGAAGTCAAATCAAACAATATGTAAGAGGATAATACATCATGATCAAATTGGATTTATCCCAAGAATGGATGTTGATTTAACATTAGGAAATCAATTAATAGAATTTACCACAAAAACAGATTAAAAGAGAAAATTCATCAACTAAAGTCTTACAGGAAAAGTGACAAAACTTGACATCCTTATAACACAAAAACTCATAGGAAAGAATGAAACTTCCTGAATCTGATGAGGGACATCAATTTAAAAACCTATCTTGGGGAACTTCCCTGGTGGTTCAGGGATTAAGAATCCTCCTGCCAACGTGGGGGACACGGGTTGGATTCCTGGTCCGGTAAGATCCCAAATGCCATGGAGCAACTAAACCCATGCACCACCACCACAACTGAGCCTGTGCTCCACAACAAGGGAAGCCCGAGCACTGCAACAAAGACCCAGGGCAGCCAAAAAACAAACAAACTAACTAATAAAATTCCTTAAAAAAAAAAAAAAACAAACCTATCTTGGGACTTCCCTGGTGGTCCAGTGACCGAGACTCCACGCTCCCAATGTAGAGGGCTTGGATTTGATCCCTAACAGACTGGTTCAAAGTTGGGAAAGCTGCTGCTGTTGCTAAGTCGCTTCAGTCATGTCTGACTTTTGTGCGACCCCATAGACGGCAGCCCACCAGGCTCCCCCGTCCCTGGGATTCTCCAGGCAAGAATACTGGAGTGGGTTGCCATTTCCTTCTCCAATGCATGAAAGTGAAAACTGAAAGTGAAGTTGCTCAGTCATGTCCGACTCTTAGCGACCCCATGGACTGCAGCCTACCAGGCTCCTCCATCCATGCGATTTTCCAGGCAAGAGTACTGGAGTGGGTTGCCATTGCCTTCTCCGGAAAGGAGTACATTAAGGCTGTATATCGTCACTCTGCTTATTTAACTTACATGTAAAGTCCATCATGCAAAATGCTGGGCTGGATGAAGCACAAGCTGGAATCAAGATTGCCAAGAGAAATATCAGATATGCAGATGACACCACCCTTATGACAGAGAGCGAAGAAGGGGGCAACAGAGGATGAGATGGTTGGATGGCATCATTGACTCAATGGACTGAGTTTGAGCTAACTCCGGGGAGATAGTGAAGGAGAGAGAAGCCTGGTGTGCTGCAGTCCACGGGGTCACAAAGACTCGGACACAGCTGAGTGACTGAGCAACAACAACAGGGAATTAGATCTCACATGTTGCAACTAAAAAAAAAAAAGACCCACATGCTGAAACTAAAGATTGCCCACGTGGCAACGAAGGCATTGCATGCTGCACCTAAGACCTGGCACAGCCCGATAAATAAACAAATAAGATATTTTTTTAAAGTATGGATTAAAAAAAACCCCGATCTTACTTGGTAAATACCATATTTGGTAAAAAGTTGAAATTGTGAGATTTCAACTTATACTTGAGATAGTATATAAGAAAGCTTACAACCATCATTTCTATTCAGCATTTTGCTGGAGGCTTTGGCCAGTACAACAGGCAAGAAAAAGAGATAAATGTTATAAGGGTTGAACAGAGGAGAAAAAAATCTAAGACAGTAATTATTCTCAGCTAGTGATTCTATATGAAGGAAATCCAAATGACTCGACTGATAAATATTAGAATTAATAAAATATTTTAGTAAGGTAACTGGATATAGAGTCAATGTATAAAAACAAGAGTGTCCCAGTAGTAAACATAAATTTAAAAGACACCATCTGTAATAGTTTAAAAATACTCATGTCTAAAAATAAAACTAAAAAATGTATGCACAGACCTCCAAATATGGAGGAATAAATCAGGAGGTTGGGATTGACACATACACACTACTATATATAAACTAGATAATCAACAAGGACCTACTGTATAGCCCAGGGAACTATAGTCAATATTTTGTAATAATCCACAAGAAAAAAGAATCTGAAGAAGAATATACATATATATACATGTTTATATAGGGGATTCCCTGGTGGCTCATTGATAAAGAACCTGTTTGCAACGCAGGAGACCTGGGTTCAATTCCTGGGTTGGGAAGATCCCTTAGAGAAGGAAATGGCTACCTACTGCAGTATTCTTGCCTGGAGAATCCTGTGGACAGAGGAACGTGGCAGGCTAGGTCCATTGGGTCACAAAGAGTCGGACACGACTGAACATGCATGTACACATACATGTATATAACTGAATCACTGTGCTGTACACCCAAAACTAACACAACTTAAATCAACTATTTTTAAAAGTCTATGTTAAAGTATATTCACTGAAATAAAATGTCACTAAATGTGGTTTTATATACAGTAAAAAAAAAAACACAATATGAGTTAGATACCAATATTTGTCTTCCTAACTCCCAAAACTTTAAAAAGAAGATCTCTAAATATAAAACTAAAAAAAAATTACTTCAAATTTTAAAAGACCTAAATAAATACATTTAAGGATAAGAAGACAATAATGTTAATGTCAATTCTCAAACTGATCTATAGATCCAAAGCAATCCTAATCAAAATCTCAAAGGATTTTTAAAAACATAGAACTTGACAAACTGACTTCAAAAAATGGAACAATTCAAAAATAGGGAGGGATAAATAAAAAACCCCAAAACTTGGATTTTTGGTAATCCAAAAATTTATCAGGAGGGACTTCCCTGGTGGTCTAGGGGTTAAGACTCTGTTTGCTATGCAGGGGGCATGGGTTGGATCCCTGGTTGGGAAACTAAGATCCCACATGCTTCAGGGCACAGCCAAAAAAAATTTTTTTTAAATCTACCAACAGTAGAATGGGTGAATAAGTTGTGATATATCCAAGAGATGGGATGAAAGTGAATTAACAATGTACAACAACATGACTGACTCTGAAGAAGAACCCCACCCCGCCGCCACACACACACAGAGTCATAGGATTTAGGAATGCATGTTTTGGTGAGAAACTATCGGTAAACACAAAGAAGAGATTAAACAAAAATCAAGATGGGAATGGAGATTTGTGACAGAAAGGGCATACAGTGGGTTCTGGGGTGCCGCCAGTGTTCTACTTCTTGATGTGGATAGTGGTTGTACGAGTATTTGCCTTATGATTAGCCATTGGGTAGTACATTTTTTTTCTTTTGTGCACTTTTCTGTGCAGGTTGTCATTTTTCACAAAGATTTTTGAAAGATATAGAATATTTGCTGTCCCCATTTCAGGGTGTCTTAAGTCTCCATCAGGGAGGCAAAATGAAAGCAAATGTAAAATCAGCAGTTGTTCAATTAACTGCCAAACAAGAAAGGTTATAAGTCTAGGATTGCCTAAGGCAAAGAATTTGCCATTGTTTATTTAGCGCTAACAATGGCAGAGGGACTCTGACTGGCACAGTATCACCAACTAGGAATGGAAAAGACTCCATATTCCACCCCAGCCTGGATAAAACAAACCTAGCATTGCCCAGCTCCCAGTTGCTAAGAACCCTTTGCATGACTAACTTGGTTTCTTAAATATTGAGAGACCAAGTCAGGGAGTATATTCCTTGAATAAAAAGCATGAATATTCAGATTTCAGGAAAGATATACTATTATTATAAATTCATAAAAAGACACTGATCTAATCATCTAGTCTCCATGGGCTTGCACAGTATGATGCAATTTCCTAGGAAATTAACACCATTGGGTGATCTGATAAAGCTGAATTCTTGAATCTGTATAGGAGAAGCTCAGATCTTGGTGTCAGCTTTACTCATCAAATGTATGTACTACGTGACCCAGGTGGAACTCTTAACCAGCATATCTCATCTCACTGACAATGGCTGCTTATTACCCAGGGCATTTCTGGGACTAGAGCCCTACCTGGAGAGAAACTTAGACTTGGAAATACCCTCTGTGGGGAGGACTTCCCCAACCCTTACATTTTACTTAAGGAGGAAGTAGGGCTCTGTAAAAGTTTTTTTTAAAAACTACAGGCCAATATCTCTCATGAATGTAAACAGAAAAATCCTCAACAGAATGACAGCAAATAAAATCTAGCAATATAGTCAAAGGATCAGAACCATATGAGGTTTACCTCAGGAATATAGGATTAGGTCAACATCTGAAAATCAATCAATGTAACCCACTACAATAGAATAAAAGAGAAAAACCATATGATCATCTAAGTAAGTTCAGAGAAAGCATTTGACAAAATTCATCATTCATTCACGAGAAAAACTCTCAGCAAACTAAAAATAGAAGAGCACCTATGAAAAACCTACAATGGACATCAAACTTACTAGTGAAAGACTGAGTCCTTTCCTCCTATAATTGGGAGAAGAAAGAAGACATTTGCTTTCACTACATCTAGTAGACATTGTACTGCAGGTCCTAGCCCCTACAATAAGGCATGAAAAAGAAATAAAATGAATTCAGATAATTGTTGTTGTTGTTCAGTCACTAAGTTGTGTCCGACTCTTTGCTACCCCCACGGACTGCAGTACATCAGGCTTCCCTGTTCTTAACTATCTCCTGGAGTTGCTCAAACTCATGTCCATTGAGTCGGTGATGCCATCCAACCATCTCATCCTCTGTCGCCACCTTCTCCTCCTGCCCTCAATCTTTTCCAGCATCAGGGTCTTTTCTAATGAGTTGGCTCTTCACATCAGGTGGCCAAAGTATTAGAGCTTCAGCATCAGTCCTTCCAAAGAATATTCAGGGTTGGTTGCCTTTAGGATTGACTAGTTAGATCTTCTTGCTGTCCAAGGGACTCTCACAGAGTCTACTCCAGCACCACAATTCAAAAGCATCACTTCTTTGGCACTCAGCCTTCTTTATGGTCCAACTCTCACATCAGTACACGACTACTGGAAAAACCATAGTTTTAACTCTATGGACCTCTGTTGGCAAAGTGCTATCTCTGCTTTTTAGGTTTGTCATTAAGAAAAAAAACCAAAAAACCTTGCTGCCTATGTTTGTCATAGCTTGTCTTCCAAGGAGCAAGCATCTTTTAATTTCAAGGCTGCAGTCACCATTCATTGTAATACATTAGCTAAATGATATACCCACAAGTGCCATGACAGTTCTGAGGCCAATCATAAAATTTCCAGGCTCAACTCCTGGAAATCTCCTCTGCTTTCCTAAAATAGTTGGAATAATCCTTCCACTCATTAGCCTATGAAATTACCCAGCTCATTAAAAACTAACCACCCCATATTTTGAAGCCTCTTACCTTCTGAGATGGCCCACAATCTGTCTGTGGAGTGTGCTTCTCCCAAGGCCATTCTTGCCTTTTGAGACAGATTGCATTCTGTCTATGGAATGTGTATCTCTCTAAATAAGTCTGCTTCTTGTGCTGTGTGTTAAGTCACTTCAGCTGTGTCTGACTCTTTGCAACCCTATGGACTGTAGCCCTCCAGGCTCCTCTATTCATGGGGTACTTTAGGCAAGGATGCTGGAGTGGGTTGCCATGCCCTCCTCCCAGGGATCTTCCTGACCCAGGGATTGAACCCACATCTCTTACATCTCCTGCATTGGCAGACGGGTTCTTTACCACTAGCACCACCTAGGAATCCCACTTCTTACCTTTCCCTGTCTCTCACTGAATTCTTTCTGAGACACAAAGAACTTCATTAAGAACTTCATCAAGTCCTGAGACCAGATGTGTGAGCTCAATTAAAAGACAGTGAGTTTTCTTCAATTAAAAATAAATAAATTTAATTTAAAAAAAAAAAAAAATAAAAAAAATAAATAAATAAATAAATTTAATTTTAAAAAAGACAGTGAGTTCAAATCCCAATAGGAGTTGTGCAGTTTCACCACTTCTCTATGCCAACGGACTCCCTTTTTAAATTAATTAAATGTATTTATTTTGAAAAAATTTAAATCTATGGGAAAGTTTTAAGTATATTACAATGAATTTTTCTATACTTATTTTCATCTATAGACTCTTTCCCTTTGTGATGAAATTACCAGTTACTCTTTCATGGAGATAAGATGTAGTGTAGGTTTCTTCTGGAATTTTAACATTCCTTTTCCCCATAAAAGAAAAGAAAGAAGAAAAAAATAAGTTAATAGATGCGGGTTTCTTTTGAAGTGATGGAAATGTTTTGGAATTAGTGGTAATGGTTGCACAGCACAGTGAATATATTAAAAAATAGTGAATTTTGTTATATGAAGTATACCTTGGTTCAAAAAAAAAATAAAAATGGGCAAAAGACTTGGACACGTCACAAACGAAGAAACCAAATAAAAATTTGCAAATGAAAAGACCCCTAGATCAAGAAGATCCCCTGAAGAAAGAAATACAACCCATTCCAGTATTCTTGCCTGGAGAATCCATGGACAGAGGTGCCTGGCAGGCTACAGCCAATAGGGTCACAAAAAGTCCAGACTGAGCAACTGAGCACTCACACACACTTGTAAAAAGATGCTTAAGATCATTAATGTTTAGGGCTAGAGAAATGCAAATTAAAACTACTATGAGTAGTAGCACACACCCACCAGAATGACTGAAAAAATATTTTTGGTCTATCTCTCTCTTTTTATTGGGTAAAATGTATACAACACAAAGTTTATGATTTTCAAGTGACCAGTCCAGTGGTATTAGGTACATTCACATGGTTGTGTCATCATCACCACCTTCCATGCCTCTTTTCATATTGTAAAACTGAAACTGTTCCATTCAACACTCACTCCCCTCCCCAGCCCCAGCCCCCACCATACCCCTCTATGAATCAGTCTGCTCTAGGGACCTTATGTGAATGGATCATACACGACTTGTCCTTCTGTGACTGGCCCATATCACTCAGCATGTCCATCCATGCTGTCACCTGTGTCAGGACTGCCTTCCTTGTCAAGGCTGGGTCACAGTCATCATATGAACTTAGCATGTTTGCTCATCCCTTCACCCACTGGTGGCTCAGACGGTAAAGAATCCACCTGCAGTGTAGGAGACCTGAGTTTCAATTCCTGGGTTGGGAAGATCCCCTGGAGGAGGGAATGGAAACCCATTCTGGTATTCTTGCCTGGAGAATCCCATGGACAGAGGAGCCTGGCTGGCTACAGTCAATGGGATCACAAAGGGTTGGACACGACTGAGTGACTGCTGACTAACTCACCCATCAGCGCCTCTTTGTCTGCTTCCATGTCTCAGCTCTCATGTGAACTGTGCTGTTAGGAACATGAGGGTGTGAATACCTCTTGGAGACCCTGCTTTCAATTTCTTCAGGATCTTCACCCAAATGTGGGATTGCTTGGGGGAGGGGGCAGTTCCACCTTCTGTTTTCCACAGACGATGCACCATTTTACCTTCCTACCAACAGTGCACAAGGTTTGGTTTTAACTTCTGATTTAAAACCTTTTGCTCACGGTGATCCACTGGTTAAGAATCCACCTGCTAATTCAGGGGACGACGGTTCGATTCCTCCTCTGGGAACTAAGAGCCCAAATGCTGTGGGGAAACTGAGTCCTATGCAGCAACTAAAACCGGACGCAGCCAAAAAGAAATAAATATTTTAAAATTCTCAAAAACAACAGCAACAACAAACCTTTGCTCAGAAGGGCTCTTCCTCAACAGTCTCCTCACCCGTCAGAGGAAAGCAAAGTTGTCTCGCCAACCGCCCTGACCTACCCAGAGCGCGGGGCCGCTCGTCGGGACGTCACCTCTTCAGTCTCTCAGTCTCCTCACGACAGAAGACACGGGACGGACCCGGAGGAAGGCCTCTGAGGAGCGGGCCATCCCCGCTTGGGCCTGCCTGCAGGGAGGGAGGCACGGCACTTCAAGGGCAGCGGAGGACTGGCGGTGGGCTGGGGGCGCCTTCCTGCAGGAGCGACGAGACGCCCTTCAGACCGGCGTCGGTCCCTGGGACCCCAGGGTCTCGCGATATCTCTTCTGCTGTCTCCGTCCGCTTGTCTCTGCTCGGCTGGCGGGAGAGCTGCTCCACTTGCACTCTGCTCTTGTGCGGAGTTTTCTGCGTCTGCATCTAAGCTCGCAGTTCTGGAACGTTCTTTCACCAGAGCCTCCTGTCCCTGCTTCATGGGTTCAGGGCTGTGCTGTTGATGCTTCCCGCTCACTGTCACCCTGCTGGATCCGGACGCTACACCTCTGTCCTCCAGAGAGACGAAGGCCTGGGCCTGTACCTAGGCTTTCCCTGCGGCAGGCCTGACTCCTGGTCCTCGGCTCCTCCCTGCCCTTCTCATCAATGTCCCCTCCTCCTCCTTCTGGACTTCCTCTTGGTTCTCCTCCCAGACCTTCTCCCAGGTCTCTGGCCATTCCCGGCCTCGCTGGGCTTCACAGGGAGGCAGGGGCAAGTTGTGGAGTAACCAGAACTCTCCAACCCTATTGGTAGGAGTGTAAAGTGGTACAACCACTTTTGAAACCCGGCTTTTTTTTACTATTAGACGTATAGCTATCCATGATCAGCAATTCCACTACTAGATATTTACCCAAGAGAAAATGTTCATAGCAGCATTACTCATAATAGCTAAAAAGTGGAAACAATCAGATTTCACAACCAGATTTCAAAAATGGAAACAAATTAGTCCACCAACTGATGAAGGAATAAACATATTAGGACAGGTCCACACAACAGAATTCTACTCAGTAATAAAAAGGAAACAACAGCTGATACAGAAAAACATGGTTGGGTCTCAGAGACATTATGTTGAACCAAAGAAAACAGTACACACAGAATAATTTGAGTTATACAAAACTCTAGAACCAGCATTAGAAATCAGATCTATAGTTGGCTGGAGCAGAGCTTGGGGTTGGGGAATTGACTATACAGGAGAATGAGGGAATTTTCTGGAGGGATGCAAATATCTTGATTGATTGTGATGGTGCTTATGTGGATGTGCATACATTTGCCAAAACTCATTGGACTGTAGACTTTAAATATATGCATTGTAATAGGGAAACTGGATTAAACAAATTAAAAGGAGCATGAGTATCTGGAAATAAATGACCTGGGTTTGAGTCTTTCATCTTGGTTCCATATTTAAAAGGTTGTGTGACCTTGGACAACTTATGCAGCCTTAATAAGCCTCAGTTTCCTCATCTGGAGAATGGGGCTACAGCTCAGATGTGCGAGGGGGAATACTCCTTGTCCTAGCCAGGTGTTGTATGTTCTTAAGAATGGCTTTGTGCTTATCATGTGCCAGGTGGGACGCTGAACAGTTCGAACAAAAGGGCAACAGTTTGGACAGGAAGAAATGTGCACACCAGGCTCCTGGAGTCCATCCTTTCACCCTTGAATTCCTTGGGGTTGGGGAGAGGGTGTGTTTGTTTACTTGGACTGCCATAACAAATTACCCCAGACTGTGTTCCTTAAACAACAGAAATTAATTTTCTCACTGTTTTGAAGTTGGAAGTTCAAGGTGAAGGTCCCCTTGGCTTTCTCACTCTGTCCTCACATGGTCTGTCCTCTGTGACTCTTACTCTTCTTCTAAGGACCCCAGATGGACTGGACTGGGGCTGACCCTAACAGCCCTCATTTGGAATAAACATCTCTTTTAAGATCCCATCTCTAGATGGGATCTAGAGCAGTCACAGTCTGAGAGACTAGGGGTTAGGGCTTCAACATATGGATTTGGGGGGACACAATACAGCCCACAAAAGGGGTTTAATTCAGATTTGGTCCCTCTTGGATAGGAATGTCTAAGGACAGGGCCTTTACCCTTGACTAGTTGAAGGTCAATTCAGAATAATTGGTAGAAAGAGCATATCAGTTTACTTGTTTTGTCATTTTCTAAGTGCATAACCTGGAATGACTTACATAACCTTACACTGCCCCTCACCTACAAGGGAGCATAGTCTTACGCCATAGGATTGCTGGGAGGAGCACATGGATCAACACTATTAATAATATTTATATCAAAGTATAAGGCTGTGTTCTTAGTTGTACAATAGAATCCCCCATCATCTCTGGCAGTCCACTGGTAAAGACGATGGGCTTCCACTGCAGGGGGCATATGTTCCATTCCTGGTCAGGGAACTAAGATCGCACATTAACTGTCCACCAGCAAAAAAAAAAAAAAAAAAAAAAAATCACCCCAGCAAAGGTGGAAAATCCTGATGCCCAGGCCCCCCATACTACCCTCTCTCCCCCTTCAATTGGTCTGGGGTGGGGCCCATATACTTGCCCTTTAAGAAGTCCCCCACCCCCACCCCCACCCCTCCCGCCCAGTGATTCCAGTGAATTACCAAGGTTAAGGGGCCACAGAAGCGTTTTGATCGTTTCTACGGATAAATTAGGGGCTGGGAGTACACTGTGCGCTTGGACTCGGACTTTTAATGCTAGAACCGCCCCCTGGATGGTCTCAGGGTCCCTCCCTTCTGCTTCTCTAGAAGAAACAGATCCTTGAGGACTGAGGCTGGGCTAGAACCTTGTCCCAGCCCTGCCCCCAGTCCAGCGCCTTTCTTGCCCCAGGCACTGCGCATCAGAAACCCCTGCAGGACGCGGGCAGAAGCATCACGAGCGCAGGGCGGACTAGCGCTGTTCGTCCTGCTTTCGTTTATCCAGGGACCTGGGAATCAGGTGTTCCGGATCGGGGCGGTAGGACCCGCGGGGAGGGCCAGCTCCGGGCACTGTCAGCGCTAGGTGGCGCCCGCCGGCCGGCCCTACCCGGCTCCTGGGAATCCTTGGGGCCCCGCGGAATCCTGGCGGAGTGGCGGGGGCAGGAGGGGGAGAGGGCGATTCCTCGCTTCTTTAGCAAGACTGTCGGTAGAATCACGTGGAAGAACTTCTCAAGACCCAGCCCTTGCCCGACCCCTGAAGAAGGTGGACGGCATGTTAAGCTCATTTCCTCCTGCCTCCTCTTACTGCGGGGGTGGAGGCGGGGTGCGGGGGACCGGAGGCTGTTTTTTTTTTTCGGGTGGGTTGTTCCTCTCTGTTAGCAAATCTGGACGATTCTTCGAAGTTTTCCTGCTCAACACGTGCCACAGAGGACTGCAGCTTGGCAAGAAAATCACATTTTTAAAACACAGGAAATTTATCCGAACCAAAGTCAAGTTTTCTCCACTAAAATGTAAGGAGAGGAGCTTCTCAATGGGGACCCTGAGACACTGTAAAGTCCCTACCCAAAAGGATCTAGTTTTGTTCAGGGTTATTTTCATTCAGAGCGCTTTAGGTGTTTTATAACAACTTTAGAACCAGGGAACCATCAATGTGGTTGCTGTTAACAGGGGCCCCTCCCTAATGCAGAACATCCCAGAAAATCCAACAGCCAAACGCATTTGAAGTAAGGTGTCATCTTGCAGTTCTGAATACTTAAAATATTTCCTTTTGAGAAACTTGAGTTAGCTTTTGTAAAATGGTCTTTCTCTATGTTACCAGTTATTTCCTTTTCTCCCTCCCTATTATATTTTAGGAATTTCTTCAACTAACACTTATTTTGCCAACCTCTGAGTCAGACCCTGGAAAATACAGAATCACAAAACAATAAATAGTAGGAAACTCACCTACTCCATCATCACAATCCAATTTTAGAACATTTCTATCCCCTAAATTTCGCTGGTGATTAATTGCAGTCTATCCTCATTTTCATCCCTAGCCCTCAGGCAGACCCTGGTCTTCCTTCAATCTCTATTGACATTTCATGTTAATGGAAGTACAGTATGTGTGGTCTTTTGTATCTGGTTTCTTTCACTGAGCATGGTGTTCTCAAAGTTTATCTGTGTTGTAGAGTGTATCAGTGCTTCATTCTTCTTTATAGATGAATAACAGTCCATTGTATGGATGGGTCCCATTTTGCTTATTAGTTGATGACAACAGTTAGGTTATTTGTATTTGGGGCTTTTATGAATAAAACATCTATGTGCAGTCACATTCAAACCTTTGTGTGGACAGATGTTTTCATGTCTCTTTGGAAGTCAGCTATGCTCACCACTATACCACCAGCGCTGCACTTCATGTCCGTTTGGTAAGGATCTAGACGTGGAAATTACTGCATATGATGGTATATTTATGCTTAACATCTTTAAACACTGTCAATTTTTTCCCCCAAAGTGGCTGTACCATTTTATTTTTTTATTTTATTTTATATTTTTTTGGCTGTACCATGTTAAATTCCCATCAGCAATACAATTTCAGTCCTCCACATGCTTGCCAACATTGATTTCTTTTTGATGGTACCCTTCCTAGTGGGTGTGAAATGGCACCTAATTGTAGTTGGTTTTTTTTTTTTTTTTTAAGTCTGTTTTATTTCTTTTTGGCCATATCATGGGCTTGTGGGACCTTAATTCCCTGACCAGGGATTGAACCTGGGTCCTTGGCAATGAAAGCACAGAATCCTAACCACTGGACTACTCGGGAATTCCCACCTAACTGTAGTTTTAACTTACATTTTCCTAATGAGTGATAATGTTGAGCATCTTTTCAAGTGCTTATTGGCCATTTGAATATTTTTGTTGAAATGTCCGTTCAAATCTTTTGTCCACTTTAAAAAAAGTGAATTTTTAGTTTTATTATAGTGGTAGATTTACAGAAAAGTGCTGACAGTACAGACTGTTCATATACTTCACTTCCAGTTTCCTCTGTTACTAACATCTGTCTGAGTGATTGTGGTACCTTTGTCACCGTTAACTGAAGTTCACACTTTGTGCTTTCCTTAGTTTTTACCTGAATCCCCTTTTTTCTTCCAGGGTTCCATCCAGGACACCTTGTTACATTCAGTGGTCATGTCTCCTCGGGCTCCTCGTGGCTGTAACAGTTTCTCAGGCGTTCTTTTTAAACCTTGACTTTTGATAACCTTAGCAGTTTTGAGGAGGACTGGTCGGATAGTTCATGAAATGTCCCTAATTGGGATCTGTCTGATGTTTTTCTTATAATTAGCATGGGGTTATGGGTTCTTGAGCCGAAGACCTTGGAGGTAAAGGGCCTGTTGTATCCACTCCCGCTGCCGAAACAAGGACCTCAGACTGGGAGGCTTAAACAGTAGTTTATTCTCTCAGTCCTGTAGGCTGAAAGTCTAATAAGCTCAAGGTGTCCCCAGGGCTGGTTCCTCCTGAGGCCTCTCTCCTTGGTTTGTATGCAGCCATCTTCTCCCTGTGTCCTCACTAGTTTCTCTCAGTCCTAATCTCCTCTTATAAGGATGCCAGTCATACTGGATGAGGGCCCATCCCAATGGCCCCATTTAACCTGGTTGTTGTTTACTTGCTAAGTCATGTCTGACTCTTTGCAACCCCATGGACTGTAGCCCGCCAGGCTTCTCTGTCCACGGGGCTTCCTGGGCAAGAATACTGGAGTGGGTTGCCATTTCCTTCTTTAGGGGATCTTCCCGACCCAGGGCTGAAACCCAGGTCAAATCCTACCTGCTTGGTTCGTGGATTCTTTACCATTGAGCCACCTGGAAGCCTTAATTGTCTTCTAAAAGATCCTCTATCCAAATACATTCACATTCAGAGGTACTGGGAGTTAGGACTTCAACATATGAATTTTAAGGGACACAGTTGAGCCCATAAGCATGCCGGTCTCGTCATATTGAGGGTCCATGCTGCCAACATGGCTTATCACTGCCGACTTACCACCTGGATTACCTGGCTGAGGTATGTTGGTCAGGTTTCTTGGCTTTCTTTCCATTTTCCATACTGTGCTCTTTGCAGCAAAACTGTGAGTTGCAGCCTACACTTAAGAAGTGGGTTTATATTCCATAAAATTCCTAGAAGAAATACAGGGGTAAAGCTTCACGACTTTTGTTTTAGCAGTAGAATCTCAGGACACCAAAAGCACAAGCAACAAAAGAAAAAACAGACATATCGGACTCACTGAAGTCAAAACTGTGTATCAGTGGACATTATCAAGAAAGTGAAGAGACAACCTACAGAAGAGGAGAAAATACTAGCAAATTCTGTGTCTGATAAGGGCCTAGTATCCAGACTATACAAAGAACATAACTCAACAACAAAAAGACAGAACTCTAGCTTTTACAAATAAGTGCTGTAATGAAGAACCATATGCACAAGGTGTTTTGCATGTTTGAGCAGATCTGCAGAATAAATTCTCAGAAGGGTATGTGATTTTCTGATTTTGCCCACTGTTGCCAAATTGCCATCCATCCACTGAGGGTGAATTGTGGTTTTGGAGAAGACTCGAGAGTCCCTTGGACAGCAAGGAGATCAAACCAGTCAATCCTAAAGGAAATCAATCCTGAATATTCATTGAAAGGACTGATGCTGAAGCTGAAGCTCTAATACTTCGGCCACCTGATGCAAAGAGCTGACTCATTAGAAAAGACCCTGATGCTGGGAAAGACTGAGGGCAGGAGGAGAAGGTGGCAACAAAGGATGAGATGATTGTATGGTATCACTGACTCTATGGTCATGAGTTTGAGCAAGCTCTGGGAGTTGGTGATGGGCAGGGAAGCCTGGTGTGCTGCAGTCCATGGGGTCGCAAGGAGTCGGACACGACTGAGCGACTGAACTGAACTGAGGGTGTACCAGTCAGATCCCCACCAGAATTTATTTCCAAACCTGCTCTGTCATATGCCAACACTGACAAGAATCCCCAGTGAAGTGTTATTCATCAAAGCTCCAAACTGGAAACAGTCCAGAGACCATCAGCAGGATAATGGAGAAATAAATCACAGTCTCATCAAACAATGGAATAGTATAAAGCAACGAAAAAGGACAGAGCTCTGCTACCCGGGAGGTGGAGGAATCTCGCAGGCATGTGAGTGCCCAAAGGAAACCAGACACAAAGCAGTGCTTCCTGTGGGATTCCAGTGAGATGAATTTCAACTCCACCCGTGAAGTTGAAAGGAAGAAGCCATCTACAATGACAGAGATCAAAACAGGGATTCCCTTGGATGGGGGGGTTTTGATGACATGACACAAGATCGTCCCCTAGGCTGCTCAGAATGCCCTGTACTTTGATCCGTATGATAGTTGGGTGGGTGTATACCTACATATGGAACTCACTGAGCTGTGTGTGCATCACAGATGCTATATCTCAATAAAAAGTTTTTTTAAAAAAAACTGCCAACACTGATGTGCAAAGCAGGGCCAGAGCCACAGGGAGGGTCCTTGGAATGGAGGGCTGCACAGAGGCCCTGTGTCTCTTTTGTTCCGTCTTGACCGGCTGCCAGCGCCAGGCATCAGGAGGGGAGGCTTGCAGTCTCTCCGCTGCCCAGGACCCCCTCCCCCCACCCCCCTCGGCTCAGAGGTGCAGGGGTGCTGCTGTCTCACTGCCCAGCCCCACCTCCCCCTGTCCGGACGGCTCTGCACCAGCTGTGGAGCAGCTGCCTGGTTATATATAGCCTTGGGCTCCGCATGAAAGGAGCCTCATTCAGCGGCTCCTTCCTCCTGCCTTCAACTCTGCTCCTGAGCTGCCCTCCCTGCACCGAAACCTTTAGTGTTTCTGGAACATTCCAGGTCCCACTGCTCAGCTACACGTGGCCGTGGGAGGTGGGGGCAGGATCTCCCCTGCAGAGCCAATTCCTGGGGCTCTTCTCTCCTGACATGACCTCAGCTCTCTCAGGCCAGGCCCTGGGGTCTTGGGCCCTCAGCTGCCAGGCTGTCTTCTGGGTGACGGAACACTCACGGGAGGCTGGGGAGTGCTCAGTCGCTTCCCGGAAAGCTCGATGGTGGTCCTGGCCCTGCCCCTCCAGGATCTCCTGAGCCTCTGGCTAAAGAGGCTGCCAGCCTGTCCCCCTCGCTTCTCCTGTGCCTGGTGCAGGCCCCCGGCCCCGGAGCTCCCGGGTCCAGGAGAGCTTAGTGAGGGGCTAGACCCTCCCGCCTCACCCACCCCTCTTCCAGTGGGCCTTCCGGAGCCTTAAGTCTTTCCTCCAAGCTCTGTTAGGCCCAAGTCAGTCTTGCTCCTCTAAGCCAGGGTGCTCCCTCCACCACCCCACATCTGAAGTGGGGGCACCTCGCCAGCTGCGCAGGGAAGGAACCAACCCCAGTGCCTTCTGGGGTTCAGCTCAAAACTCCATGAAAGGACCACCCCTGCCCCCTGGAACCAGCCCCCAACACACACAACAAGGTGTGAAACTCCAGTTCTTCTATGTCCCCAGTGGCAGGACACTTTCTATAGGAGACGTGTTCTGAAAATGGGACCCAGAAATGGATTTAAAAATCAAATCTACTTTAAAAGCAGTGAAAGCTTTTGCCTTCTCTCGCTCTCTCTCTCCCTTTCTCTTTTCTCCCCCTGCCCACTTCCCTCTCTCTTTGCTTCCCTTCTTCTTCCTTCCTTTTTTCTCTCTGAACTTCCTTCCTCCCCACTCCCCTTCCTTGCTTCCTAAACTGGAGGATCTCCTAACTGGGGGGGGCGTCAGGGAAGCCAGATGTATGTGGATGTTCCTGGGCTCAAGCTGAGTGAGTGGAGGCCCCCAGGAGGTGGGATTGCCCGGTTCTGTGGACTGAGTGGCCCCGACTGGGAAGGGACGGTTTGTTCTGGAGCTGAGGAAGCTCCCTTCTCCGCTGGGGGTTTTCCGTGGCCTGTGTGCCGCTGACTGGTCAGGATCCCCCTTGGGCCCGTCCTGTGCGGAGCTCATGGGGGCCAAGAAGTTATTGGCAGAAACACAAGAGCAAAATTAGCTTTCGTCCTCTGAGTCTGTGGCTGCCGGCCAGCATCTCCTTCCAATGCGAACCTTCTCATTTTCATTCTGGAAGTTTTTTGTCAGGTTTATTGCAAATGAAAGGGAGAGCAGGCAGAAACAAAGTGACATTTGCTGAGCTGGCTGGATTGTTTCTAAATCTATTGTCAAGAGCACAGGAGAGAGAGTGTGTGTGCGTGTGTGTGTGCCCGCACGCCTTTCCAGGGCACTCGCCTTGGTGGGGGCTTGAACTCAAGTTGCAGACGGACCTTATTTTATGACCAGCCTTGGGGTCCCCAGGCTTGTCCTGTCCCTGCGTGGGCATGAGGCCAATAGATGGCGAGTGCCATTGTCAGTCACCACTGGAAACATATGCAGGACAGATGGGCACTAAACCCACTGGATAATGGAGAATTCTAATCAATTTCATTGGCATCAAAATTTTATGTTCCTGTAAACTTATGAAAGCCATGAAATTAAACTGACTGCTTCACAAAAGACCAGAGTGAGTAATCTGACTGAAAAAAAAGAAAAAGCCCTCCAGAAAAACTAATTGATAAACCAAAACTCAAACTAATACCCTTTTAAAAATGGAGACTGGGATCCTTCAGTCTTAACATTTATTGCCAGATCCCTTTGGCTATGAGAGTTCGATATACAAGGTACTTTCCAGTTTTCCGGAAGAACGTGTGGCCTAGGTGTGCTGGCTGCCTCTCTCCGGTTGGTGATGGACAAGGAAGGCCCCATCTCCGAGCATGCGGGGAAGGTCTGGGGGCCACCAGGTGACAATCCTACTGTCAGGATAGCCACCAGGCCACCAAAGGAATGCTACTTAAAGGAATGCTTTCTGACTTCCACAAGAGCTTGATAACTGGGTGGCAGGGGGTGGGGTGTGGTGAAGAGGTGAACGGTGTTTCCTTCATGGACAAAACCCTTTTGCCAGCAGGGCATCTGTTAGTACAAAACATCTAAACACCCTTCTCCTCTCCTCCCGTGCACATCACTTCTGGCTAGGAGGGTCAGGCTTTTCTCCTAATAGACGGTTGGTTTGAATTTAAAAACCAAAGAAGAGTTCGTTCGGTCTTCTCCCCGGAGGCGCGCAGCTTCTCCGGGTGTCGTGTTTGCTAACCAGCTTCACACACCTGCTCACCCAACGCCGGCTAAAACAGTCAAGCTCAGAGTGAAGAGCGACATACTCCGTGACTGGTGCAGCCACCCTCATCCCATCACACGGAGAAAGCACGTTTCATGAGTCCTCGGCTGGTGGGCTGTTTTCTGAATACTCTTACAACCCAGGGAATTGGCTGTCGTGCGTCTAAGCAAAAAGATTGGGAAGCTGAGCCAGTGAATAAGCGCTTACTTTGGATCTGTACTACTGATCCAAAAAAAAAAAAAAATCGCTGGAAAAAATGAGCCCCTTTCTTCTATTTTGGCTCAAAACAGTCCAAAGCAAATAAGTTTTGTCTCCCTCCTGTCCATGAGCTCAGCTCAGGGTTGAACAAACTTCAGCAAAATCACAGCAAAAGCTCATCCCCCAGCAGCACCCCCCCCCCAACTCCCTGCATCCTTGTTTCTTACCACGGAGGCCTCTCCAGCCCTTTCTCAGCAGGAGAGACCCCCGGGCGGGGTGGGGGGCACTTCTTTGTCCTCTTTCTCTCCTTGTCTGTCTGTACATGTCCTGCTGGAGGGAAGGGGCTCCTGAACTTCCGATAGTGGCCCTGGAGGCCCTGGACACTCGTAGCCACTCTGAGTTCTGGATACTTGGTCAAGCAAAAGGGAGCTGACAGTGGCCTGGTGCGAAGCAAGCTGGACCCAGGCTGCAGCCCCTTCTCCCTGAAATGCCTGCGTCTGGATTAAATTGGAACAACGAGGTTTTGACCCCTTGGGCTGCACGGAGAAGCCACACTGTGAACTCTGTGAATGGCACTGCATTAAAAAGAGGTCTCAGGAGGGTGCGGGGGTCAGGGGGGATCAAAGAAGGAGGGGATATATGTATACAAGGGGCTTTCCGGGTGGCACTAGTGGTAAAGAACCCATCTGCCAATGCAGGAGATGTTAAGAGACGTGAGTTCAAACCCTGTATCGGGAAGATTCTCTGGAGAAGGGAATGGCAACCCACTCCAGTATTCTTGCCTGGGAAATCCCATGGACAGAAGAGCCTGGTGGGCTACAGTCCAGGGGGTCACAGAGAGTCTGACACAACTGAAGCGACTTAGCACACGTAGCTGATTCACTTTGTCTTACAGCAGAAATTAACACAACTCTGTAAAGCAATTATACTCCAATAAAAAATAAATAAATCTCAGAAGTCTCACAGATAAATTCATTTTCTGCTTGATAATTTAAGGTAAGCACATTTTCCACTTGGAAATTGTGCCATGCCCAGAATAAACAAACAACAAAATTTGAGTTAATTATACTGTATTTTGAATTATTTTCCCAGCTTTTCTGAATGTATCACATAATGTTTTTTTCTGATACAGTGAAACATTTGAATATACAATAGATTACAAGGCCTGTAGTGACAAATTAAAGATAATGTGCTTTTTAATCTATTTACAGAAACAGCTTGATAGTTCACAGATACAATTCTTCCTGTTTTTTTTTTTTTTTTTTGGTTGTTGACAGAACATAAGCAGTTTCTTACATTATTTTTAAAATTTACAATTAGGCTCCTTCCCTTTATCTGGAAGGAAATGGAGTTCCCCCTGTCAGCAGTGCTTTCATCTTGTGGAAAAAAGGCGACAGGAAAAGTGCAGATGGGAAGAAGTTCGGAGAGGAAGAGAGGAAGAACCACGAGCAGGCTCAATATAACATGACAATTAAAAAAGTAAACTATTCATGCTCTGGAACGGAAGGACGATTTACTCCCTTCCATGAGTGCTGTCTTGTTCTCCACAAACACGTGCAGTGTGCGAGAATGCCCATTCTAGGATGGAGCGTGCAACCACCCAGGGGCCAAAACGCTGCTGGAACAAACCGCTGCTGCCCCTTCATGGTGATACAACGATGTAAACAAGGAAAACACGCCCCGGCGACCCGTCAGGACAAAGCTGTCAGGATGGGGTGACACTGCCCTGTTGCGTTACAGAACTGGTTTTGGTAGGAGCATGAGTGCATGGATCAAGACGGTGGATGTTGATTTTAGTAACTGGATCATCCTAGGGAAAAGCTCCATGCTAAAACAATGTCTGTTACAAATCGTGAAATTGACACCGGGTTTCTAGAGGATGTTAAGGCTTTGGGTTTTTCACTGGTGCTTGTTTGTGTGTTACTGGTGCTTAGGTTGAATGCAGTAGCGTGAAGTGGGTGTGCCCCAGAGGCCTGTCCTGGCACAACCCACCCGATGGCTTATGATGTGGGGCAGCGGTGGCACCCGAGGGGCTGGGCCCTTGCTGTGTTAGGTCACAAAACGCTAGAGTCCCCACTTCGCTGACATCCACTTCTCTAGGTGTTCCCAGCTGGTCCTCTTCTCTATCCCTGACCACCCCCAGGTCCAAGGACAGCTTTGGGGACTCCAGGACCATGTGTGGCATTGGTGGGAGTCTATTTGGCTTCGACGAGGGCCTGAGAGTCTGGCTTGCTGCTGCCTGGGCCAGCCCAGGACTGGAGGGATGAAGAATCTCTTTGTGAGCCTTAATCAGGCCCCAAGCCCCAGCTTGCTGCTCAGGCAGCTTCTTTAGGCTAAAACTGGAAGGGACTGGCAGATGGTTTCCTGAAGGGTGCAGGGTGTCACAGGCCTGCCCCAGACCTGGCAGCAGCTTGTGCTGAGGGGTTTGCAGTATCTCAAGCTGGGCTGGAGCATGGGGCTGCCTTCCTGTACTACAGAGGGATGAGAGAGGAAAGCCAGTCTCCTCCTGGTGGCCAGACTGTCTCAGGCATGTGGGATGGTCACGCTGGCGCTACAGAGCTCCTGCCAGAGGTCACCCACGAGGCTGTTGCTATGGGAACAGATGCAGGAGGTCTTATGTTTGCGATGGTGACAGAAACCACCGGTCAGGGGGAACACAGACAAACTTTCGGAGTCTCGGTAACTACTGAACGGCGAGTTCACAAGAACACACCAGGTTTTCTCTCAAAACACGCGGGTCTGAGTCTACTGTAATCCTGCCAACATAACGGACAGTGACAGGAGAAGATGAGGAAATTGGGAAATGAGCTGCTGAAGGGACTGAAGCGGCACACTGTATTGGCTATGTAAGAAAAGTGACTTGAAGAATGTAGATCACTGTCCATGTGATTCATGCAGTAAATTCATTTTGTCACATTTGAAATGTTTTTTGCAAAAGGATGCTTTTATCCTAAAGTATCTGGATAAGTGCTTCAAATCTCTTTTTTTCTTCCAAGTAATTTTACCTTATCTTCTTAGATTTAGGTTTTAGTTGAATCAATTTCCGAAGGCTCACATAAGTCACATTCTTCAATATTAAAAAATAAACAACCAACTGAATCCAAATGCTCTCTAGGTATTATGGTAGATTAGGGTCTTTAGGAATCTCTGGAAGTGCTTGACTGAAATTTTGGGAAAGCACAACTCACATGCAATTAATAATAGAAACAGGAGACCAAGGACAACATTCAGCCATGCTTTTCTGCACTAAGTGAACACTCTAGGTATATCTGCGATGCCACCAGAAGTCTTTACTCTTGAGGAAGAAGAGTCATGATTCCGGCAAATCAAAATTACTGAAGACAAGTTCCACCAACTCACCATTTTGCCGAGATTTGCTTCCAAAAGGCAAACTGTTTCCTCTGTCCTTCGTAAATAGTCAACAAAGTTGGTTTGGGCATGGAAATTGGGAATTATTTTATAATATTTCAAGTTAAATGGCTAAATAATGGGTTTTTTTCCCTCTAATACTTCCCTGAAATACTGCCAGAGATGTACATACAGATATATAAAGGCATTTCAAAAACAATATAACATTACATATAATAATAAATTTATTGTGTAATCAACAGTTAGGGGAAAAAGAAACCCGGATCTTGTGTTAAAGGGACGTGATCTAGTTCTAACAGAACTAACGTAACACGTTAGCAGGACACACATGACACTAATATAATCTGTGTTTCACACGGACCTTTCTGAAGGCACCCACGTGTTGCAAACTTTGCCTCCATTCCCTGATGGTCTTGGTTAGCAGATGGATACAAGTCCACACAGACACTTGAATAAGTTGAAAACTTCTCCATTCTAAGAAGACACTAGACAGTAATACCTTAAACATTCTACACATAATTCAAGTAGCCAGTCTTACAAAAAGAAGGGGAAATGGATTTACCTTGCTAGTCACTTGCTGACCTACTGCCTAATCTCACCATTTAAATGCACAGTGTCTCACTCCACCACCTGGATTCTTTATTCTATTCTTGTAAAGGAAGAGGCTGTCAAGCCACGAGATGGTCTGGATTGACAGGGTGATCTGTCTCTGGCTTTGAAGCTGGAAGTCACTGGTAATAACTGGCTGAGGATGGCCAGCCACTCTGAACCTGAGCTTTCAAACCTGTTGGACAGAAGAAAACTCCTCCACCTTTAGTGAGGTATGGTGAAGACAGAAGGGGTTCCAGGTGCTTTGAGCTCCTTGGCAGAAAACTGTCATAGAATGAGAGGCTGCCTTATGTGTAGAGGCATATTTGCATATGTGAGAACTTAATTTTGTGGCTGAAGAGTTACTTTCTTTAAATCAATAAAGCATCTGCTCCAAAGTGTTGCCGTAGGTTTGTCTGTACTCCTGAGGTTTGGGAGTGAGGCAGCATAGCACTGAAACCTACTTGGGAGGTCAAAGGTGATGGTGGGCACGGGGCAGGGACCGCAGGTAGAGGGGAGGGAGCCCCAAGTGTCCTGGAGAGGAGTGGCCTCCTTGAGACCGAGCCCGGAGCTGGGGACTGGAGGCTGCGAAGCAAGGAGGGCTGGATATGGAAGCCTTGGGCGCCAGGGTGTCTGTGCCCAGGGGACGCCCAGCGCAGCATGCTCAGCCACGTCACTCCCCTTCAGCTTCCTTCCTGGAATCACATGGACAAGTTCAAACGGTTCCTGCTTTCTGTGATCACTCCTCTTGCCCTGTCAACCTACAGGGCAAGAATTTTGCTTGCTGAGTAGATGGAGGAGGTCAGAGGAGGACAGAGGAGGAGCAGCTCTGAGAACGCTGCAGCTGGCTGGAGGCCCCTCGGAAGGAGGTAGGATGGGCAGAGGCTGTGGTCCTCTGACCCCCAGCAATTCCCGGGGAGGCAGCGGGGGCATGCTTCACTGACGGTGTGGCTCCTGAAAGGCTGCCCCCAGTCTGGTCCGTCCAGGCCAGTGCCTCGTCCTGCCCAGCTCTGAGACCCCAGGCGCCATCCGGAGAGGCCTGTTTTAAAAATAAAATATACGACCAATGTGGAGTGCCCCCTCCCTCACAGAGGGGCCAACATAGTACTGGTGCAGCTGTTTTTTCTGAATGGTACTTCTTCTGTTGCCTTTTCTTCATGGAAAGACTGAATACTCCATGAGACCGTGAACACGAAAATCATCAGTAACAGACGACAGTAAAGAGCCACTATTTAAAAATGTCAGCAAGGACAGGGGTGTCTCAGAATTCTTTTCAGTTTCCTTGTGGGGTTCCTAATGGGAGAGCCATCAGGAAAAGCAGTGACTGATCCCAGGGGCTCCTCAAACAGCCTCAAGCGGCATGGCGCAACCACGCTGGAGTGAGCTTTGGCATGCGGTAGGTGCTCAGTGCATACTGTCTGAATGCTAGTTATCTTGGAGAGACTCTGACAGGCTTCGTCTTTATACTGAAAAGTTCTTTGAGTGGCTCTCCAGATGTACTTAGGTAACTTGGACATTAAAGTCTAAAACATAATTGGATTGGAAATGCATATATCAACAAGCAGCATTCATCTGTTTATTCACATTTCCAATGGAGAGTCCAGAAATGCATGGAAACTTCACCCACAGATGCTTGCAATTAAAAATCACCATCCATCCTGGTATTCTAGATCACAGGTATTTTGGTTTGGATCAAGGAACATGAAGTGAGTTTATGTGCCTTTTTTTTTTTTCCTGGAGAAAGGAGTCACAGCTTTCATCAAATTATCAAAGGCTCTGTAAGCCCCCCCACTGCGGAAAGGTTAGGAATCACTGCTGTTGATGACTGAGATTTCAGGAAGCGCTAAGATTGCTCAATGTCTGACTGCATAATTCCTTCCTCCTTCCGACTTTCAGGCCCAGCAAGGATGTGAGAATTCCCCACGCTTGGGTTACTCTGATGTAAAGTTAACAACGCTTTGAAGTCATGTTATTTAAAAAACAATTTTTACAAAGGAAGAATATAAAAATAGACACTTGGGGAGATTTTGAGTTTACGCCTATGTGGTGAGCAAGTGTGTACTTTTTCTTAATCACTTCCTCTCGCTATCTGCTGCCCCAGTCCACTTCCTCTCACTGGCCCTTGGGATCCAACCCAGGTGGCCACCATGACAGATTTCCACAGCAGAGAAAAGCCGCCACGTGGAGAGATTTCGGCTGAAAGAGAGAAGTTGTCTCCAGCCCCAGCATAACGTCCATGTGACAACCACACTAAACCACACCACCAAACGAGCTGGTGTGACCCAAAGCCCCCAGTTACCCAGAGATATGTATCAGGCAGGACATTCTAAGAGCTCAGAGATCACTTCCCAAGAGACCAGAGAAAAGACCAGCCCTCAACTTGGGTAAGGTCAATTCTTCGCACTTATTTCAGAACTGTCTCTAAAATGCAAGCTAAAAGTATTTTTTTTTTTAAAGGGACATAATAGATGAAAAGGAAAGTGAAAGCGAAACCACAAATGGAAAGACCTGGGGCTTGCTGTGAGAATTAGAGGTCGCCTTTCGAGAGACTGTTAGAGAAAGCTCCAAAAGTACCTGAGGTGTCCTTTCTAAGAGAGAAATGCAACAAAGACTGCTGTTCCCTCACCTCCTGGAAAGTTCCTGAAGATGCCTGCAGTACAGAGGAAAGAGCACCCTCGTCAACGAGTGCTGTCCTCATGGGTTCCAGGATCACCTAGACGCTGGGTGCCTCCGAGCTGATGAACAAGGCCTGGGCCACGTCTGCATCCCCCTTCCCTGAGTCGACAAGAGCGACTTTGCAGTTGCACCTAAATACCGCCAGGAAAAACCATGGGGAAGGTGCTAACCGGCAGAGCCAGCATCTGGCTCTAGGTATGGAGGTGCTGTGAGTCCCTGTGATGTGTGAAATGGCATGTGTATTTTCTGGCAAAGACACTCTGAATTTAAACAGATTCTGAACTGGGTTTGTGACCTTCCCTGTGACACGGGCCTCCCAGAACTCTGTAAGGGAGAAGCTGTGTGGGCAGGTCCTTTTAAAAAACTGACTTCATTTTCTCAGTCAATTGCTTGAGATATTGTGGGAGAAAATCTTTAGGAGGCCTAATAAAATCAGGATATGGTCTCAAGCAAAATTTGTGCTGTAACCTGCTTTTGTTAAAAGTTCCATGCAGAAATAAATACTTCTCAAAAAAAAGTTAACTATAGCAAATGCAGTCATTTAACACACACACACACATACACACAATAGGGTTTTTAGTTGCCTTGTTTTCAAAGTCACAATGTAAAAGACCCGCAAACCTTATTTCAGCCACAGTTGGCTGGCAAGGAGGACTACTGTAATCTCAGAAGTGGTACCAATCTTGTCAGTGAGGAAATACCAGGCAGCAATATTGAGATTTTAGAGTATTTTAATGTTCATTTCTTTGGGGTGGTGGGGAGTGGGGTGCATTTTGAAATTATCAGGATTAACAATTTAAAAAGGTAGAGCAAAGGAAAGACGGAGAACTCAAACAGTTGGTTCTCACGAATATAATTTCAGATTCTAGGCATGACGTGATTTTCCGAAACAACCACCCAAAAAGTGCTTACCTCGAAAACCTAGAAATGCAAACGCGGACAGACCTTTGGAAACTACAAATCACGACAGCCCACATAACGGGAAGCACGCGGCCCTTTGGCTCTCAGTGTCAAGTGCAAATGTGCGGGCATCTCCACAGCACGGTCAGGGGCACGGAGCTGTGGGGAGCCTCCAGGCTCTGTGAAGGTTTCATAACTGATGCTCTGCGTTTGTCTGCCTTGGATACAATTCTGTGTGCTTGTTTATATGGATTTGTACATGGAGAATTTGATCAGACCTGAGGCCAAGAAGAAAACAGCGATTGCAACTCAAAGCAACTATATTTACACACATTCAATTCTGAAGTATTGCTTCCTGCCCTAAGTTCACAGGAGGTATACCGCTCTGAAGGACGCCTCCACTGGATCGGTAGTGCCTGAGACTGCTGCTCAGAAGTCTGTCTGTCTTCAGCAACCGGCTGTGTCAGAGGCCCAGTGCGGCCCCTGTGGACACTCCGTGGTTCTGCGCTGAGGTACGCTTCTGAGCAGTGGCTGGGAGGGACCCAAGTCACGAGTAGAACACCCAGAGGGAATACCTGTACTGGTTGCTTAGGAAGGCTCGGGGTGTTTTTTAAAGACAATTTAAACCGCCCTTTGAAGGTTCCCACTTGCACAATGCTGAACTGGGCCGGCGAGGGTCACCACGCTATCCCTGTATCTGCAGCCCCTTGGCTTCCTAGGAATCACAAACAACCTTTGCAGGAGGGGAAGGAAAAAAAAGAGCTTTCAAGGGAGGAAGCATGTGCAGAGATGAGCTTTGTGGAGCAGAAGAGCAGAGAACTCAGCAACCGCCCAGCAGCCCCTGGCCACCATGGTAGCTGCAGAGCCTGGGGCCGAGGAGTGGGGGGACAGAGGGTGAGGGCCATACATGACACCCACCTTAATACTGATGGAAGGAACCCCTGACGTGCCCAGAACCCTGACGGACAGGCAGAGCATCAGGTAGTGTTTCTAAGAAAAAATAAAAATTCTGCGGTATTTTATAAGAATACATTCTTTAGAAGCAAGAGGTATTGTCACAGTCCTTTCTCCGGCATTGGAAGACCAACAGTCTGACAGCAAAACCTGAAGGTAAATCCCCCTGGACGTGGAGATCCTGGCTTATGACTGCGCTGCTGGGGGCCATCCCAGGCACGTCACTAGGGAGCTGGCTGATCCAAGTCAATACTTCATGGTGCCGGGGAGGGCAGATTCTGTGTGAGTTTGGCAAGGAGGAGTGATAAAGGGACTTGGTGCAGATGCAAAAGCTACACAGAGATTTGCTGGGGACAAGAAAATGCACAGGGCACGTTGGTGAAGGCCTCACACAGAGGAGGAGCTAGCCTTCTCCTACCGCATGGGCTGCAGCCACCTTAAGAGGGAGGGGTCATGTGACTGTGACAGGACAACTCTGGCCTGAGTTCAAGTCTACATAAACTTCAGACTCAATGTGGCAAAACAATTACAAGGGGGATAACGGGTCGTAACAAAGGGCACAGAAGTGAGTTCCTTGGGTTTTCTGTACTCTCCCGGGTTCCAACACCTTATTTACATCCAGACGATTCTGCCCCTACTGACAGTGTAAGAGCTCCACCTAAAGAGGACTGGGGTCCACTCACCAGGCCCGATCCTGCCACAGACAAGCGCTGCGCAGGCTGAGAACGGAAAGGATGGAGGAACTTCCCGAAAGTGGAGGCCAAGCGTTGCCTGCCAGCCCTGGTGCTCGGCCCAGACCTGCTTCACACTGAGCTGTTCTGACCCAGCTCCTGCCATGGGCAGACCCCATGGGCGAGGGGTAGGAGCAGAGCTTTTGCGTTCAAAGTGGTGGCCGAGGGTGCCCCAACCCAGAGCATGGGCCATGCCCACTGGGGTCCTGCTCCTCAGGGGAGATGGCCCTGGGTGGCTGGAGCTCTCATGGCCCCATCTTCATCTTTCCAATGTGACCTACCTTCCGCTCCAAGCCTAGTTCCCTTCGCTAGAGAGAACAGCCCAGCAACCATCCCCGAGACACACACGGTTCCTGATAAATAAATAAATAAATAAATGCAACCCTTGGATGTTTATTTTGCGTTTCCCTCTGGGACGAGTCAGCTTCAAAGATGAGCCCCTCCACTCCGGCTGGAAGACCCCTCAGGGCGGGGGCGGAATGGAAAAGGGCTTTTAGATACCTGAGGCCTGGGTTCACAATCTGTGAGACCGGTTGGCATTTGGAATCTTGGCCTGCATGAGGAGGAAGCCCTAAAGCCGCTGGGTGTGGGGGGCCAGTGGGTGCAGCCACAGCCCCCGAGGGCCTGATCGCCCTGGAAGTTGTGGGTAGGGGGTTGCCGGTTCCTCGAAGTCCTCAGCCTGCGCCCCCAGCACCCCGCCCAGTGAGTTACTGGCACTTGATCTCATATTCATGAATACAAGTGTGTGTGCGTGTATGTGTTTACATAGAAAGGTCAGGTCACTGGAAAAACACTAGTATGTATACAGGAAAAAAAAAAACCCTCAAAAACATTATATTAGCCAAAAAAAAAAAAAAAGTGTCTCGTGAGAAAAAGCAATAAAAATCTGATTTTAACCACAGCTTCTGTTTTAACGTCCACCACCACCCAGCGCCACACCCTGGCTGCGCTTCCCTGGGCTCCAGGTCGCGCCAGCCCCTGAAGGCACTTGTTCTCCACGCTTCTGACGGTCACACCGAGTGGGGGAAGGGGAAGGAGGCAGATGAAAGTGAACCCTGAATGACTGTGATCCACACAGAAGTAGGGCTGCAGTAACCACACGACACCACGTCCGGGGACGGGAACGGTGGCGCCTGGACGGACAGAGCACCGCGGGCGGGCTGGGCCACGTCACGCCCTCTTTGAGACGTTGAGCTTGGTGAGTTCGTTGGCTTCCTCCATCCCCGCTTCTTCACAGTCGCTTTTCTCTATGGCTTTGCCGAACCGACACCTTTCTTCAGCTCTGATGGGCTCCTTCCAGGGTCTCTTAGCAGACGGGTGAGCGTCCCTGGTCTGGGCATTGTTCTCGGAACCCAGGGACACCTGGTCCGGGTTCTGAATGGAAGGCACCAGGTTGGCTATCTCGTCTGTGGGGGAGCGTCCAATACTGCCATCCACCTGGACGCGGATGTCGGGTGAGATGGACAGCTGGTGCTGCGGCACCAACCCACTGTCCGTGCACTTGGGGTACAGGTAGGTCTTCATCTGGCCTTTGCCCTTGACGTTCACCGTCCCTCGGTAGTCGAACTCATAGCCCATCTTGCTCAGGACGCGGTAGCTCTCCTCGCTGACCTGGATGCGGCACTCCACGCCCGTGGTGTCCATCCTGCTGGCGATGTTGACCGTGTCCCCCCAGATGTCGTAGAGCAGCTTGGTGGTGCCGATGACGCCCGCCGTCAGGGGCCCATGGTTGAAGCCCACCCTGAGCTTGAAGTTGAACCACAGCATGTTGTTGTTGAAGTCGTCCACCACACGCATCATCTCCTTGGCAAACTCGAAGAGGATCTGCAGGTGCTCCTGCGGGTGGCTGCCGTCGCGGCACTGCGTGGCGTTCAGCCCGGACGCAGCCATGTACGTGGCCCCGATGGTCTTGATCTTCTCGATGCTGCTGTAGTCCGGCTTGCTCAGGAGCTCGTCGAAGTCCCCGATCAGCTCGTTGAGGACCCGGTAGCACTCCTTGCCGCCCTCGTAGTTCTCCTCGTAGAACTCGCTGAAGTTCACGATGCTGGCGAAGATGACGCCTCCGCTGTCGTGGTTCTTGGAGTAGGTCTGGGACACCTTCAGCTGCTCGGCCACGTGGTAGGGGATGATGTTCCTCAGCAGCCAGTCGGCCTGGTCCCTCATGCTCTGGATCTTGGTGCGGTGCAGGTCCGCCTCCACGTCCCCGTGGTAGTGCAGGCGGTAGCTGACTTCAAACTCTCGGTTCAGGAACCAGACCAACAGGAGCAGGAGGAAGAAGACGAGAATTACTTCCTGGCCGATCAGGCTGGCTGGGCTCCTGCTGTCGTGAGGCAGCGAGGTGTTGCACAGCTTCCTCGTGGAGCTGGAGGGGAAAGAGAGGAGAGAGGGCGTGCCTCCTGAAATGTATCTTTAAGGAAAGGTTACTGCCCAGCACTTCCAGGTCCGAGCCAGCCCTGCCTAACCAGCATCCTGCACAGAGTTCTGTGCAGCTCAAACCTTCCGTCACCTGCAGCTGCCGAGTGACCTGTTTCTGTTTAGAAAGATGTGGCGAGGTAGAGTCACTCTTGTAAGATTTCTATATTAAGTGCTCTGTTTTTCAGAAGTCTTGAGCTCCTTGATTTTTAAAATCTTTTTTGTTTTCCCATCTTTCTAGTTTGAAAAGTCTCCACCTCACAAAAAAAGGTTAAGGGACTAGCAAAACACACATTTGTACACCATTCTCCTGCATGAAACTGTTGTCAACATCGTGCTACTTTGCTTTCCCCCCCTTTGTCAATACGCACTCCACACATGGGGTACACATGTGCATGCACACTCACACAGGCACACTTTGCTGAACATTCTGAAAGCAAGCTGCAGACACCAGGCCACTTCAGTCCTGAACTGCTCAGGACCTGTCTCCTAAGAGCAAGGCCATCTCCCTGGGAACCATACCACACTGCCATACCCAAGATATTTCATATCCATATACTTTGATACAATCTGCCTGCTCCTTCCTTCCCACTCCCCCACCCGGGTTAGTTCTGTTTTACCAAAGTCATTTAAGACAACTTTAACATTTAAATATATATATATATAATGTATACTTTTAAGAGTAACATACTATAAGAAACTCAAACATTATAACCAATGGAAAATAAGCGTCTTTCCTATGCGGTGCCCTTTCGCACTATTCTAACCCTTGGCTGTGCTGTCACAACCAGACGCTGGGTGAGGGTGCTTGACTTCGCCCATCTTTGGGCTTCTAGGAACAAGGTTGCAGCTGGTACTCCCAAGTGCATCTTTGTGCATATGAAGGAGCCTGTCTATGGGATAAATTCCTGAGCACGGACCTGCTGAGTCATGTAAAATACCGCACACTTAGAATTCCAGTAGGAATGTCCAAACTACCCTTCTAAAGGTGGAACCCGTTTCTCTTCCTTCTGATGACCGAGTCCACTCAGTCCGTTTTGCGGCTCCACGCAGTGTGGTGAAGGCGCTCTAGGCCCACAGCTGGCACCGGAGGACTGAAGGTGAGCATGGGCTACTGCCTCTTCTAAAGTTTATTCTTTAAGTAGAATTTTTTTTTCCACTTAAAAATACTACATACTCAGCATAGAAAGGTTAGGGCAAAAGTAGAAAGAAAGAAAAGATTCACTGTCATTGTACTATCCAAGGGGATCACTGTTAATGCTTGTTGAATTTCCTTCTCATCCTTCTTCTATTAGCTTACACGGCTGTGATTGCTCTGCTTATGTAAACTGTTCCCTGCTGTACTCTAAAATGCACAGAGCGGGCTGCTGGGTCACTTATAGGAAAATAATTATATACAAAACAGATGGATCCTGAGTGTAGACAGTGCCATGGCACAGAAAGCTCAATCCTGTAATCAGAGTGCTTTAAATGAGTTTCACTGTTAGCAGTAACTTAAGGATATTAAAAATAATGAAACTGACCAATTTGGCCATAACGCCTTCCATGAAACATAGTCCCGAAAGCCCCAGCCTTGGAGTAATGGCCAGATTGGCGCCCCCCCGAAGAGCTCTGGGACCCTTGAGCAGGTCATGCCACCTTTCAGGTCTGTTTCCTCATATGTAAACTGAAGATGGGCTGGAGTATGGCTAAGTCTCTACCGGCCCAAGGGCCTGTGCAGAAAGGGCCTGAGGCTGTGTCATAGAGAGGCCCACCGGCAGCCCTAGGTTGGCATTGGGAGCTTGGCTTTGGGGTATTCCCGCCAGTCCCTGAGGAGAGGGGTTCACTGTGCCTGGACTGCTTGTACAAACAAGAGTGTGTGCTGGGCACTTGCCCTTCCTCCAGGAACCTGGGACTTTGGAACCTGCCAGGCAGAGGGCGCCCATGTGATGCGCCTCCCCGGCGGGCACTGCACACCGGCTGTCGCAGCTCACGGCTGGGGTTTCCGCACATCCGGCATGACCCCGCTGGGTGCAGACTATTAAACACAGGCGTCTGGTCTCCTCCAGCCCTTGTCTCACACACCCCTGCCCCCGATGATTGTGCTTTCTGTCCTGTTTGCTGTATTAAACCATGGTCATGGGTACAACCATATGATGAGTTCTGAGTCCCCCAAGAGAATGATCTCTGCGGGTGGGTGGTCCTGGGGACCCTGACTTCATGCCTAAGAACCAGGAACCAAAAAAGGCCTCTGTGGCAAGATTCACCACACTTCACTCATTTATTTTGCCAACTGTCACTTAAATGAATGGCAAAACATACTATGAATCACAAGCACTAAACATAACTATTTTAGGTACTGAAACAGATCCATGTGCAGCCCCTTAAGCCCTCTGGCTGGCCTAGAGGAGGGGAGAATCTGGAGGGAGGAGTCGTCCCTGCGTGAGCTCCTCTCCTTGGCTGAGAAGCTGGCCTTTCCTTCGTTTCTCTGAAGAGGCAACACTGAGGAACAGCCTCTGTATGGGGAGATGTCACTGAGGCTTCAGGTCATCTTGGAACCAGGCATTGTAGAATCCGGAGGGAGAGGTGGGCAGGGCGGAGAAGTCGACTGCGCTGTGGCCAAAGCCGGCAGTGTGGCCCAAGCCTGGGACAGGCATGGGCCAGTCTGCTCTGGATGTAGCAGGGGAATGTGAGAAGTGGCGGGTGGGAGAGGGAGAGGGAACACCAGCACTGCCTGCTCTGGCCTTTGCTTAAAAAGGAGGGAGGTTCAAAAGGGAGGGGATATGTGTATACCTATGACTGATTCATGCTGAGGTTTGACAGAAAACAACAAAACTCTGTAAAGCAATTATCCTTCAATTAAAAAGAGAGAGAGAGAGAGAGAGAAGGAAGGGTCCTAGTGCACAGACTGTCACGTCGAGCCCTGGGCTGCCCTGCAGCCAAAGAGATCTGCCACCAGCGGGTGAGAGAATTACCTCCACTCTACACCTGTGTTTCTTATTCTACTGCAGAAGGGATCATGAAGGCAATAGCTCTACTCCTAAATGCAAATAGTGAAGGTCAGTCCCTAAAGGAGGGATTTGATATGAATAAATGCAAGAGACAACTCAACAGGTGGACAAATGGAGGTTACAGTAAGATAGAGTTCATTACCACAGAAGAGAGGGATTACAAAATAGAGAGAAACAGAAAACACAGACCACTGGTCGTCCTAGCCAGCTCAACATGGGATGTGTCAACATTCTGGTGTATTTCAATGCCATTTAAAACCTACGCTTAGGACGGGTGCAGGGACCCAGGAGGAGGTGTGATGGGGAGCTTCTGGGCTGCGGTATTGTTCCACTTCTTGGTCTGGGTGGCAGTTAAATGGGTGTGTTCACTTGTGAAAATTCACTGAGCTGTTCTTCTCATCTAGGGCCTTCTCTGTGCAAATGTATTCTACTTCTATTGTCACTTTAATTCTCCTTCCCAACATCTAAACGTACACAGATATTTAATTTAATTATAGAAATAGAAAAAAATCACCACTCACCATTAGATCATAAGTATTACATATCTTACTTTTTAAAATATATAATGAAATACCTTCCTGTAGCTATAAGACATATGCAATTTCACATAATAAATGAAAGATGAAAAATCATGAATGCTTTCCATAACTTCCGTGTTTTAATGGCTGCAATATTTGGGTACATGTTTCATAACTAACTTCTCCTTTATTGACAACTGAAGTTGCTGATGAACATTCAATATTATAAAACACTATGATCAATATTTGGGGGCATGTGGCCTTTACCAAATGCTGAATTATTTCCTCAGCAGATAAGCTTAAAAAATAGAATTATTAGGCTAAAGGTGATGAACATTTTTAGGACTATTTTTTATAGACTGTCAAGTTACTTTCCAAAACTACTGTACCATCTGAAAAGTAATGAAGCATGGCAGAAAAAGCACGGCCTGGCAGTGACGGAGGCAAGGCTTAAAACACTGCCAGTTACTAGCTGTGTCTCCACAGGCAGGTTCCTTTACTTCTCTGAGCTTCAGCTTCCTTATCTGGAAACTAGGGACAAAGTCTCCTAATGTATGAGGTTATTGTGCAGATTCAACAAACCTATATTAAACACCACCATCAATTCATAAATGTGCCATACCCTGGCCTGCGCTGGGTATCCATATGATAACATTTTGAAGGAAAAATGTAGGAGATCAGAGGGAATTTTGTAGTTTAACTGTGCAATGACTTAGGGAGCAGTGTATTTATCTCCTACCATGTTTCTTGTTTTGTGATTTCTCTGTCTCTCATCTATGCAGGTCTTAATTAGCTCTTTATGTAACAGTCCCACAGATATTTATCTCAGCGTGCTGGCACCACCCACTCGGTCAGACTTATTTTTTTGTGAATGTGGTTTTATTTAGTATTAGTAAGACTGGAAAGTTATCTCTGTCTTAGAGACTTGAGAACTGATTAATTTTATTTTTCTAGATATTTATATACTTTTAGATAATCAAAAAAATTTTGAGTTCAATTTATTTAGAATTAAATTTTGATGTTTATAGTAAGGAAAGGACCCAACCTTTTTTTTTTTTCTTCTTCAAATTTCTAGTCAGTTATTTCAAAATATTTTAGGGAATAAAGTACTGTGTGATTTGTGAGATTTTCTTTGTAACAGTCGTATATAAAAGGTTGTATATAAAATTAAACCAAATCTAATACCAGAATCCTTTGCTTTTTGAAAGTTGGCTTTTCGCTGCTTTGCTTGGATGAAAGATCTATATTAGCACCTGTTTTTGCTAATGAAAGGAATCTGAAGGGGATTTTGGCCTTTAGGGAGAAAGGCAGAAAGTAAAAACCGTGTTCTGCGTCTGCTCTGCAGTGGATGCCAGAGAGGCAGCGCTGCCCTGAAAGGAGGGAGTCCTCCCCAGGTCCCACTCTCAGCGTTGCCGCATCGGCCACGGCCACCGCAGCTCTGAGCTGTGGGCATCGGCGCTTCACCTCGGCGCGTTCTGTGCCTCCGACAGCAAGCTGTGTCCTGCGGTACCTGCTGCTCCACAGTGAGGGTTAGGAAAGTTCTCACAGGAGCGCCACTGGCAAGAGAGCAGGAGAAGCCTGTCTGCGTCTTAGCAGTCATTCACTGTCCCAGTGAGGTATTCTAAATACGATCGCTACTGTAATAAACAGATATTTTCCGCTTGCTCTTTTAAGAGTGACTATGTTGTTCTTTTTATTCAAGACACAGCTGTTTTCAGGAAGCTTAGAAATAACCAGCAATAATATAGTTACTCTCACTTATTCAGATATAGGCACAATGTTAAAAGCTTACCTGAAGTTCTGTACTGCATCAAGGTGTGAAATTACAGTGGAACTGAAATTAAAATGCAGAAAACTATGATTATAAAAAGCTAGGAAGGCACTATACAAAGCAATCTGAGAAGAGTTTAAATAATAACAACTTTTCTATTTTCAAGGTGGAGTTCAAGGTAGACAGTTAAGGACAGTAAATTTTAATTATAATTTGATGCTGTGCACTAATGAAGAATAACAGAATGGTAAAGACAATGATGTAAAAGCCTTTATAGCAGGACTTTCCTGGTGGTCCAGTGGTTAAGACTCCTCGCTCCCAATGCAGGGGGCTTGGGTTAATCCCTGGTCAGGGAACCAGATCCTGCATGCCACAACTAAAGATCCCACTTGCTGCAACAAAAATTAAAGAAAGATCCCACATGCTGCACTAAGACCCAGCACGTCAAATAAATAAATAAATATTAACAACGACAACAACTTTTAATATTAGCCATGGAAGGTACGCACAGTCAACAAAGAGCAAAATCAGGAAAGGTCTCTAAAGCCTTCATTTTGTTGCTAAGAACACATCCACAGTGTCTACAGACTGGAAACTTTGGTCATTTTCAGACATCGAAGTCTACTGACAGAGGATCAATTTCAAAAGGCCCTTCTGGAGGTGCTGCTGAATTATTTACTCTGGAAGCTGAACTTGGCTATTGGTGGTGTCCAAAGCAATCAAATCCCAATTTCAGGGCACTGAAACCACAAGTATCTAACAACCTCTCTCTCGGTGCTGCTGGGGAAGGTGCCCGAGACACACAGCCCATTCTCTCCATGGCTTCCTTTGGGGTCACCTTACACCCAGCATCCAGTCAGGCCCACAGATCACCTGAACCTCCCCTCTCTCTGGGGCAAGGGCCCTGACACTTCATCCTCCAGGCCCCCAGCCTTGCTTCCTGCAAAGAAGACCTCTTGGAGCACCTGAGAGCAGCTCTCCTGGGCAGCACAGGCCAGTGAGGGCTCACAGTGGCTTACGTGATTACAGAAGCTGCCTTCACAGAGAAGGAAAGAGAGAGCTACACACAAAATGCCAATTCTAAGACTTTATGTTCTCTTCTCATCCAGTCCAGACAAGACTGTGACACTGCTATAACCCACATGTGTGTCCCCCCGCAAAGCTGGAAGAGTCCCCCCTGTCTCCTCAAAGCTAGAAGAGTCCTCCATGCTTCATAGGAATTGAGTTCATGTTTTGTTCCCCCTATGAACAAAGCTAGTGGAGGTGATAAAACTCCAGTTGAGCTATTTCAAATCCTAAAAGATGATGCTGTGAAAGCACTGCAGTCAATATGCCAGCAAATTTGGAAAACTCAGCAGTGGCCACAGGACTGGAAAAGGTCAGTTTTCACTCCAATCCCAAAGAAAGGCAATGCCAAAGAATGCTCAAACTACCACACAATTGCACTCATCTCACACAGTAGTAAAGTAAAGCTCAAAATTCTCCAAACCAGGCTTCAGCAATACGTGAACTGTGAACTTCCAGATGTGCAAGCTGGTTTTAGAAAAGGAACAGGAACCAGAGCTCAAACTGCAAACATCCGCTGGATCATCGAAAAAGAAAGAGTTCCAGAAAAACATTTATTTCTGCTTTATTGACTATGCCAAAGCCTTTGACTGCGTGGATCACAATAAACTGTGGAAAATTCTGAAAGAGACGGGAATACCAGACCACCTGACCTCCCTCTTGAGAAATCTGTATGCAGGTCAGGAAGCAACAGTTAGAACTGGACATGGAACAACAGACTGGTTCCAAATAGGAAAAGGAGTACAGCAAGGCTGAATATTGTCACCCTGCTTATTTAACTCATATGCAGAGTACATGAAAAATGCTAGGCTGGATGAAGCAAAAGCTGGAATCAAGATTGCTGGGAGAAATATCAATAACCTCAGATATATAGATGATACCACCTTTATGGCAGAAAGTGAAGAAGAACTAAAGAGCCTCTTGATGAAAGTGAAAGAAGAGAGTGAAAAAGTTGGCTTAAAGCTCAACATTCATAAAACTAATGTCATGGCATCCAGTCCCATCACTTTATGGCAAATAGATGGGGAAACAGTGGCTGACTTTATTTTTCTGGGCTCCAAAATCACTGCAGATGGTGACTGCAGCCATAAAATTAAAAGACGCTTACTCCTTGGAAGGAAAGTTATGACCACCCTAGAGAGCATATTAAAAAGCAGAGACATTACTTTGCCAACAAAGGTCCATCTAGTCAAGGCTATGGTTTTTCCAGTGGTCATGTACGGGTGTGAGAGCTGGACTATAAGGAAAGCTGAGAGCTGAAGAGTTAATGCTTTTGAACTGTTAGAGAAGAGAGAGAAGAGAGGCCCTTGGACTGCAAGGAGATCCAACCAGTCCATCCTAAAGGAGATCAGTCCTGGGTGTTCATTGGAAGGACTGATGTTGAAGCTGAAACTCTAATACTTTGGCCACCTGATGCAAAGAGCTGACTCATTGGAAAAGACCCTGATGCTGGGAAAGATTGAGGGCAGGAGGAGAAGGGGACGACAGAGGATGAGATGGTTGGATGGCATGAACAACTCAATGGACATGAGTTTGGGTGGACTCTGGGAGTTGGTGATGGACAGGGAGGCCTGGCATGCTGCGGTCCATGGGGTGGCAAAGAGTCGGACACAACTGAGCAACTGAACTGAACTGAACATGCCCCCTATCCTGGTTGGACTCAGTAGTGACAGGGCAGGTGGGCTGAGAGGATCCTGTGAGTATGGGGGTGAACCGGGTCAAGCAGAGATTCAGCCACCAGCCCCACTTCGAGATCTCCTGCTTGATTTCTGGGTTCCCCATAGCTAATGCTCTCCAGATTCAAGTGGAAAAGGTTCATCCCTGTGACTGAATGGCTGATGGGGTAATTGTGATGGATTTAAAAGGTTAAAAAATGGATTACTGAATTTCATACTGTTGGGAAAGAGCTTTATAAAGACCATAATTCCAGAAGGCTGCACACACCTTCAGTAAGGAAAAAGGACACTTTGTTTTGCTTAAAGTAATTTAACTGTTCATTAAAGTTTCCTTTCAAATGCTGAATAGCAGTAAATTTCCTGAATAAAGTGAATGCTGAATACTTTGAATTCCCTTTTTGATCTTAATTTGCAAAGAACTTGAACATCTTTCATGTCGCTATTATTTTATTAAGTAAATTGAGGAAGGACACTCACTCTGTCCATTACTGACCACTGCTTTGGTAATACCCCAAATGCACTATGGTGATTTCATCTGGATATTGAAACAAATTAGACCATTTTCTACTTTTGAATTTAGGAAAGCAATGATTCTCAGTGGTAATGCCACTCCTAGGGGAGCATTTTGGAGAAGGGAAAGGCTACCCACTCCAGTATTCTTGCCTGGAGAATCCCCATGGAGAGGGGAGCTCGGCGGCCAGTCTGAAGGGGACCCCTTCAGTCCATGGGGTCACAGAGAGTCAGACATGACTGAGCAACTGAGCGCAGCATAGCACAGGGGAGCATTTGGGGAATACTGGAGTCCCTGCTGGTTGTCATAATAATCTGGGGAGCCAGGAATGTTGGTGTCCTGCAGAGCACAATGGAGAAATGTCCCAGGTAACTTTGAAATATCCTGCTAACCTAAACCCACTGTAAATATAAATAAATAGTTCTTTAATGTGTGCTAAAACATTTTCATAAGCAGTTACACAAAAAGTCCAACATTTAGAAACAGAAGCTTAATGATTTGAGACATTCCCTCCAAATTTCTGAATAAGTTACTTACTATGTGCACTCTGCTGTCCAAGGTAGCATCGTATTTCCAACTATATATTTAGTTGAAAAGGTTAAAAGCCACAAAGCCAGTTGCAAATGTGCAACTGGTGATTTAGGAGAACCAAAACACAACTTAATTAGTAGGACACATGGAAAGTAGGAGTCTTGATGGATTCATTAACAAAGGCTGTTTTAAACATAGCACCTATCAGCACCATCCAATTTATTTTAATTTTTACATTTTTCATAGCACAGAACAGATCCTGTCCCCAGGGGTCTTCACAAAGCTCCTGTTTCTTTTCCCCACATCACCAGTGAAAGAGCTTTGAAGGCCATTTGAGTAGAATGTATTCTTCAATATGTGGAAGGATTTCAAGATAAGAGATGTATTTCTAGTGATTCCTCACTGCCCTAACATTTCACGTCATAAGGCGGAGAACTGTTATGACATGGTATTTATGAATAGGGCCAGGTCCCTCTTGAGGCCCTCCTTCTTCAGTTCCTCCACTTCACCAGGCTGCAACCTGTCTCAGCACACTGGCCCTGCTACAAGAGCCTGCTACTTCCTTCCATTTGTGTGTCAGGTCCACCTCCATCACTTCGTTTTCTTCATAGTCTTGTATGAAATGGCTTCTAGTCCTACTTTCTTAAATTCAAACTTCTTCATTGTAAATACAAACAGCCTTCCACATCCACAGGTTCTGCATCTTTGGATTCAACCAACCTCAGATCAAAAATCCCTTCTCCAGGGGATCTTCCCAACCCAGGAATCAAACTGGAGTCTCCTGCATTGCAGGCAGATTCTTGACCAACTGAGCTATCAGGGAAGCCCAGTAGCCACTCCAGTATTCTTGGGCTTCCCTTGTGGCTCAGCAGGTACAGAATGCAATGCGGGAGAGTCCTGGGTTGGATCCCTGAGTTGGGAAGATCCCCTGGAGAGGGGAGGGGCTACCCACGCCAGTATTCTGGCCTGGAGAATTCCATGGACTGTAGAGTCCATGGGGTCGCAGAGAGTCGGACACAAGTGAGCAACTTTCACTTTCAGATCGAAAATATTATGAAGAAAATTTCCAGAAAGTTCAAAAAAAGCAAAATTTAAATTCGCTGCATGCTTACAACTTACAACATAGCACTTACACTGTATGAGGTATCATAAGTAGCCTAAACAGCTCTGTAGGTTATATGCAAATGTGGCGCCATTTATAGGAGGAACTTGAACATCCCTGAAGGTTGGTATTAGAGGAAGGGGTCTGGGAACCAATCCCCTGAGGATACCATGGGACAACCGTGAGTTCTAGCATGTGACTACTGCATGACATCAGCTGGGGGTGGTCATCCCAGGAGGTCTACAGGTAAACACTTATTTTGCTATTAAAAATTATTTCCTTTTTCTTTCCTTTGCACATTACTCTTTGGGCATTTCATCAAGTTGTTGACTTGATGAGGCTGAAAGCCATTTCCTGTTGAGACAGTAAATGTCTGTTGGAGTGGAGGGCATTAGTACTGATGAGAAAGCACAAGTGACAGACACAATTCAATAGCAAAACCCAGAAACTTAATTGAAAAACAGGCAGAGGATCTAAATAGACATTTTTCTAAAGCAGACATAGAGATGGCTCATAAGTACATGAAAAGCTGTTCAATATCCCCCTAATTATCAGGGAAATGCACATCAAGTAAAACATCACCTCACACCTATTAGCACAGATATTAAAAAAAGAGATAAGTAACAAGTGATGTTGACGAGATGGAGATAAGAAAACTCTTGGGCACTGCTGCGCTGTGCTTAGTCACTAGCCGTGTCCAACTCTTTGGGACCCCATGGACTCTAACTCGTCAGGCTCCTTTGTCCATGAGGATTCTCCAGGCAAGAATACTGAAGTGGGTTGCTGTGTCCTCCTTCAAGGGATCTTCCCAACCCAGGGATCGAACCCAGGTCTCCTGCATTGCAAGAGGATTTTTTACCAGCTGAACCACCAGGGAAGCCTAAGAACACTGAATCAAGTAGCCTATCCCTTCTCCAGGGGATCTTCCTGACCCAGGGATCAAACTGGGGTCTCCTGCATTGCAGGCAGATTCTTTACCAGCTGAGCTTCCAGGGAAGACCCCGTGCACTGCTAGTGAGAAGTAAACTGGTACAGCCGCCATGGAAAACACTGTGAAGGCTCCCCCCAAAGTTAGAAATAGAACTAATATATGACCTAGCATTTCACTTCAGAAACATCTGAGGGCAACACAAACAGCAACTTGAAAAGACATCTGTATCCCCATGTCCATTATAGCACTACTTACAATAGCCAAGATGTGAAGGAACCCAAGTATCTGTCAATGAATGAATGGACAAAGAAGACATGGTATATATACAACAGAATATGATTCAGCCATAAAAAAGAAAGAAATCCTGTCATTTGTGACAACATGGACAGACCTTGGGAGGCATTAAATGAAGTAAGTCAGACAGAGAAAGACAAATACTGTATGATCTCATTTACATGTAGACTCTAAAAACAAACCAAAAAACACACCATGAACTCTTCAGAGAACAGACTGGGTTGCCAGAGGCAGGGGTGGAAGGTGGGTAAAATGGGTGAAGGTTCTGAAAAGGTACAAAGTTCTGGTTATAAAGTAGATAAGTCCTGGGGAAGTAACATACACCGTGGTCAGTTCAGTTCAGTTGCTCAGTCATGTCTGACTCTTTGCAACCCCATGGACTGCAGCATGCCAGGCCTCCCCGTCCATCACCAACTCCCGGAGATTACTCGAACTCATACACCATGGTAACTACAGTTAATAATACTGTACTATATATTTGAAAGATGCTGAGAGGGTAACTTTTTTTCTTTTTTTGGCTTCACATCATGGCTTGTGGGATCTTAGTTCCCCGACCAGGGATTGAACCTGGGCCCCAGCAGTGACAGCACCAAATCCTAACCACTGAACTTCCAGGAAATTCCTGAGAGTAACTTAACTAGACATGGTGGTCATCATTTCACAAAGTACAGAAATACTAAATCATTACATAGTGCACCTGGAAACTAATACTTCTGTGTCAATCATATATCTCAATTAAGAGGGGAGGCGTGAGGGGGACGAAAGCAGCATCAGGGCAGGTGACCCCTGTGTGGCGAGCAGGGCTCACGTACCTGTCCGGGCACAGGGAGACATAGAGCAGCAGCAGCAGGGGCCCGGCCCCGACGGCAGTGGCCAGGGAGGACCGCATCCAGGAGCTGAGCTGGCAGAAGTTGCAGTATTGCACCACGGCAGTCAGCACGGCGGAGCCCGTGAACACGGTGGACTGAAACGAGGGGAGGGCTTGTGAGGACCCCAGTGCACCCACCTGCCTCCCTGCCGCCTGGGTACCCTGAGAGCAGATGACACACTCGTTTGCCTGTCCTTCTGTGGAACAGAACACCCTCAGTTCAGGGGCAGATCATAAACCATGGGATTAATTAAGTACCCACAGTTTTCTCGCTTAGAGGTCTCACTGGCACTAAGATTCCTCTCCGACGTGTGGGAACCGCACACGTCACCTTGGAGGGGAGGAAAGGCAGGCTAACCCCATGAAGCCACCCTGTCATCAGCTCCCTCCCCAAAACCCATTCTGCAGGCACCCTGCTGCATGTCAGCAGAAATGAAATTGGGTGTGTAAATATCGAATGCAGCCAGCCCGCCAACACTTTGTGCTACACTTGCCGGCGCCAGAAATACAATCTTGCACAGCAGCGTGAATTCACTCTTTATGGGTTTAACTTGGAAGCACCCTCCATGATCAACAGCAGCCGATCGAGGTGCCAGTGGATGGTTGGTGCCAGTTCTGCAGACTAAGGTTATTATTTTTACTTTTCTTTTAAAATGAACTACAGATTATGGACAACAGCATATTACCCTGTAACATTTGGATATGTGGGACAGATGCTTCCTCATAAAATGTGGAAGGAGATAACTGACTTGGGATTTGGCGACACTCAGGGGATGGGACAGGACCCAGTCCCACAGGGGACAGGCAGGCCCTGGTCCAACCTCTAAGGCTGCTCCTCTGTACCAGGCAAGTCTTTTAAAAAGACAAGTTCAGAGGACTGATAGGGTATGGGCCTCTGTGTTTAAATTCCTGTCTCAAGCCAGCAGGCTTATTTTAAAAAAAAAAAAAGTGATCTGTAAGCCTAAAGGAGCCTGGACACAAAATCACTGTGATTCTACTTACGTGTATGTTTGTCTCAAACTCGGAGGTAACGTGTGAATACACCGCCAGGGCGGGGAGGGACACCAGGATGGCCCCGATGAAATGGCGCGGGAGCCAGCCGGCTATCCACTCCAGCAGGCGCTTGGTGCACGCCATCACGTCCTCCAGGAAAAACACCATCCTGGGGAGCGGGGAGAAAGGAAAATCAGGGTTTGGGTCTTTTCAGTGCCCCCTGGCCAAGGGCAGGCCCGCACAGGGCACAGCTAGTTTGGGAGTGGGTCCCCAGCATGCTTGGTGAGGAGCTTGGAGCCGAGACACGGAGGGAGGCAGGCCCCAGAGCAGGCCTTGATGTGGGTAAGGCAGCGAAACCCTTTGGCGAAGAGCTGAAGGGGCCTCAGGGGAGGCTGGAGGTGAGCGTGGAGGGGAGGGGTCATGCACTGGAAGCTTCAGGGCCAGACCCGAAGCTAGTCTCCTGTCCTGGGATGTTGGGGAGGAGCAGAAAGCCCAGGTCAGGGCCAGTCTCCCTATTTCTCTCTGACCCCCAGTGTGGGGCTGTCCTGCTGAGAGCAGCAGGGCTGGAGGAAGGGGTGGGCCTGGGGCACCGCTGGCATCGGTAGAATCACGGTGAGCTCCTGGGGCTGGGGCTGAACCTGAAGGTAGGTTGGGTGGGTCCTGAGGGCCCTGCCTCCTAGAGGGGCACTGATGTCTCTTCAGACCCTCTGTCCATTTTTAAATGGAGTGTCTTTTTATTATTGAGCTAACATTCTAGACCCTTGTCATGGACATGATTGCAAATACTCTTCTGTTCCGTATGTTCTCTTTCACTTGGGGGGTGAAAGGTGATGATGGTGTTCTTTGAAACATGAAAGTTTTAGATTCTAATGAAGTCCAACTTGGCTACGTTCTCTTTGGTTGCTCATGTTTCCGTGGCACCTTGAAGAAACCACTGCCTGACCCGAGCCCATGGACCTGGGCCTGCGCTTCCTCTGGGGCTTTCGAGCTTCACTCTTGTACCCAGGAGAGGCCCCTCCCAGGCGCACCCTGCACACCTCCTTTTCTCTCTCTCTGCCCCGCTTTCTTTTTTTTTTTTTTTATTTTTTTAAATTTTTTTATTAGTTGGAGGCTAATTACTTCACAACATTTCAGTGGGTTTTGTCATACATTGATATGAATCAGCCATAGATTTACACTTATTCCCCATCCCGATCCCCCCTCCCACCTCCCTCTTCACCCGACTCCTCTGGGTCTTCCCAGTGCACCAGGCCCGAGCACTTGTCTCATGCATCCCACCTGGGCTGGTGATCTGTTTCACCATAGATAGTATACATGCTGTTCTTTTGAAACATCCCACCCTCACATTCTCCCACAGAGTTCAAAAGTCTGTTCTGTATTTCTGTGTCTCTTTTTCTGTTTTGCATATAGGGTTATCATTACCATCTTTCTAAATTCCATATATATGTGTTAGTATGCTGTAATGTTCTTTATCTTTCTTCTGCCCCGCTTTCTTACCCCTCATCTTCCCACTTTCTAACTGTCTGGTTTGGGCGCTCAAGGGACTTAACTGGTGGTGTCGCGGCCGCAGAGGACCCTGACTGCAGGTAAGGCGGGGGACCCCCTGTGCTGAGGGGCTTGCCAGGGAGGAGCCTGTGAAGCAAGGCTGGGGCAGGGAAGAGAAGAGGACCGCCCAGAAACGCACTCGCGGAGCCGGCTGGCAGTCACGCCAGCAGAGGGAGCTGAAGGCTAATAGCTGGGAGCCGCTTGCAGGTGGGCCTTTACCTGACGGAGACCACGAGGGACAGGATCTCCAGCAGCAGGGCCGCTCCAAAGACTGCCAGGGCGGCCGGCGGGGGCGGCGTGGAGGCGGCCCCGTACTTCAGGAAGCAGGTGATGGAGAGAATCAGAAACACTGTTGTCGACAGAAACACATCCAGGAGGGAGCTGAAGGTGGCACTGGCAAAAGTCTTCACGGGAGAGTTCTTTATAACCTGTTTGGGAGGTGGCGGTGGGGGAACGTTAACAGACACTGCTGGACATACCCACCTGGAGGAAGGCGACCCAGGCGGAAAGCAGTGGATGTCTACTGAGCACTTGCCTCCCTCGGACCAGGTGCAGGGCGAGAAATGCTTCACACAGCCGTCTCCCTACTACTACCCCCCGCCCAACAGTGAGGAAACTGAGGCACAGAGAAGTGCAGAAATTTGTCCAAGGTCACAGAGCAGCTGACTACAAACCAGTAAATTCTCACAGGCGTGGGACACACTGAGCCCAAAATACACTGGTGACAGGAAGGTCACGTGCTAGAAGCCGCGTCCCAGACTCAGGGCTTCAGGACAGAAGCAGAAGGCGGGGCTAGGGCAGCAGCAGGTCAGCAGTAACAGTGATGGCAAGAGTCTGCTCTGGGCCTGGGCCTGCATGGCGTGCAGGGGGACAGACAGGCGGGAAACAATGCCCCTGGGGGGCTCACAGCCTAATGGTGGGCAGACAAGGGTCTGAGATGGTGGTGTGGTCAGTGTGACAAAGCGACATGCACGGGGTACTAGGGAATCACAGCGAGGGGGAAAACTGATGACAAAGCCAGAGTCCGAGAGAGAGGCCAGACCCAGGCACCAGGTGGACCCTTGCGGGGACCGGCCTCACTCCACGCTCACACGGTTCTTGAGGAGGAGATGCTCCTCATCTCGGGGTACAGGTCAGAGGCCAAGGCAAGGGGCTACCCGAGGTCACACAGGCAAGGAGCCTGGCCAGGGCTGTAGTGCCTTGACCACATCACCTACTGTCCCTGGGCCTCGTTTCCTTATCTGGGAACAAGGATGAACTCTGGACCAACACCTTATGGGCGACAGTGATGCTTCACTGGGAAAACGCTGAGTGTGATAGGGGCCTAAGTGGGGACGGCCTGGAGCCTTCCGCTGCTCCTGCAACCCTCCCCTCCTCGCCACCCTGCCCCAAGTTTCAGGGGCAGCACCCCACCTGCGCCCCAGACTACAGGCTCATCCACTCCCGTCACCTTCTGTGGCTCGGCCACATGACCTCCACACAGCACAGTCTGATGGTGCCACCCCCTGCTCTGGATCCTTCCCAGCTCTCCTGGCCTTTGGCATAACGTCCACCACGCAGGAAGCTGCCCACCTGCCAGATGGAAGCACCCCCAGGTCCCTGGAGGCACCCAAGCTTTGTCTCATCTCCAAGGTCTGCAGCTGCCGGCCCCTCTCTGGGACATTCCCTACTGGGTTAGCTGCCAGCCCTCCCACTGACACGGCTCCCTCTAGGCCCTCAAGCTGGGGTCGGTGTGCTCTGAGGGCCTTCCGGGACCCAGGGGTCTGGGGTCTGACTTCTGCCAGGTTACTGCTTCCCCGAGAGTGTCTGTCATCTCTCCGCCTCAGTCCCAGGAGCAGGATGCTCAGGGAGCATCCGGTGATGAGAGGGGTGGGTAGCCTGTGCCCGCTGCTAGGGAGGCTCTGCACTCAGCACCGGGGTTGGGGGGTGTTCCACTCTGGTGATGGGGTCTCAGCCTCTCAGCCTTCCCTGGCCTTGGCTTTCTTTTGGCAAAATGGGGATCATCGTAAGCTTGCTTGAAAGGCTGCTACATGGACTTAAATGAGATGATGTTCTGCTCTCCAGGCACCAATCAACTGACTCGAAAGTCCACATGAGGAGCCCCGCCTGGGGTGTTCACAGGTATTCAGGTCCCAAGAGGCTCATGAAACCCAACCCCACAGGCATGACCTGCCCTGTCTATTTCACCAGGACTTTTGGGCCTGGTCGGGCCCTGGATGCAATAGGCACTAAGGGGTGATCCTCTGGATGAACAAATGGAAGTCGAAGGGGGAATCCTTTTGGCTCTGGGCTGGGAGGGTATGTGTTTTTGACCTTGTAACACTAAGCCGGGTTAGGTCTGGGAAGACTGCAGGGGGCTGGCTGCTTGTAACTCCAACCAGGCTCTAGGCTCCTGAGTCTGTCCATTGCCCCCATCAAGCCCCACCAAGCACTTGCAGGTTTGGGGACTGGACACCACATAGAGTAGAGAATAAGAGATGGGCTCCTGCCTGCCTCCCCAAGCTGAGAGTCCAAGGAGGGAGGCATATGATTCAACAGTCCCACAAGAAGAGGTTTCAAAAAGGGATTCCAGCTGTGAAGATATGGTGTAACCGAGTTGGGGGCGGGGGGCGGGGCGGGAATCCAGTCTGCAGTCAGGGACTGTTTCTTGGAGGAAGTGACGTCTGGGCTTAGAGTTACAGGACAGCAGGAATTAAGGCAGGGGAGGGCAGTGGAAGGGAGCTCAGCCCTGAAGCGTCTGGGAAAGCCCAGCGAGGTGGCAGGCCTCTGACTCTTGTCCCATCTCAGTGGGAAGAAAGCCAACAGGGAACAGGGAGAGAAGTGCTGCTGGAGAACAGAAGAGGTGGGGCTGGAGCCCTCTCCCCATACTAGGCCTCCAGGGGCTGGAGCACGGCCGGGGAGCCTGGGCACCCACCACCTGAAGGGGAAGCAGACCAAGACCTGAGTTGCTATAGAGAGATTTAGGGTTTCCTCCCTTGTGGTGATAAACTCACATATAGATGAAATTCAGGGCTTACATACAGACTGTGGAAGATCAAAATGAGCCTTCAATTTCCTGTTGCTCAGGAAAACGAAAAAAGGCTGCCCAAGCACAAGACTGAGAGCTACTGAGTAAAACCTGCATGTCTTTAGTAAAATTATGAGGAAACACACACCTCTTCTTGATAGCTGGTCCTGTAGGCCCGCTCGAGCTCCGGATCCAGGAAGTTCAAGCTGAACTGGTTAATGGGTGGCTTAAAAAAGTAGTCTTTCATCAGGCTAGAAGAGATGATAAATGCAATCAATCAACATGCAGCACAATAGTCACATTTATTCTATCAGAGGACCACAGTTAGCTACTGAGATGCCATTTGTGGAGCGTGTCACAAAGACTGTACCTGAAAGTCACTGCACAATAGACATTGCTCAACCACCCCTTTAGAACTCTCTGGAAAGTCCTTCATGCTTCTACACAGAATCCCATTTCAGGCTGCACCTCCATGAAAGAATGCCCATTCACCACAAATATAACACACAGCATTAGAACTGTGCTTTTGAAAACATCTTCTGGCATCCAGAATTAGAAGGAGGCGGCAGCTTTTTTTGTTCCATGAAATGCTCCCCTCTGAAGGACCAGCAGGTCCCTGCATGGATCGTGCTTCTGTTGATTCGGAGGCTTCCTTGCACACATAATTCAGAACTGGCTGTCCTGTCACTCAGAGCACTGACAGTAATTACCACCGTCACCGCTAACAGGTTGTTATCACAAAATTGTGTTTACAGTCAGTGTAATTTTGGAGCTGTTGTCACATATGCAGATTGCATGTGAAACCTGAAAAATGATAATGCTCGATGATTTTAATAGCAGAGAAATCAAGCCTCCTTTACGTGACTCTCATTCTTTTACGGAAGGCTAGCAAACAGTCATATCCTTTTTATCCTGCAGAAAATTACTATAAATCTAAGGGGACGTTAATATAATTTTAAAATGATAATATAGCTGTGGGATGTCTCTCTGCTTCACACAGTAACTACCAGAATTATTAAATCAGATGAAATACATGAAGTGCCTTTCAGGCACCGAATACATAGTAAGGGTCACTGCACTTCCTCCTTTCCACGCTCAGACTGGACTCCTGGTGCTAAGTGTGAGATTCCTTACTGGCTCTCAGGCTCAGAAGAGAAAAAAATTCCACCCCCAAATGTTGACCCCGCCCCCCCATCTTCCCTTTCACTTGGTGAGTGTGGACAAAGGGAAAAACAAAGCAGCTACAAGGAGGAAACGTAACGGCTTTATTTCTGCAGTCAAGAGGCAAAGTGAAAGTTGCTCTGTCGTGTCCGACTCTGCGACCCCATGGACTATACAGTCCATGGAATTCTCTAGGCCAGAATACTGGAGTGGACAGTAGTTCCCTTCTCCAGGGGATCTTCCCAATCCAGGAATCGAACCCAGGCCTCCTGCCCCTGGTGACTCAGTTGGTAAAGAATCTGCCTGCACTGCAAGAGACCTGGGTTCAATCCCTGGGTTGGGAAGATCCCCTAGAGAAGGGAACGACTACCCACCCCAGTATTCTGGCCTGGAGAATTCCATGCAAGTCCATGCGGTTGCAAAGAGTCAAGAGGCAGGACCCACACTGTAAGCTGCGCTGCCCGTTTGAAATGAATACTGGGCCATCCCAGTGCTTCTGGGAACAGGGATGAGCTCATGTTGGATCAATCCGCTCTCAGACAGCGGCCACACACCCTGAGGTGTTAGTCACTCAGTCGTGTCCGACTCTTGACAACCCTGTGGACTCTAGCCCACGAGGCTCCCGTCTGTGGGATTTCCCAGGCAAGAAGTCAAGAATGGGTTGCCATTTCCTTCTCCAGGGGATCTTCCTGACCCAGGAATCAAACCCGAGTCTCCTACACTATAGGCAGATTCTTAACCATCTGAGTCTCAAGGTAAACCCTGAACAAAATATAAAAGCAATTGGAAGGCACTGGCAATTGGACTGAGGCAGTAAGAAAATGGAGCTACACTTGGAAGAAGTTGAATTTGTGGGGGGTTTTTTCATCTGCAGAGAGCCACTAGTCAGCACCACATGTAGGAATGGCTAAAACTCAGAAAGAAAAGCTCCAGTCTCACTGATTTGGAAAACCAGGAGATAGAGTTCAGCATGCCCACAGATGGAAAATGAGATTGGACATCCCAGCAGGAGAGGACCAGAGAAGGGGGAGCCCTACGTTCTGCACACAGGCTCTGCTCCCATCCCTGGCAGACCCTTGAAATGCACATGTGTGTGGCCGACTCCAAGCAGCCTAATAAAGGCAAAAAGAGCAGCTACTGCCCACCTCAGGGGAGACAGAGTTTGGTTTGAGTTCAGATCAGTTATCTGGCTGCTGAAACAAACAAAAAGTTGATACTCTTCAAAGGAATGTAACAGAATGGAGAGTTCTGTATACAATGTGCACAACATAATCCAAAATTACTAGACAAGCAAGGAAACAGGAAAACATGGTCCCTCCTCAACAAAAAGCAATCAAAAAAAGAAACCAACCTGAGGTTACCAAGAGGTTGGAATTGGAGGTTTGTTGTTTATAATGTATATATATGTAACATGTGAAAACCATAACATAAAGGATGAGAGGAGACTTAATGTACCTATACTGATACAAGATTTCTACATTTAACGTGAAACGATACAATATTAACCATAGGAAGACTACAAAAATATAAGACTGCCTACAGCAGCCACTAAAAGAAAAATAATACAAAGAGTTATGGCTAAAAAGAAAATACATTAAAATAAAAAGGCAGATATTGTCAGAGTGATTTAAAAAGCAAGACCCACAGGAGATGTATTTCAAATATAAAGACCCAGGTTAGAATGTTTTTTAATGGAAAATGATGTAGCATGCAAACAGTAGCTAGAGTGACTGTTAATATCAGATAAAGTAGTCTTCAAGACAGAGTATTACTAGGCACAAAGCCGGACACTTCAAAATGATAAAAGGATTAATTACCAGTGTGTATTACCTTGTATCACAAGTGTGTATGTACCTAAAAAAGAGCTTCAAAATACTTGAAACAAAGAAACAAAGACACAGACAATTCTGTGAGACAGATACAGACAATTCCATAACCATAGCTGGAGATTATTTATTATCTCAATAAATGATAGAAATAATAATAATCTTACAATTTAAAAAAAATAATAATAATAATAATCTTACAATTATCTCAATGGAAAAACAGCCCGAAATTTCAGTAGAGAGACACATGATCTGAACACTGCTGCCAACCACCTGAATCTAATTGAGGTTTATGGATCGCAACATCCTGAGAATGCAGAGCATTCATTCTTTTTAAGCGTGTATGGTACATTCACCAAAACAGACCACAGGCAGAAATCACAGAACAAGTTCTAATGAATGCAAGAGGAATGAAGTCACATAGTGAGTGTATGCCTTTGACTACAAAGACAATCAATCAAACATTAATAACTAATGTATCTAAGTACCATTTTTTCACTAGCCAGGGTTATTTGGAGGAATAAATAATGCCTGTGCTAGGGCAGGGAAAATATAAAATGAGTTGTTGTGCTGGAAAGTAAGAAATGAATGAGCTAAAACAAATGAAACAAATGAAAGAGCTATGTCAAAAGGACGCAAGAGCCAGCCTGAATGGGGGCTTCCTATGGCCGAATCAGGATGACTAGGGCATCACACTCATTAGGACAGTGATCAATGATGCCCTGTTAAGTAAAACAGGACTCCATGCGGGTCTACATGGATTTCCACGTCCATACATGGAGAGATTAAGTGGTGAGTGGGGAGAGGTTGTTCACTGCAGAACGCCAAGTGCTGAGTGGTGAACGTGCTGTCAGTACTGACGCAGGACAGTCGCCATGCTGACCAGCACAGTGAGGACTATTACAGGTGAGAGTCATCAGTGCAGTGTGATGAGGAATGGGATCTCTACATGATCCCATGGGTGGCCGACTAGTCACAGGGAGAAAACAGCAAGCACAGACTGGAGAAGCTGGCGACCCTCGCCCAGCTGATCAATCTCACTGCCTGACGAAGGTCATCACAGAGGCGCCTCGGGCCTCTGGGTCTGGGGCTGGAGAAGACAAGTCCCCTCCATTGGGTATGGACACACCCACAGCCCAGACAGAATCCTGAGGGGACATCACACAAAACCAACTTCAGGAAGATTTTATGTAAGAGCCTGGCCTGCGTGCTTCAAAAAGTCAATGTCTTGGAAGATGAAGGATGATGGTTGAGGAACTGCTCCCAGATTTGAAGATGGAAGAGATCTGACAACCACATAAACACAGCACATGACCCTGGACTGGGTCTCAGACCAGAGGAGAGGACATGCTGTCGGGGACGCAGGGGGCCACCCCACGGAACCGGAACAGGAACTGCAGCCTGTAACTATGGTCATATACAAGAACACCCCTGTTCTCAAGAAATACAGTTTTAAGGGGTAGAGAGCACAATGTGTCCAAGGTATTGCAAATGGTTTAAAAAAAAACAAAACAAAACATAACTTTCACAGGGAGAGAAAAGAGGATGAAACAAGCACAGCAAAGCATTAAACATTGGTAAACTGGGTATAAGGGGAATAAAGGGAGTCCTCTGTGTTATCCACTCTGTTAGTTCCAAGTTACTGACACATTGACACTGGAGGGCAAACACATGGGGGCGGGGGGCTCAGAAAAGGAGCAGCGGGGGCGGGGGCTCTACCTGCAGACCTTGGCTGCATCTTACCTATCTTCCTTGATAACATCAACAAAGTGGGCGTCCGTTTTCTCCCGGATGTTCTTGAACCTCAGCGGAAGGAGCGCCGACTGATCCAGGCTCACGCCTGCCCACCTGCCCTTCTCCTGTAAGATCTCGCACAGAGAGGTCTGACTGTTGGTGAGCTTCTCCTCTGGGGGAGGGCTCAGAAGTCCGTTTTGCGTTTTGGAGCTGGGTCCTCCGCAGGCCTGCATCAGGACAAGCCGGGCAAACGCAGAGGCTTGCGTGCGGGCCGCAGTAGCGCCATCCCCCAACTCAGCCACACCAGAGGCCCTGGACTGTGCCCCACACACTGCAACCTGCACCTCTGGGCCTCTGCTCTAACCATCTGCTTCTCCCCATTGCCCCTGCTCCTCCAGGTGACCAGGACAGTGGTATCGCAGGGAGGGCCAGTAAGGAGGTGGGGGCAGACTGAAGCTCTGGAGTTTCTCCTTTCTCACCCTGAGGATGCCCCTCTTCTCCTCAACATCCACCTTCCACCAGCCGCTCAGTCTAGCCCCATGGACCCTCCCTAACTCCCCTCAGCCATACGCCCTCAGGTCTCATTGCCGTCAGGGAGTCCCACCAGGTCAGCATCCATCCTGCTCTTTATCCGTCTGTCCAAAACCCAGAGGGCTAGAAGGTGTGCGGTGATGTCACCCAGGAGGAGTTACCCTCGGAACTGAGAAGGTGACCCAACGGGACGTCCCCTCTGGTGGGCACACCGGGAGAGGCGCTGGCAAGGACCAGGGCCGAGAGCTGGTACCTTAGTGCTGTTCTTGGGCTCCTCCTGACAGCCATTCTGGACCGCTCCGCCTTCTGCACCAGCTTCTGACTTGGGAGTGAATGTGATTCCGCATGACGGGCAGGTCTGTAAGAAAAGCACAGAGCGTAGGAGCTCACTCGGCAACACAACCTCACTACGTGACTCAGATGAGCCCACTGCTGTTGCAAACTGTCACACAAGAAGGGCACAACCCAATGGAAAGTTTACCAAACGTCTCAGGATGAGTTACAAAGGAACAGGCAGCGTGAAAATGGAAACACATCCATCCACACAGGCCTGTATGTGAATGCACCCTAACAGGGCTACTCTTCAGCAGAAACAACTCAAATGTCCATCAGTGGGTGAGTGGATCAATAAAATGGGGGATGTCCATAGAACGAAACATTATGCAGCTCTCCAAAGGGATAAAGCCCTGATATACACGACAAAATGCATGAACCTTGAAAACTCACTCAGTGAAAGCAGCCAGACACAAGAGGCCACGTGTCATAGGACTCCATCCGCATAAAATGTCTGGAAAAGGTGACTCCACAGAGACGGAAGGGAGACTAGTGGTTTACAGGAATGAGAGGTGTTAAGGGGATGCAGGGTGACTGGAATGGGTGTGGGGTTTCTTTTCAGGGGAATGGAGATGTTCTAAAATTGACCGTAGCGATGGCTGTACCACTGAATTAGATGCTCTACAAGGGTGAATTTTATTGTATATCAATCATATCTCAATAAAGCTCTTGCTAAACTAGCCACTAACCCATACTCGAACCCTAAGTGAAGGTTCTCAAGCTCCCTGGGAAGGTGGGCTGTTCTTGTAAAGCGGAGGGATGAGCTTACAGACCCAGCCCTTCTCACATGCTTGCAGGAATTAGTTGACCTCGAAAAGACCCAACACTGCCAGGTATAGTATTGATACCACACAGGGAACATAGCCTGTAGTTTACAATAACTACAAAGAGAAGATAACCTTTAAAAATGTCAACTGCTATATTGTATACCTATAATTCTTGCCTGATGAATCCCAAGGACAGAGGAGACTGACAGGCTGCAGTCCATAGGGTCACACAGAGTCAGACACGGCTGATGAGACTTAGCATGCACAACTTATATCATATTGTACAAAAAACATACTTCAACTTTTAAACAAGTACTGACCTGGATAATATTGTGTTGGCCAAAAAGTTTGTCTGGATTTTCATACCATTGTGCAGAAAAACCCAAACGAACTTTTTAGCCAACCAAATAGAAAGGGCAGAGCTTTCATTTCTCACAAACCAGGGTTCAAATCCCTTTTCTTTTCTGGGGGAAATTGTATTGATTCTAAGTTTAAAACAAATGAAACAGAAACCTTAGAGAAATATGTCTGCCCTGATGGAGATGTTCTCGTATCTTGACATTCCCTTGATCTCTGGGGGGAGTCCCTTGTGCTCCATGAGGGTCTCACCAAGTAACAGTGGGTGGGTTTGATCCCCTGCCCCCTAGACACACAGCAGCTTGAACTATTTGCCAGCTTTGTTTTAATTGGATTAAAACACCCTACATACTGGGTTTTGTCAAGCACACAAATACCCCCTGTGAAATGTTTGCTAGATCATTAAAGGCCTGTCTCTCCTCTTGAGCAGCTGTTGGCATCTCTGACCCCAAGAAGCCCTCGTTGGGGGCTTTGGGGGCACGCCTGAATTGAGCAGCTGACATGCAGGGCAGCCTCTCTGAAGGCGCAGTGGGTCAAAGCCACTGTTCTAATGACAGCAGCTGCCATGACATGGAGACGCCTCCGTGCCTAGGACGTGCCAACGCACCCTGTCAGGTCCTTATCCATGCAACACCCATGGTCTCATGTGCCTGATCTCTGTTAATAATTCTCCTGTCATTGTTGCAAGGCAGAAGTGACTGGCCACAGTGGGGGTCAGACAGCGGGGCTCCTGACCCCTGACCACCACAAGGCAGCCTCCCTTTGCCTCCTTTCCTGGCACAAAGGGGACCCAAGAATAATCCTGGCACTTTGATCGCCTCTGCGTCATTCTCCTGAAGTGACCCAGGCAGTTACAGTCATCTCCTGGCTCCTTTAAGTGGCACCAAGGGAAGCTTCACCAAGACCAGCTAAGGTCCCCGGGACAAGGGACTGTTCTCACCAAGGCGTGTGCTGGCTGTTGCCCAGGAAACCCAAGCTCCCCTGGAGACAGCCAGGAGCAAGCTCTACATCTTCCCAGATTACCCCACAGCCGCCCCCATTAGGACGAGAGCTCTGGAGGGAAGGTTGTAACTATTTCTCTAATGCACTCAGGTGCCTCTGTATTTGTTTTTAACACATTTCACATTTCAACACACACACACCCTATATTCTCTTTAGAATGTATGGCACGGAGCTATAAGATAATTTTTTCTTCAGAAGAGAAGGCTACTTCTCTTCACAAAATAAAACCAGCTCTAAGCCAACAGCTGTTAGGGGTGGGGGAGGGGGACAGGGAGACCTCTCTTCTGAGAATCAAGGAGGAAACATGAGGAAAGTCCTGCTTTGCCTGCTCAGTCTCAGCAAGCCTCCTAGGACCAGGAGAAGTGTCCCTTGCCTCCGAAATTCGAGACGCAGGTAGAATGTGGCAGACAGGACCACACATGCAGCTAGAGCACGCATGCCCCACGGGGCCTGTGCCGAGTCCCCACGAGCACCTGGGTAACACTGTGATCGGCCCACTCCCACCCGAGGGCACTGAGGCACAGGTGCAGACCCCAGCCACACGTGTGACGTCGCTGGGTGAGCAGGGGCCGCCTCCCATGTGGGGCAGAGGCTGCCCAGGCTGCAACCTGCCCCAGGAGGGCCAGGCACCCTCCCCAAGCTAGCAGGTCGGCACAGGCACGCACACTCCCAAACGGATGACTGCTGTTAACAAGATCCTAGAGAAAAGTAGAGGCCGAATATTAGAGGAAGACAGAAGCAGTAATTGTTACAGAAAATGAAAGGCATCCAGAAGCAGTAAGAACAGCAAGCGGACAGCCTGCAAATACTGGAGGCAAAGTAATGAACAAATGAAACACACATCTGTAAGAACCAGGCACAAAACCTCCGAGTCATGGAGTGCAGAACCCCGGAAACCTCCTCAGGTTTCTGAGCCCTAAACGACCACTGAGTTTAATAACCGAGGCTGATAAGCAAGAAGAGTGTCATTGTGCTGTGATAAAGTTCCACCAGAAAGTCAAAGTAAGAAAATAGTTGGTATTTGGGGAAATCCCCTACATGTGCAATACTCTACTAACCTGATGATGCCAATTAAATGAGCTGGACTAACCTTCCCATTTCAATTCATGTGTAGTGTAGTATATAACAATAATAACTATATTTATAACAAAACAATACAAACATAATATTTTATATGTGTATACTTAATGTTTTACTTTGAAACACTTTTAGACTTAAACAGAGTGGGAAAGACAATTCAGGGAGTCCCATACGAAAACCCCAGCTTCACTGAAAGTTAGTATCTTACATGAACCTTGGTCCAGTTATCAAAACTAAGAGCTTAACACTGGCACTGTACTATTAACCACACTGCAGATTTGGAAAAAAAAAAAAATACTGATTTGTCAAGATTCATTCCACTATTTGCAACAGATTTGCTTTCACTGCATATATTTTACTTTATTTTTTTATTCATTTTGGCCATGGCACGTGGCATGTGGGATCTTTGTTCCCCGACCACAGATCGAACCTGTGGCCCCAGCTGTGGAGTCCTAACCACTGGGCCACCAGACAAGTCCCTGATGCAGTTTTCATTCAGATGTTCTTTTCCTGTTCCAGGATCCCATGCGCACTTAATCTCCTCCAGTCTGGGACACTTTTTAAGAGTCCTGGTCCTTCAACTTGGATTTATCTAATGTTTCCTCAGAAGCTGATGGAAGTTCAGGGTTTGAGGGAAGAATCCCACAGAGGGGATGCCCTCTTCTCTGCACAACATGCGGTGGTGGGGGTACACAACACAGCTGGTTTCTTTCACTGTGATGCTAACCATCATTGAAGGTGGGCTCTGCCAGGTTTTCCATTGCCAAGTTTCTCTCCTTCCCTTTATTTGTTCACATATTGGCTGAGCTGCACAGCTTGGGCGATCTCAGTTCCCGGGGACTGAACCTGGGCCAGGGCAGTGAAAGTGCAGAGCCATCACCACTAGGTCACCAGGGAACTCCCTCAATATCCTTCCCTTTAAAATGAATAACTACCTGAGGGGAGATGCTTGGAGGCTATGCAAATGTCCTGTTTGTCCTTAAACTTTTATCCACTTCTGTTAGAACTCACCAATGGATCGTGCCTGAAGCAATTATTACTGTGATGCTCTAAAGCTGATTTTCTTTCTCTCATTCTTTTTATAATCTATTAGCTGGAGTTCTTCTACAAGGAAGAGCTATCAATTTATACTTGATGTGCTTCCTCCTAATTGAAGGAAACATGCACACGACTAAAACTATAGACGCAACTTGAAAAGTCCTTTTTAAAAAAAAACAAACAAACTTACTTTGCATCCACATTTGAGACACAGCATTCAGATTACTATTTACTTATTTGCACAGCAGCTTCATGGAGGTACAATTTACATTGTATCTACCCAACTCACCATCTAAAGTATATAGTCTTCAGTATAGTCACAGAATTGTGCAACCATCACCACCAATTAACTCAGACAACTATTTACAATAAATACTTAATGTCTAAACTGACGTAGGTTTGATCCCTGGGTCAGGAAGATCCGCTGGAGGAGGAAATGGCACCCACTCCAGTATTCTTGCCTGGAAAATCCCATATATCTATGGGATTTATGAGGAGCCTGGCGGGCTATAGCCCATGGGGTTGCAGAGTCAGAAATGACTGAGCACTCATGCACAAACTACACACACAGACAGAGAAAGAGAAAAGTCTATTACTTTTTCCATCTATTGATACAATGAAATAAAAGACCCTCACTTCCTCAAACTGGATTGAGCCTATTCATAATGATTTCACATATAAATAACAAGGAGATAAAAGAGGAGATTATTTTCTTAGAGTTATTCAAAAAGCCACAGCAACTGAAACAGCAGGGTGGTCCCAGGTGTGCGTGTGCAAGCTAAGTCGCTTCAGTCATGTCCGACTGTGCAACCCTATGGACTATAGCCTGCCAGGCTCCTCTGTCCATGGGATTCTCCAGGCAAGAATACTCGACTGGATTGCCATGCTCTCCTCCAGGGAATCTTCCTGACCCAGGGATTGAACCCACATCTCTTGCCTCTCCTGCGTGGGCAGACAGATTCTTTACCACAAGTCATATAAGTATAATATAACCCATATGAGCTGGAACAGGTCCTCTATGAATCACCCCTACATGGGCAAATCCACACCACTAGCCTCATTACCAACTGCAAACAGGGAGAAAGGCCCCGTGAGCACATGCCCTGGGTTCTGAATAAGGGACTGAGGCAAATGCACGAAGACCAGCCGAGCAGCTGCCTCCTGGGGAGGCCTTTCAGAGGCGACGTAAGATGCTCTCACAGCTCATGGGGCTCAGTGGGTGAGTGCCAGCGCTCTAGGGGACCCCTTTCCCACACTATGTGATGCCAGGACCTTCCTGAGCAGCATCACTCACAGCCAGTCACTCAAGAAGCCAAGGCCTGGGTGTGAAGGGTTCCCTCTGACCTAAAACCTCAGGGCCAAAGCCCTTGACCTCTGACACCACTATTGTTTCTTAGCAGGTCATCACCGTACTCAGACTATCTTATGAAATAACAGGTGGCAATTCTCCAGCTGTGAACTGGGTACAAGCGACAGAAGCAGAAAACAAGAGCTTTGCAGGCATTCACCTTGGCTCTGTTCAGTTCTGCCCAGGCTACCAGTGCAGCCCTCAGTCTAGCTCTGCAGAGTTACAGGTCTCTGTGCATTATTAAAAAGTTAAAAAAGCCGAAAGGAAGCTGTACTTATCTATTTCATGCCAGGCACCATGCTAGGCACTCAGGAGAAACTGAAGTTATGTAACACACGGGCCCTGCATGCAAAGAGCTCACAGAAAGGTGCATAAGAAATGAAAGCACATATTTCAGGTTGCGTGTGTTATAACCAAGCAGTACAGACTGACTGAGCTAGACTTCAGAGACAGGGAGGCAGCATTACGAGCTGGAGGAATCACAGGAAACTAAGGGGCAGGGCAACAGGAAGAGGGGAGTCTGTGGGGACAACGAAGCAAGCGCGTCACAGGCGAGAGGCGTGACAGGACCAGACGCTTGGATTCACTCCCCAAGAGTTTATGGAACCCCTTTCCTCTAAGTCCTTGGTTCTTTTTTGAAACTGCAGCTGAGTCACTCTAACACCGAGTTCCCCTGCTGAGTTTATGATCAATCTATCAAAAACCTTATTCCCTTTCCTGTGCCCTCTGACCTCAACGCTGGGCTAACTGAACACGCCTCGGCCAGCGTCAGGAGACTAAGATGGTATCGCCGACAGCATCATTAGCGCATTGAATTGTTGCTGTTGGCATTTTTCCAGGGTTAGATGAGCCACAGACCCCCAGCCATGGGTCACCAGGGACCCCAGGCCAGAGAATCATGAACCAGAGCCATCCTGACTCCTGAAACCACAATTAAGAAATGCCGCAACACGATGACTAACTCCAGCTTCACTAGTCTTCCCCCTTTAACTCAAAGACCAAGCGGGAGTGGGTCTGAGGCTCGTCTCCCACTGTATCGCTTGGCACCTGCAGATAAACCCTGACTCTGCTGCAGACTCAGGAGTCCTTGGGCTTGGTTATAGAACTCCTTCCACTAGTCAAGCAGGCCCCCAAAAGGTGCAGCTTGAAAGAAGAAATCTTTGGTGAAGAGGCCAGAGAACTCTGCATACCACTTCGCTCTCTGGAGACCTACCCATGCATGTTACCGTGCTAAAGCTCTGAGAAGGCCTAGAGCAAAGAGACATTTTCAGTGTCCCTTAACCCACACTGACTTGACTGCAGAACACTTTTTCCATACTTGACACCTAGGCCATCCTGAGAAACTACTGCTCAAGGGAACCTACTTGGGGAAACCCTCTCTATGACAGGCTCCCTCAGCTGGGCAGGGTTTCCCGTGCTGGGCAGGGGCCAGGGGGATATAGGGAGATAGAAATGCCCACGAGAGCCAACTCTTGATGGCCAGGGTGGCAGCAGCATCCAAGGGAAAGAAGACTGTGGACAGAGAGAGTCTGCAGATCCTGGGGAAGGACGGGGAGGAACTTGTCTGTGACCCAGCAAATTAGAAAGGCTCACGGTAGTGTGGATGACACAGGCGACAGGCCAGGGGCCCACGTGGGGCGCTGCCCACTCACAGCAGGAATCCTCCCGGAGACCCGGGCCAGGGAGTGCTCGTGCACTTGTGCCCTGTTCAGAGACTCCTACCGGAGGGGAGGCCTTGCCCGTCAGATTGTGATCTACGTGCTCCTTACAGCAGACCTCAGTGTTCTGCCTTTCGAGTCCAGGATGACAGTTCACAGCGACTCACTCAGGTCCCTGGAGCGTATGACTCTCAGTCGCATGCCCTGGCCCAGCCGACGCCCAGGAACCAGGGCCCAGAGCAGGGCTATGAGAAGGGACCCTGAGTGGCAAATCCTGGCATGGAGACCAGGCCTCCTGTCTCCTCTTGCTCCTTCCACTCCGTGAATCTAGGAACGCTACCTTCAGGGTGTCCTCATCTCAGGATGGGGATGTCCTGTTATCCTCCCAAAATTAATTTGAGAGTATACTTCATATGCTCTCATCGTCCCCTCCGGGAAGGGGCACAGAGATCCTTCAGGGATCACAAGATTATCTGGAAAACTTACACATGGCAATAGAGAATGCTAAATTGCTTTTGCCTAACCAGACCCAAAATACGTAAGTATATAAGTAGATTTATAGCTAGAATAAGAAATGTTGTCGGGAGGACAGAACAGCTTCGTAAGGCAACTGAGTGCAGAACTGCTGTTGCTGACGCTGCAGGCATGTGGCGCGGTGAGGTCCACAAGGGCCCTGCCCTCACAAACACACGCACGCACATCATCTCAAGTGGCACACAAATGCAATGAAGCGCTTACTTCTGGCTTGAGCTGTTTCTCTACTTGACTACAGTCCAGTTGGAAGCCTGAGGAAACACTCTCCTCCGGTAAGAAGGCCAGACTTGGAAGCCACGCCCTTGTTGCCTCCCTGCTCTTCCCGGCCTGGCCTGTGCTCGGTGCTGGCTCCGAGGGGGGTCCCTCTCTCTGACTCCCGTGAGACAGCAGCCCAGGCAAAGGAGCTGGCTCCAAGTGTGCAGGCACTGCAGGGCTCTCTGCCACACCCACCGTGGCACACCCGCCAGAGAGCGTGCGGGAGGAGGGGGCCAACACCCTCTCCTCAGCAGGGGTGACTGCACCTCTCCCCTCCCGCGAGGGGCCACGGGGCTAGGCCTGCAGACCGGGGCTGCCACCCCGGGAGGAGGGGGTGCTCCTGGCTTCCAGCAGGGGGAGGCCAGGGAGGCTGCTTAGCATCACACAGCACACAGGACGCCCCCGTCACAACGAGTTCTCCACCCAGAGTGTTGATGGTGTCGAGGCTGAGGAACCCTGCCCCGAGGAAACAAAGCACGTGATGAAAATGATGCGTGTGTGGTCCACAAACCTGAACACGGGAACCACACACGGCACCTGGAGGAGAGGCACCACAGAGTCCAACACAGCGAAATAAGCCGAAGGCTGCAGCCAAGTGTCACACCATGAAACACCAAGACCGCTAGCCTTCAACTGTTTTAATGGACAAGGACACGTGGGAACGTGCTGGGTCACAGCCACATCGGCAGGCCATCATCCTGACCACATGTCACAGTGTTATTCGAGAGCACAAAACAGTGAAGTGAAAAGGTTTTAACTGTCTCTTTAAAAAAAAAAAAAAAAGAAACGGCAAATATGTAAACTGTAAAAATAAACAAAAGGTATCAGTGCAGTGGGGGAACTACATCAACAGAGGAACGACTCACATTAGAGTGCTTTTGCAGGCTCGGGGCCCATTGTGTTAACTCCTTGGTGGTTTGTTAGGACAGGAATGGGTGCAGCCATGCAACCACCAGGCGATCTCTGTCCCACTGATGAACTTCTAGAATGTTCTTGGCGAGCCTGAGCTCCTCCAGTGAGGTATACAGCACGGGCTTTATCCATACCAACAAAACTTAAAATAATTATATAAAACACTGGATTTCAGGAGACGTATGAGTACTTGAGAAAGTGGTCTCTGAAATAAGATATGAACTAGGTCTCAAAGCAAGACGCTGAGAGAATCACCTTGACTATCATCACGTTTCGTGAGCTTTCAGAAATTCCCCCCAAGACATCATAGTTCATAGAGAAAGAAAATAGTAACTCAAGTTAGAAGCAAGTCTATGTGTAAAAAGAAAATGGTGGTGCATAAAATATCATAAAAGCAAAGATATTAAAAATGCAAAATGCTGCTAACCTTATACTAAATTTTAAAATGTTAAAAAAAAAAAAAAATGAAAGGGCATTCCAAGTCTCTGCCACAGACCTGAAGGCTGCTTATTATTTCACATGTTCTACTGCAGAATTAATATCATGTTTTAGAAGTAGGAAAAAAAAAAAACTAACCTTAAGGTTATCAAAGGTTTTGACAGTCTGCGCCAAGTCACTGACACTCCCTGGCGACGCTGTCCCCTGTCCCCTAGGGCCTGAGGACACCCGCGAGCCGTCAAGGACCTCAAAGCCAGAAAGCAAGGCCTCTGAACAGCTGCAGTGAGACTCCTTCGCTCTCTGACCCGCTATCAGGTATGTCTTCAAACCTATGGATAAAAATTACAGTCAGCACAGGTGACACCAGCAGTGGTCAAAGCACAGCTCCGTCCTGTTCTCTGCGCGGGGCACTCTCCTGCAAAGTTGAGAGTAAAGCGAAAATGAGAAAAGGTCATATTTTCACTACTGCACCCGTGAGCTTCCCAGAGACGCAGAGCCTCACGGAGAACACCCGCCTCTAGGACACACCATGTCTTCCAGCTGTGTCCTCTGAGTGGCGGCAGCTCATGTCACATTCTGGGGCTGAAATGGGGGTTAAAAGTCCCTCTTTGGAAGGGTCTCATGGCCTCTTTCTGCCAGTGGCAGAGCCCACTGATGGCGGACCCTCTACAATTCTGGGGTTTGTTTCTATCTGTAGAGACCGGTTGTTGATCTTCATATTGGCCACTCTAGACATGAGGGTCATTACAGACTGTGTTACCTACGTCAGGGACTGCCAACCACACTGAAGGGGGAGACCAGGATGTGCACCATCAGGGAACTCAGCCCTCCCTCGATTCACATTCATCAAGTTTCTATGGGATCCAGACATTCATGGCAAGAACATCAGCATGTGTCAAGCTGCCATCTATGTGAATTTTATTCTCTCACCAAATCCCCATTTAAAACAAATGAAAAAAGCTGGTTAAGTGGACACTTAGCCTACAACTTTACAATGCCCACAAAGGCTGCAGTAGCAGTATACACTCCCCGGGGAAGCCACTGTGACGGGTGGTGGGCCCTGCTCTGGGTGTGCAGGACTATCTGCTGGGAAGGTAACAAGGAACAGCTTTTCCAGATGGAACCCAAGGGCTTTCTGAAAAAGAAGCAAGCCTGACTGAAAGAAATCCATTGTTAGTCTTTACTGGAATTTGACCCAGACTGTGAATTTATGAAAGGGAGTGACAATGTGATTTATTCAATAAATATTTATTTTAGGCCTGGTGTATGCTGTACACAGAGAATAAAATCAGAACAAAGCAGGGTTTCCATCTTAAAGAGTTTAAGCTGCAGCAGAAAGCGGTAAAGAAAAGCCATCATGGAGAGACTCAATCAAGAGGTGGCCAGTGTCTACACTTCTGAATCCACAGTTTCTCGCAATCAACTCATATTTAATAAATACTCTAAAATTAATCAAATGACCCTGGGGCTAATTCCTCAATAATCCTTAATCATTTTATAGTTAAACCATCTCGTCACTTCATCTTTCTTTCTCTCCCACCCTCCTTGTAAAATACTGTATGGTGTACTTTTTTTTTCATGTATGTTTTTAAGTCAACTATTCTGAGAATCTGTCAAGGACACCGAGGACACCTAAAGACACCCAGGAGTGCAGCCAACTCAGAGGTGGGAATCCAAAGATTGAGATAAATAATTTTAGATACTGACTGACTCCAAGGAGAGTGTCAAATGCTCACTCTTAACCTGAGGTCCTGAACTTCCCTATATTTTTTCCAAAAAAAATATACATCCCAAATATGTATAGGATTAGTCACAGTCCTGACTGCGCATAAACTAAAGAGGGACGTTAACTAGAATATCTCTGCCTGGGGATGCAGGGCCCGGCGCCAGCTCCACAGCACGAGCTCTGATGCCTGCCGTGGAGGGGACACCCCTGAGGCTTGTTGCTGTTCTCGCTCTGAATTGTGGCTACTGAGCTGCCACTCACCAAGCAAACATGTATCATGAGCCTCTGTTTACGATGCACTGTGATCATGCTGGGGGGACAAGTGTGAACACAGTAGCCACGGCCCTCCCCATACAGGCGGCTCCTGCAGGGGGACCTCGGCAGCGGGTCCAGGCCCAGAAGGCACGGGACGGGGTGCACCTTGCAAAGACTCAGTGGTTCAGAGAGGCCTCCTGGGTGATGTCTCCTCCATGCTGAGGAAGACGATAAAGAGAGGCCAGTCCTGTGAGAGCTGCCAGGACCAGGGGCTGGGGCAACCGTGTCAGGCTGTGGGTGTCGACAGAAAAACTGGGGAAGTGGCCTCCAGAAAGGGAGTGTTTGGCGGGCAGAGGCGGGGATGGAGGTGAGTGTCGCGTGGCTGGAACAGAGGACATGTCGGGGAGAGGGGTGGTCACACAGGGGCTGGAGTCCATGTCCTGCACTGGGCAGGCCGACTCCAGGAACCTTCACACAGGGGCCATGGGGAGGAGGTGGAAGAAGCAGGCAGGAGGCTGAGGAAAAACCAGGGAGCCCTGGGAACACTGGCCACAAGCGGGTGCAGAGGGAGTCAGGGGACAAGGGAGGTGGGAGACCAACGGGCAGAAACCTGCTCCCCAAAGTGTGGGGCAGCGGGAAGGCTTCGTGGCAGGCAGGTGTGACGGGTGAGGGCGCGTGGCTTCCGAGGGCGGGGGAGCCTAGGGCTTCAGGCTCCATCCCTTCGATACATGTGACGGGGTGAGACTCTTCATGGCTCTGCGTCCCACTGAGAACAGGACTCACCCCATGGGGCTGACTCGAGGATTAAATGATTAGCACACGTGCAGCCTTCACAGCAGTGCCTGGCACACGGCAAAAAGCCAGTAACATTAGCTACTATTATCAACCAGTGTGTTTGGCCTGCTTATCGCTGGGACTCTTTTTTTTACGCTCCTTCTATGTACAAAAAAGCATTTGGAGGACTGTTAAATCAATAACTGCTCCGAATTTGCTCCTAACTTGAATTTTCCTCTGGGGAGCCCCTAGTGACCAACCTGTACTAGTAACACAGCAGTGCTAGTATTCCAAAGGACAGACAAACGGATGTGTGACCAAATCGGTGACCAAGTTAAGCAACGTTCAATTTATGCTTCAATATGAAAAGTTTAAGTTTAAAGTGTAGCCTTCTGCTGAAACCGGAGTGGCAAGTGTGACACAGCCAGGCCGGATGTGAACTATCCCAGGGAAGTTACTTGGGCTGGGTGACTGGGCTGCAACCCCTTTAAAGTCTCCAGTCAAGAGAGATCATAAGACATAAGGATTTAATGAGTAACCACGCAGAGAGAACCAGGGGTCCAAGTTCGTTAGGACGGCTCTCTTTGAGCAGAAGGGCAAAATAAGGCAGCTGAATTATTTATTTTCTTATGTACAGTGTAAACAGGAGAACAATTAATAAGATTTCTTATATTCTTTCCTGGTAATTGACTTTGAACCTCGCCAGCGTGGATGCCTTCCATTGGCTTAATTTCATAGCAGCTAGAGAAGGTACCCAGAACTTCCAACGGGCAGAAGTGCCACCTGTGGCTACATGTGCTCAAGAGGCTGACGTGGTCCACAATCTTAACTACAGCATCAATTCTTTGAGGAGAAAACCTAAGCCTTGCACACAACTCGTGTCTAGTTTTCGTGAGCTGAGTGTAATTTGAGTGAGTGCCAAAGTTCATTTTGGAAAAGAAAGACGATTCTGGCCTCTTTATTTCAGTCTTTTTCTGCAGGACTTTTGCTCTGGAGGGCGATATCCCAACCTGAGAACCAAGGACATGAGTGTCAACCTGAAACCCGAAAGAAAAGAGGAGACTAATCAGGAAGGAAAGAATGCCTGGAGGCATGACCTTGGGAGTTAGAGGCGTGACACAGCAGACGCCTGGGAGCTTAAAACAATAAATGTAAGGGGAGGCCATCGGTTTGGGCTAATTCAGAACCAAACAGTCTAAAAACTCACTTCACTTTGTAACAAATTTTCCTCCTAACTAGGTCTGTGATGACCAAGTAGCATGAGGATTATTTACACTAAAATGCAGTCAGTCAACACAGAAAATAAAGACTCAAAGTGTTCAACCTTAATCTACCAAATAACCAGGGCCTACAAAATTATAGATATTTCATAACTATCTATTGCTTCTGCTTAAGAAGAGCAAAAGTTTTGGTGGGGAAAAAAAAGTATTTTCCATCTTATTAACATCACAACATTGTGGATGGGCCCTCTCTACTCCTACATGAAACAATTAATTAATTGCAAGGAGGTGATTCATCCTGATTGTCCCAACACTTGACAGTAAATCACAAGTTCTCAAGATAGCAAATGGCTGTGGGTGAAACTAACGCTCTTCTAAAAAAGTGAAGTGATGGGCACTGTGCCTGTGTGGCTTGATCTTGACTACACCTTTAGCCCAACCCACAAACTCTTACAAGAACACACATGTGCACACACTTGCCCCACACCTGCTCCTGCGGCTGGCGCCCCCAGTGCCAGCCTCCGTTTTCTCGCAGGAATGGGTACATATCACGGCCAAAGGTGAGTGACCGGGCAGTCACCTGGTGACCACGTTCCTGTGAGCTGTCTTCTGAACTTTCCTACTTGGCAAGAGGACGTGCTACCCTGTTCAATGCTGGAAACCAACACAGGGAGAGGCCAGTGTAACCACCTTCAAAGACCCACTCCCTCCAACTCTAAGAAGCTCCTGAATTAGGGTTTAATACCACAGGTCTTCAAAAGCTACAAAATGAGTTCTTTGAAAGACAGCATTTGGCTGTTTATGGAAACAGTCTGCCAGGTACTAACCATCTCTCATTCATTGGCTCATTCTCACATTCACTTACCCAGCAAACAAAATATTTATTGAGTAACCTACTGAGGGCAGGGACCTGGGCTGAGTGTTGAAAGAAATGGATAATGATTTCATCTGCAACAGTGCAGATGAAAACCGTGACCTAAAATGGAAATACAAGTCACCTAATGATGACCCACCTTATGTGAGTCTTATGTGAGGATTAAAGGAGTCAGTGCTTCCCCTCAGGGCAGCTCCAGGAACACTCCAGAGGAACTCAGAGTAGACCGAGGAAGGGCATGCAGTAATGCTCACAAAGAGTTAAATGGGAGGATGGGAGGCTGGCGGTGAGGGTGAGGACAGTGACTACCGACAAGAAGAGAGAATCACGTGAAGTCAAATCTGTGCTGGCAGGTGGTTCACCAGTGACAAAAGGCATATTTACAGTGAGTTTTAGAAAACAAAAGGAAAGTGAAGGTCTATAGTAACTATGGAATACTACATATGACAGAATTAAACAATCAGAAGAGACTACAAAACAAGACAGCTAGAAGGAAAGGAGTCAGGAACTAAGACGAACTGACAACTAATGAACTGTTATTCACCTAAGGTGACCCTGAGTGACCATTAGACATAGGCGAGCATGTCGGGTCACGTCTGTGGCAGTTACAGGAGACACAGACTGTACTCTTCCCCCTGGAGACCTGAGAAATACTAGCTAATTTTAAGATTTTAACCTAATAGTTAAACTAATAGTTTAAAAATTAATGTTAAGAGTTTCAGATTTGCACACAGGACACAGACAATGGAAGATACGTTCTAGAAAATAGATAAATAGGAGATTTAATTTAAGATCTGGGAATAAGTGGCAGTTAAATAACTGAAAAGCAAAACCCTAAAAGGGGAATATATTGAAATGGAAATAAAGCTATAGGACACTAAGTGAAAGGAGTCAGACACAAAAGGCCACGTCTGACATAATCCCACTGATGGGAAGTGTCTGGAACAGGCAAATCCACAGAAAGTAGCCTCGTGGTGGCCAGAAGTTTGGGGGTTGAGGGATGGGGAGCGACTGTTAATGGGCCAGGGTTCCTTTTGGGGGAAATGATGAAAATATTCTAAAGTCAGATGGTGGTGACGGTTGCACAACTGAGAACACTCTAAAAACCACTAACCTGTATACTTTGGAAGTGTGAACTATACAGTATGTTAATTATACCTCAATAAGGCTGCTTCTTTTTTAAACAACAAAAACTACACAAACATTAAGATGCAACAGTCCTGAGATTTGAAGGAGAAATGAAAAAAAAAAAAAAGCCAGTAAGAAATACACTGCCCTTGGGAATTCAAGGTAAAGGAGTGGGCAGTAGCAGGTGAAAGAAAAATATTACAAAGAAAGGCTTGGAAGTAGATAACACAGTAGAGCTAGGATGGAAAAACATATAAATAAGAAATAAAGCTAAACAGCCTTGAAGAACTAAAAATTCAACATGGCAAAAGTTCAGAAGTCTGGGAGAGATTAAACAAAACACAACAGAAGTTTGACCTTCATGAGATATCTCCAAGAATCAGCAAATTTGCAACACTCCCTGCTACAGGCCAGTCCAGAAGAGCTGGGCTGACACCCAGGTTGTCTTCCTAGATCACCGATGCAACACCCCCCAGATGACAACTGCTCACTGCGCTGCAAGCAAGCCTGCCTGAGCAGCGGGACCACAGCCTCGCCACACCGTGGCAGACGGCGGGGCGCTGCCAGACCCCCAGCACTGCCGCTCCCCTCTCACCCATCAGGACCCTCATCTGCAGAGGCAGGGGAGCCACCACGAGACACTTCCCGGGAGCACCTAAAGCTGGGACGGAAGGCAACGCTGACAGCTTCACCCTGCCTCACCTGGAGACTTCACCTTATGCAAAAACAAAACCCCACACTTCTTCCCACTCCTGACTAGCCTTTCCTAGGAGCGACGGCACGGGGCCGTCACCACCTGTTCCTTCGTGGGAATGTTTATGCAGGCTTTGGCAGGCTCCCATATCACACTTTCAGCACAGTCACACGCCTGCTGCGAGTGTCCTCACTTTCCAAGTCAACCAGCTTTCAGGTCACATCAAAGTTTTCTCTCTCTCGATGAGTGTTTTGCATACCAGCTGGATTGTCGCCAGAAACAGTTTCCCAGATGGCATTTTCTTGCCAGAGGCAGACTTGCACAAGCCCAGAACTGGGAAACCCCAATCTCTATTTCCTGATCAGGAAGCAATATCGTCTTGGACATCTCCGTCTTCTCTAATTTCACTTCAGCACTAGAGGTGGTCTTCCTTTCTTAGATCTTTCTCAGCTGTGTTTGTGTGGTCTGTTCTTGACAACCTGAAAAGTGTTGCCGGGCAACAGAAGAGAGGTCAAGAGTGCACCCTCCACGGGGTGGGGGGTCACCGGCTGGGGGTTCCTTCTCCCATGCTAGCCTCCCACTGTAATTCCTGCCTCGGGAAAATCACAGCTATGCTGTAGACTCTCCCAGAGGCAAACTGAAACTGAAACCAAGGCAGGGAGTAGTGAGCGCCCACCTGTGAGAAGAGGTCAAGGGGCAATGCAGGGGGCACGTGGACACGCAGAGATGAGACTTACATAAAATTGTGGCCTGGAGCTGCAGGAAACAGCTTCTCATGCCCAAGGGTGGATGAATCTTGACAAGTCCCCTCGTCTAAGGGCAGAGAGTGGGGCTTTACTAAAGGAGAGGCAGACCCAAGCAGAAGGCCAGGGGCTCAGACTTCCCGGGGAGCGGGGGCAGACACTCTAACAAGCAGGTCCCTATGCTGCAGAGGTGCTGGCCCAAAACCTCACAGCTGAGTGCCTGGACAAGAGTAGGCATGAAGAGCAGCTGGCGTCACAGGAAAGAAAAATGTGTTATTCCCAACAACACCAGAAGATGGGCTTTCCAGGTGGCTCGGTAGTCAGGAATCCACCTGACAATGCCGGAGACATGGGTTCAGTCTCTGGGTTGGGAAGATCCTCCAGAGAAGGAAATGGCAACCCACTCCAGTTTCCCACCTGGGAAATCCCATGAACAGAGAGAGCCTGGTGGGCTATAGTCTGTGGGGTCACAATGAGTCGAACACGACTAACAGCTAAACCACTATGTTAAAAACACCGAATTACAGCTTGAGGAGCTAATGTAAACTGTGGTGACAACAGTTGACAATACCATATTACATAATTGAAATCTACTAAGTGACTAGAACTTAAATGTTCTCTCACACACAAACATAAAAGATAAATACATGAGATGATGAACGTGTTAATTAACTAGATGGGGAAATCCTTTCACAACATGTTCATATATCAAACCACAATTTATACTTTTAATATCTTACAATTTTATTTGTCAATTACACCTCAATAAAGCTGAAAAAAATTTAAGGAATGAAAAACCCACAGAAATGTACCAAAATATTCACAGAGCAACAGAACTATGGAAAACACTCTCCATGTTAGATTTTTTTCTTATTTACTTATGTTTTAAATAAGCATGAGGTTTTGAGTTTATGAGAAAATTTCTCAGACATAGAAACATGTAAGGAAAAGTAGGCTGAAGACTTGTGGAGTCCCTCCAGTCCAAGGAGCAAGGGTCGTCTGCAGCATCCAGGTTCCCTGCAGGCCTTCCCCACCCAACCCCTCCCCCGAAGAGCAGAGACCTGTCCTGAACTCACAATCAGGGGCTCCTCCGCACATATTTCTTTAGGTTTTCACTAAGTACATACATCATGCTAACAATACTCAGCGTTAATATATTTTTTTGCCTTCACCTAAATGATATTATTTTACAAGCATTCTAGAAGTTTTTTTTGTTGTTTTTTTTTGAGTGCAGCAATATGTTTGAGAGTCATCCATACTGATACATGTGATCCACATTCATTTATTTTCAAAACTATGAAATGTCCCACTGGATAAATACATCATTATTCAATAAAGAAAACCTCCAAATATTACATTAATTAACACCAATGATAAATCCTGTGTTCTGTTTAAAATAAGAGAGAAACATGATAAATCAATAAAGGCATACTGAACGCAAAAATGACACTGATTCAAAGAATGCGTCATAAATACACACTTAAAAAAGAAATGGAACTAGTTAAAAGAAAAAAAAATCAGGAGAGGAGCTCAAGGATGGAAGAAAAGTTGCCCCCCAAAAGTCAAAGAAATCCAGCTCAGCTAAGATGGCAGGCCAGGCACCACAAAACCATACTGAAGTAGAAAAAAAACAAACGAGAGAAATGAGAGGAACACAGAGCTCCTCAGACGGTGAGGTACGGAGGCTGAGAGGCGACAACTCCATTCCCCTGGTTCAGAGACCCCTTGGGACTGCTACAGAGTTAGGTCATGTGCCTTCTACTCTTCAGCCCCACACAGCTGGGCTGGGAGGAACAGGAGAAGGTTCTGGAAAACTGAAGAGGCTTTCAGGGGGTTGATGAGGTAATACAGGAAGAGCACTACTGGGGTGTGTAAAGCAGGTAGGCCGGCAGCCCAAGGGAACTGTCTCTGATGAAGGAAATGTCCTCCAGCCATTGGTTCAGCGGTCACAAGCCACCAAGCACTCAAAATGTGGCTGCACGAGTGAAAAACTCCATTTCTAATGTTCTCTCGTTATAAATTATAGATAGCTACATGTGGCTCACTGCCACCACACTGAACAGTGAAGATCTAGATCCTTCCTTGTTAGAGAACCAGAATGAACGGGCAACAGAAAACTCCTTATCTTTATTAACTAGAGAAGAGGTATACGAAAAAAAAAAAAAAAAAGGCTGGAGAAAAGAGGAGAACTAAATGTGAAACCAGTATGAACTTTTTTATAGATAACATTTAGTAGCAAAGACAACGGGCAAATTACCCTCCACACTGAGAGCAGCAATGGCAAACTGGAAAAGCAGAGTAGAAACAGACACTGTATAGAAACAGAAATTGAAAGCAAACAAAATGGTAGACAATCTTTAAGAATAAGGAAACAGGAGAGCTTGGAAATTTACTTCATGATTCCTAAAAGCAGTTTGTAAAATGAACACTGAGCTCGGTGATCTTTCACACTCATTAAAAGTAACACATGTAGTAAAACACACCCTTGAACAAATGACCATCCAGCAGGGGGTGGCTTCTCTGACTGCACCGGCCTGAATGTTGAATTAGGCACTCGGCCATGTTGCTAATGGGTTTGTCGCAAGCGGCCAAGGCCAGGCCAGAGGAGGCGTCTCATGAGCCGTGTTGCTGACCGGCCCTTGCAACCCCAGGCAACTTGTGAAGCAGGTAAACTGACTCTGGTCACCTCAGCCAACCTCCCCTTTCTTTTCCTCCTGGGTCCCCTCTGTCCTGCCGCCTGCTGTCTGCCTCCACGGCATCCAAGAAATGAAAGGTCCCAAGGGGCTGTGACATGGCCCAGGACGGGAGGGAGGGAGGGAGGGAGGGAGGGACCCCGCCCCTGCCTCTGCTCTCACGCGGCAGCTGCCCGCAGTGATCAGGCACTCACCCTGCAGCTGGCTGACCCGCATGCTGTGCCTTCCTGACGCAAATTCGGTGACAGCATCTGGTCCCCCGTCACAGCCCAGAAACTCTAGGGTCACCAACAGTCGGGCACAGGTTCTGCCAGGCACTGCGAGAAGGGACCCCCATGCCAAGGGCAGGTCTCGGTTCCAGCATAAAGCTGAGCTTCGTCTGGAATCATCATGAAGCACAGCATTCCCACTGGATCCTCTGAAATACTTCAAGTTCCTTGAGGACCTATACTGACATCTTCAAGAGACCAGATGGTTCTCAATCCAATCCACCTCAAAGGCCCTGTGTTATCCCATTTTTACTACATACTTCCTTTGCAGTGTCCTCTTTACCTTCCTGAATGAAATTAAATTCATGGACAATATGCAACCTTCACCACTGAGATCATCAGCCACATCTCTACCCATCTCCCACCATGTGGCTTTAAGTCAAGCCGCCTTGGGACACAGCAGGGGGTGCCCAGGAAAGTGGGTGCCAGGCCACGGTAGGGCCCCTGCCCCACAAGCCGCCAGAAGTCCTGCAGTTCTCCTCCCACACCTCCCCCTGCCAAGGGAGAACCAGCTGAAAGGATATTAAAAAAAACTGAAAAGTTCCACAATGCTGCATATGCATCTATTACATGATTGTACATATAATGTGTGTGTGTGTGCATGTTATGTGTGTATCTGCAGCAATTTTAAAAGGAAAAGATTCTGAAATTATCCTCCTCACTCCTTCAGCAAATAATGAGCTCCTGAGATCTGCCAAGCATGAGGCAAGGCCCACTACAAATGCCCTTAATACCGTACATGGCCTCTCCCTTACTCATCTGAGCACTGACAGCACCGGCTGGAAGGCCTGGCACACGCGGCACCCACACGCGTCAGGAGCGGACTGCACGCCTGCAGCAGGGGCTCGTTTACATGGCATGAAAATCAAGAAGATTTCAGCAGAATGAAGCGCTGAAAGTGCTGTGCTTCCTCTGAACAGGACCAAGGAGTCACTTGTCTACTGCCTCTATCTGAGCACCCGCTATATGCCAGGCGAACGCTAATGACAAAACTGTGTGCAGGACAGACTATTGTCCCTGACCCCCTGGAACTGGGAGTGAAGAATAAACAATCAGCTGCTCCTCCCTTGAGCAGGGTAAGGCAGAAGTGTGGCCTGGGTGAGGCTGCAGCAGCGGGCAGGGCTGGACCCAGCGGGCGCAGCCTGAGTCAGCGCAGGGGAGACCTTGGCGGAGCTTTAAGTGTGGGTGCACACAGCCCAATTTTCCCTGTTTTTATTTTCATTTTAATTTTTAAAAACTTCTTGTTTGAAGTAATTTTAGACAATCCAGAAAAGTGACAAAAAGAACTAGGAGTTCCCTTCTATTCCTCACCCCTCTTGTCCTGGTGTTACTGTCTTATTGTGCAACTTCAAACAGAACAAGGGAAGGGAGGTGGGAGGGGGGTCCAGGATTGGGGGACACATGTATACCTATGGCCAATTCATGTTGATGTATGGCAAAAACCATCACAATATTGTAAAGTAATTATCCTCCAATTAAAATAAATTAATTAAAAAAATATAGACCAATAATCAAGAAAAGGAAATCAACATTGGTATAATATTGCTAACTGGACTACAAACTTTATTCAAATGAAGTGTCACCAATGTTCGATCTGATTTCTGATCCAAGACCCTACCCAGACCCTGGCTGGCTGGGACAGGTGAGCTGCTGGAGGGCATCGAGAGTCAGCAGCAGCTCACCCTGACGCTGCTGCTGTGACCCAAGCAGACGGTCAGAGCGGCCCGGCCTGGGGTCACCACTGGGTGGAAGCAGGCAGATTCATGAAATAACTTCCAGGCAGAACCAACAGGCTGGACGTAGGGGTGAGGAAGGGGAACAAGGCCGACTCCCCGTGTTCCGCCCTATTCACTGGCTGAGGAAGACCAGGACAGGCACAGGTTTGAGGGGTAAGACCAGAGGCTCAGTTCTAGACCCTTTAATTATAAGACGCTTGTGAAATCCCCCAGCAAGGACGTCAAGGAAGCAGTCACACCGTCCCAATCAGAGGGGAGATCCAGACCAGAGATGGGATGTCCCTGCTACACCCATGGAGAGGATGACAAGAAAGGAGGGGCCAGGAAGGGAGCCTGAGGACCTCTGAGTCATGAAGGGGTGGGGGAGGGAGTCCAGCAAAGAAGTCCAAGAAGACAGTCAGACAAACAGGATTCTGAGGAAACCAACTCAGAAAAAGGAACGGGCCACTCTGTCCAATGCTGCTGAAAAGCCATCCCGGGCTGGGCAGCATGGAGACCGGCAGCGCCATGCCAAGCAGGGACGCACCTGAGTGGTTACACTCGGTGGGCTGAGTGGGGAAAGCACATGTCAATCCGTCAGAGAAGTGTGGTCATGACGTGTGGCAGAGAACTGGGGTGATCTGGTGTTCTGGGGGGGATCTGTGCAGGGCGTAAGCGCTCGAGAAAGCTCTGGCTGACAGGGTGGTCCTGGAGAGTGGGGAGGTTAAAGGTGTGGGGAAAGGAAGGCAGCTCAAGGAGCAATGCTGCTGAAAAGGGAGAGAAGACAGAACCCATAACTCAAGTGAAGGGGCTGGGGAATTACCAGGAGGCAAACGTCTTCTGTAAAAGGAAGAAGAACCAGCTAGACGTAACCATCTGCAGGCTTCTTGGGAAGAGAGTGGGAGCAGGCACGGGACTCTCAAGGTTTGGCTGTGACTGTGACGATGTCATGTCAGGCTCAGGCTGGCAGACATGCTCCCAAGGGTGGGTACCTGGAGTCACGAAGGTGACAGTACTACCAGCCAGCCAAACGGCAGGGGGCCGGCTCTCTCAGGACAGCACTCGAGGGCAGAGAAAGAGCAAAGGCACAGGTGAGGCACTTAAGTACCTGATGAACAAATACAGAAATCAAAGAGTGGACAGATGAGCTGACATGCTAATTCGCCAACTGACAACCTGAAGCCTATTTGAAAGTGGAGTAAGAGACGACGGGAGAGAGGACTAGTATGGTGGGCTGTGGATGCCCGGAGGTGACGTGTGCAAAGGACTCTCATAGTCAACAGTGAAACAACAAATAATCTCTTTTCTGTAAAGGCGAAAGGGTCTGAATAGACATTTCTCCAAAGAAGATATACAAGTGACCAGTAAAGCACGTGAAAAGATGCTCAACATCATTAGCCATCAGGAAAATGCAAATCAGAACCACAACGAGCTATCACGTCACACCCATACCATAATTTAAAAGACAGGCAATAACAAGTGCTGGCAAGGGATAAAGAGAAACTGCAGTCTTTATGCACTGCTGGTGGGAAAGTAAAATGGGGCAGCTGCTGTGGAAAACACACTGGCAGTTCTTCAAAATGCTAAATATTTGAGCTCCCAGTGATTCTGCACCTAGGTATCAGCCCAAGAGAATGACACACACTTGTGTACTAATATCCTAGCAGCATTATTCGTAATAGCCCCAAATGCAAACACCCCAAAAGTCCATCAACTGACGGTCTAGACACACAATAAAATATTCGGCCACAAAAAGGAACGGAGTTTTGATCCATGCAACACCACGGATGAACCTTGACTCTTACGCTAAATGATAGAAGACCGTCACAAAAGATCATTCCATTTCTACAACATGACCTGAAGGAAAACAAGGGGGAAGGCTTGTTTTACGGGAATCCAACAGGTCTTACGCAGCCACATCAGTTAAGCAGAGTATCAACACAGGGGCAGACAAGTATTAATAGATGAAAGGGCAGTGTTCAGAAACAGACTCACACATATGGACACAATTTATGACAAAAGCAACACTGCAGAGCATGGGAAAAGGATGGCCTTTCCAAGAATGGTGCTAAGCTCTGAGTGGATATCTCTTGCTTCCTTTACAGCCACCCTCAAAGTTCTAGGCTGGTGAATATGCACGTGGAAAGCTACTGAATATCATTAGCCACTTAGGAAATGCAAACTAACACCCATGAGCTGGGACTTCTCTGGTGGTCCAGTGGTTAAGAACCCTCCTTGAATTCTATAAAGCAATTATCCTTCAATTAAAAATAAATTAATTTAAAAAAAAGCATCCACCTTGCAATGCAGGAGACATAGGTTCAATTCTTGGTAGTGGAAATATGATCCTAAATGTCATGGGGCAACTGAGCCTGCACACCTCAATTACCGAGCCCAAGTAATACAACAAAGATCTTGTGTGCCACAACTAAGACCCAACACAGCCAAATAAATAAATATTTTTTAAAAATTCATACTAGATTAAACCACATGAAACTGCCAGAATTTGATCACTGTGATCTCTAAAAATGGCTATTTCATAGTAAAAAGGCAAGACCATAGTGGGAGAAGGCATTTGTCTCACATATCACTGACAAAGGACCAGTAGCCTGAATATAAAGAGCTTCTAAAAATCAATAAGAAAACCAAACCAAACAAAACCAGACCACTCCATGGAAAATGGGCAAGCTACTCAAGTACACACTTGACAAAAGAACAAAACCAGATGGCTGGCTGACGTAAGAAAAGGCACTCGACCAGGGAAACAGGAACCAAATCAGGGAATCACCAATTAAAGCTACCAACAGAAACTCCACACACCAACCAGAGTGGCTAAAGTCAGACAGACTGACAGTGCCTGTGAAAACATGGGGCAACAGGAGCTACTGGTAGGAGAAAAAAAATCAGTAAATTCGCAGTTGGGTGTCATCTGTCTATTAAAGTTGAAGATACTCATATTCTATGACCCAAGACTCCCACTCCTGGATGACTATTTATGCAAAAGAAGTGTATGCAAGTGTCTCCAGGACACAGCACAGACATGTTTGCAGGAGTTCAGCAGGAGTCAGGATGGACCAGCCACACGTCCATCAACAGGAGAGACAGAGACAGCAGTACAGACCTAGACAGCACGTCACAGTAGTGAGGATGGACAAACAACAAAGATGAACGTCTGGAAGGCCCAACAGGGATGAACCCCGGAAGCATAATCTGGAGTGATGGAGCAGCCCCAGAAGAGGACATCCTGCGGATTCCATCTGTATAAAATGCAAACACAGGCAAAACCAGCTGATGGGGCCAGAAGTCAGGATGAGGTCCCTGCAGGAGGAAGAGTGAGCAGTACTGAGGGGCACACAAAGGGAGGTTCAGGGGGCTGGTAGCATTCCATCTCTTCTGGGTGCTGGTTGTGGAGGCAGGTCCACTTTGTGATAATTCTTCAAATGTCCGCTTACGAGTCATGCATTTTTATTTATGCAAATTATACGTCAAGGTGGAAGTTTCTTTTTAAGAACAAGCTTCCAAAATCTTCAAAAATGCCAGTATCACTAGAGACAAAAAAGGCGAGGAAATAGTTCTGGGTCAAAGGAGGCACACAGATGTGGAACTAACACAATGAACAGTCCAATCCCTGACTGGACCCTGGATGGAAGTAAGAAAAGCTCTGAAAGCTACCACAGGACAACCGGGGACAACTGACTGTGATCGACGCATCTGCCTGGAGCACGGTGTTAATGGTGACACTTCTTGATGTGATAAGTCTTTGTATGCGGGAGAATGTCCTCCTCCTCAGGAGACACATGTTAAGGAATTTAAGGCGGCAGGGTCATATTGATTGCAACTTATTCTCAAGTGGTTCAGTGGCTCAGGAAAGAATAAAGAGGAGATATACACATATACACATAAATACATATAAAGAGCATGTATATATACACATATATAAAGGACGTACAGATATATGTGTTTGCATAAATGTACACATAGATACATGTATAGAGCAAAAGAAAACAAATTTGGTAAAATGTTGAGTTGGTGAATCCAGGAGAAGGGCAAACTAGTGTTCACTACACTATTCTTTCAACTTCTCTGTGGGTCTGAAATTTTTCAAAATAAAAGTTGGGGTGGGGGGAAGCAAAAGGGAACCAAAAATCTGGCAAAACCAAACAACCTAATCCAGGTGTTTAAGGAAGCACTCTTGGTAAGAAAGGGCTTCCCAGATGGCCTTAGTGGTAAAGAATCCACCTGCTAATGCAGGACACGTAAGAGACCTGGGTTCGATCCCTGGGTTTGGAAGATCCTCTGGAGGAGGAAATGGAAAATTCTGGAATTCTGGTATTCTTGCTTGGGAAATCCCATGGACAGAGGAGGCTGGTGGGCTATAGTTCATAGGGTCACAAAGAGCTGGACACAACTGAAGCGACTTAGCGCATGCGTGCATGCACGCGTGAGCGTGCACACGCGCGCGCACGCACACACACACACACACACACACACACTTGACAAGAAAACCACAAAGAAGAGAAGTGGCCCCAGGAGAGGGCAACACCACAGTTATCTCTGGCAGGATGAGACAGGTTGGGGGCACATGAGCAGTGGCAGAGTTCTCTTTTTTAACTTGGTCCAGAAACACAGGGTGGACACTTTAATCAGGTCGCAGGTGTATTTTATGCAGTCTTCTGTGGCTGTGTTGCTTCATGATTTTTACAAAGCTGTGGTTTTACGGAGGAACAGAGAGCCTGAGCAGGGTGGAGCTGTGTGTGCAGTGTGAGAAAGGCAATTATAACCCAGGTGGACGAGGAGAGACCAGCTCGGTCGCTCTGCTCCAGCTCCACAGCCTCTGCCACCACACTTTGCAGGCCTCACCGCGTAGCCACGTCTGGCGTGGCAGCTGCTGGCGTGGTTACACGATCATAATAGCATTACTGCCTCTTCGCTGCCAAATGTTCTCACAATTTGGTTGCTATGAAAACGCACCTAACTTACACTGAAGGATGATTTATTAAAGGTGTTGCAAGATGGTGGGTTGTTTCTTTTTTTTTAGGAAACAAAATTGTTTCCCAGCAAGTCATTTTCCCGTAAATTGCAAATAAAAACTTAGCAAAAATATTGAAAACTCCCATAGGTTTTGGTTCTTAATTCTCTTCTCTGGGCAGTGCTATGAAGATAACTAGAAACAAAATGTTTATTGTTTACAGCTGCCTTGGAATTTAACTCCAAATGAGTCAGTCAGTAGACAAATTAACTGCAGAGCTAAACCTGCATGATTCCATGTTGAGGACAAACCCTCTCCACACACAGATGGAGGAACCCTCCACAGCCTCTCAGTGAAGTCACTTCCGACAAGCGACAACAGTATCTGTGTTCCATTTCAGCCCTCCGACTCCAGCGCCAAACTGCTTGGGTTCAGAACTCTCTACGTGCAGCCTGTGGGGTCTCAAGCAAATGACGTAAGCTCATGGTGCCTCCATGTCTTCATCTGAAAGGACGTAACACGGCCTACTGACTGGGTTGTTCTGAGGATTACACGAGTAAACACACACAGAGTGCTGAGGGTCATGCCGGGCACACACAGACATCACACAAGGCTTTGACCAAAGACCATCTTCACGTGAAAGGGGGCAGTGGCGGTACATGGTAATAAGCTGGCCGAACCACCACACCCAGAGAATGTGGCCGAAAGCATCCCATGTGAAGGAATGGGCTCTGGGGGGTACACGCCACTCTGGAATCTGAGAACACGCGAGGGTTCTAGCATCAGGCTGTCCGGCTTTAGGTACCAGTTCTACCACCTCAAAACTACCTGCTGTTTAACACTCTTGCTCCAGTTTACTCGTTTGTAAAACTGGAGCAATAATGGTTGCAAGCTGACAGGACAGTTGTGAGGATTAAAATAATGTATGGAAAATGCCTGGCACATAGTAAGCACTCAGGAAATGTTTGTTTCCACTACTGTCACACCAGGATATCTGCAGTCTGCAGCCTGAGACCGTACAGAGAGCTGTGCCCCTGATGCTGGCCTGTTACAAAGTCATGTTACTGTTTGGTCAACAGCGTGGATGAAGACACAGAAAAGTTGGTTATCACGAGTGCAGATGGGAGGACCAACCAAAGATGCTTGGGTGTTGGAGGACCTGCTGCCCCGCCGACCAGGGCAGCCAGCAGGTCAGGACCAGGAGCTCCAGGCCCTGCGTTGACTGTGAATGTGAGAGGAGGCCCTGCTGCTTCGCCTCTTCCTCCCAGAGCTTGTGCAGATTGCCTCTTGTGGCCCAAGCTGCACACGCAGAGATCCAACTTAACCAGGCTGACACATGAGTCCACCACAGTCCACCCGTTGGCTTGGCACCCGTACATACACATACTGTGTGTCTGTCTGTCTGTCTGTCTGCCTGCACCATGTGGCACGCAGGATGTTAGTTCCCGACCAGGAATCAAACCTGTGCCCGCTGCAATGGACATGCAGAGGGCTAACCACTGGACCACCCAGGAGTGCCAATGTGCTCCTCTTTTTAACCACAATTAATGAAGTCAATAGTAAAATTGGGCTTGCTGATGTAACGCAATCATCCCTCTTACAGCCAAAACCACGCTCACCCTCTCCTCCAAAGAGAATCTAGGTTCAGGACGTTAGGTGGTGCACTTAGCTCAGACTATGGTGGTCTATTGTCTCATTGCTGAGGCTTTCTCTCTTTCTTTTTTCATTCTTTCTTAACCAAGAAAGCCTCTTTGGCAGGAGCAGGGAAGTTACAAGGTGATACTCTCCTGCTCTGGGTATCTCTGCGTTGAAGACAAGTGCCTGGTGAAGTTGCTGGGTGCTATCAGATTCCTGGTTCCTTCCTTGAAAAGGAACTGCTCATTAAAATGACATTCAATTAAGCAAACATTTAAGGAGTGTCTACTGAGTGCAAGATATTGATTCCAGGTTAAAGTATTAAAACAAGCCTTTCACCTGCTGATTGAATTGTCTTTAATAACTATACCTGTGTAGTACTTTTCATTTCCATTACCTCATTTGATTTTCCGATGAGATAGGTGAAATAATCCTGCCTCCAGTAGAGACGGCTGGGGGGGGGGGGGGGTTGGCAGGGGCAGTACTTAACCACCAGGGCCAAGCTTAAGTTGGAGGTAAATATTCATCTAGAATGTCAGGATAGAAAAGATCACGTAAGATAAGGCAGAAAACAAAGGCTCAGAGAGCAAAATCACATATGGAGCATTAAAGACCAGCAGTATTGTCATACTTTTCCAAGGACAGAGAGCTCCACGACCACCTCACTCTCACCAACAAGGGAGCTGCCTCTACTTACCATTCTCTATGTTTCTATCCATATTTTTTTTCCTTCTAAATAGCTAGACTCTTACCTAAATTTTTAGATTTATTGCCAAACTCAAGGAACACTTGACTGCAACAGCTCTGAAGTCACAAAGTACTAGCAAATTCCACCCTCATATTCTATCATTTTACTGCTGTGCAAGTACCAGAACGAGATGATGTGCAAAGGAAAAGCTGGTGATGATTCGTAAGTTTAAAGTTTCTTTTTGTTTTTATTTATCTGAATTCACTGTATTTTTATTTTTTGGCCATACCACGCTACTTACGGATCTTAGCTTCCCAACAAGGGATCAAATCCACACCGCTGCATCAGGAGCGTGGGGTCTTAACCACTGGATGGCTGCGGAAGTCCCTGAATTCATTTTTAAAAAGAAAAAGGAAAAAATATAGGACTCCCCACACACACTATTTTTAGATTATTTTATAGTCTTATATACAGACAAAGTATCGTAAGAAAAGGAATGTACCAACAGAACAAAATCAAAATCTCATTCTCTTATTTTCTGATAATTTGGAGTCTTTGATTCTTCCCCTAGAATTTCTGCTCACTGTAAGAAGGAACACATTAACAGTTGCTAAAAAAAAAAAAAAAAAAAAAAAACCTGTGTGACCTAGGGCAGGGCACAGAAGTTCTACGGACCTCGTTTCTCCCTTAAAGAAAAAAAGAAGAAGAAGAAAAAAAAAAAAGACGGTTTAACTAGAATCATCTAAACTACAAAATGTCTTTAACTAAATCTTTTTAAAAAGGATTTATAAAACTAATAAAAGTCTATGATCTGATGGAGGCTTTTTTGTCCAAGACAAAAGGAAATCTAAATCAAGGCTCCTGGATAGTAAGACCTGTTTTAGAGACTTGGACTTCTCATAAACCTATGTTATCAAACTGTTTAACAATGTAGCCACCAGCGACAGCACAGCTCAATGTCAACAAACATACTGCATTTAATCCTGGAAACAGAGGTATGCAGTTGTTTTTCATGGAAATCAGCTTTGTCTCTGGCTACTCACAGATCCCAGGTTAGAAGGCTGATCTGTGTGAAGCATGGAGGGTGTCACTTCCTAACCTTAATATATTTAAATACCGTCCCTAGATTGAGCCGGCATCTCTAGATTGAGCCGGCATCTAAGTCCTACCAATCTTCCAGGACCTCATCAGAAGCCACTCCAGCCCTTCCGCCAGGTGGGTAAACTCTCCATCCCGCCTCTGTCACCCCGGGAACAATCTGTCTCTCCCCAGACACACACTCCTCTCCTCAGCATTCCAGTGACTGGCTCCCGGCTGCCCTAACCAACTATAAATTCTCTGACACTGCGCTGGCTCTGCATTGTTCATGAAGCAACCACGCAATAAACATTTGTTAGAATAAACTCCTATAAATTAATACAACCTTCTTAATTTATGGGTACAAATACAAATTATAAATCTTTATAAGTGACTCTGAACAGAGCCCTGAATTGAAGAGCCCAGTTCCATCTTTTAGACCCTTTAACAATATTTGAGGGGAAGCTGAGAACAGAAATAAAACCAAAATAAAATGGTTACTGAGAAAATATCAAAGCCTAAGTAAGAAGAAGCAGTTTGGGGACTTCTCTGGGGGTCCAGTGGCTAAGACTCCATGTTCCTAATGCAGGGCACCCAGGTTCAGCCCCTGGTCAGGGAACTAGATCCCACATACCACAACCAAAAAGAGATTCCACGTGCTGCAACTAAGACCTGGAGCAGCCAAAAAAAAAAAAAAAGAATAAGCAGTTTGTACTCTTTTATTTAAAGAAGAGCCAAACAATTTTGCTTTCTAATTTTCTTGCTTAATGTTAGAGAGGAAAAAGACCTCAGATAATAACTAGCTTTGAAAATCCTCATGACTTTGTGATTCATTTGAATGATGAAACTGAGGCTAAGCTTTAGGTAACTGTCCAAGGTCACCTCAGTAGTAAGCAGCAGGGTTTAGCCTGAACCAAAGCACATAGGTTTTCCTGTATTTCCCATAGTTATGTTAATAGATATACTTTGTGAAGAGTCATGTGTGAGCACCGCTACATTGTTTATATTAGCTTTGTAAATAAGGACAAAATTGTACCAGCCAGGCAACTTTGTTGCTTGTGTGTGTTCACATTGCATGTGTATTTCAAGCACTAATGATATAAAGGGAGAAACCAACAATGTTTCCACTCATGCAGAAGGAATCAATTTTAAAGGAGAGGGCTAGTGGTTATTTCCAAGGCCATGTTAAATGCCTGTACTTCGTGGAAAAGGGTTGAAGTTAACTGTTATAGTGCCCTTTCACTTAGATCTAGGACTTCACTCTCTCTAGCAGAGCTGGAAAGAAAATAAGAGTCTCTAAAAATTCCAGGCAAGTCATCAGTGTACATAGTCTTAAACCAAGATTCTTTGCTAGTCTCCTTATCAAGGTAGTATTTCTCTCCAGTTAAAGAGCAGGGGATTTATATATCTGTTACAAAGTCACTATGTAAAAACATCTTCAGGTTTTTTTTTGTTTGTTTGTTTTGCGGAGGGGAGGGAGGAACTGGATTGACAAAGAGGCTTTCTTTGCAAGCAACTCACTTCTGTGTGGCCTCTGAGATACCGGTGTTCACTCAGGATGGAAAGGGAGATGACATGGGTACGTACAATCACAGGTCTTTACAGCTTTGCCTGAGGGAAACTGAGAAATTGCTCTGGGCAGGAGAGTTTCCGTGTGAGAGCAGCCAGGTAACCACAGTCCTACCCCCTCCAACACACACTTCTTTAAACATAAATAGCACTTGGACAGCTTTCATTCTTAGCTTTCAAAACTGCACAGACGCAGGTTCCAGGACTGGCAGATGGCCTGCTTTCCTGATCAGTGGGGTGGGAGACGGGTCCAGAGCTACCCACAGACTTTGCTGACAGCGTCTGAAAACCATACAGTGTGCGCTCAGAATATAAGAGAAACAGACCTTGGTTCTGGGATGAACTCGCATCCCCTGGTATGTCTGCCATTGTTTAAATTGCAGATCCATCTAACCTCCCCCTGGACCATTCACTGGGTGACAAGGGGGCCTCATGGCGGCAGCGGCTCTCAAGTCATACTTCTGTGCTCCTCCGCCCCACCGTGACCCACTTGGATCTGTAAGGCCGTCCTCCCCTTGGCCTCAAGGGAGGACTCAGTTCTCCACCAAGCTCCTCCCGGGCGGAATCAGGTCTGAGGCTGGGAAGCACGCCAAGCAGAGATCTTTACGTGGGTTTCCAGTCCCTGCCATTTTTCAGGGAAAAGGAAACACCTGATGATCAGAAACTATCAGACAGACATAAAAAGAGATTTAATTAATCAAAAATACTCCTTTAAAGTTGTATTTGCACTGCCATTTTAAAAGGAGATAACACTAATAACACTAGAATGAAGTCTCTATTAAAGGAGAGTGACTGCACATTGTTCAAATCTCAATCACCTCTTTGCTCGACGCTGAAGAACCATCCTCAGTGAGTTAGACACTTACTGAGACACACAGCAGTTCATCTTTCTGTCAAGTTCTCGCCCTTCTGTAGCCATGCAACTTCTCTTTGTCCAACAAACGGTGGTGCAAGGCCAAGATGGAGTTTACTGTGAAAACTGAGCCATTAAAACCTACCTAAGAATAACACAACACCACCTTCTGTGATGTGAAAAGGTGAAACAAACGTCGGCACACCTTCAAGCGCGGCTCAGGCTGGCACCTCGCCCCACCTACAGAGGAAGACCAAAATGAGAGCCACAGGGCCGTGGCCACGGCTCGCTCCCTGCCTTCCAAGGGCCCACCTCTGTCCTTTCGAGATACAATAGGAATTCCTGAAGCGAGGAACACGTGTCGTTATTCACCACCCTCTCTTCTTCAGAGTGTGACCCAGTATCCTGCACAGAGCAAGTGTTCAGTGACGCTGGTTTCCCACCGTTTCCACCAGCCATCCTCCACCCCCAGCACGGCCGCTCCAGCCCCCAGACCACTCACAACCCTGGAGCTCTCAAGGAGCCAGGTGGACAGGGCTTCTGGTCACTCAAGGGATAAAACCCAACACTGTCCCCATCAAATGAAGCCCCGGGTCTCCAGATCATGACTTGAAGACCAAGCAAGTGACCAGAAACTCCCTGGGGCCATCAGGACTCCAAACGACCGAGGGGCCTTTGTCAGTTATGATTCCGATAAGGAAACAGTAATCCCAGATCAGAAAGGTTCAGATACACGGAAGCAGGGAGGGGGAGAGCAAAGGTCAGGAGAAGGCAGCACTCCCTGCAAGGCATTACCAACGGGAGCTGGGAGAGCCACTGCCGGCATGACACCCGCCACGGGTCTGCTCCCAACGCTGTGGCTGAGCAGAACCTAACCTGGGCCACAGGAAAGGATGCTGAAACTAGTGGGTAAAAACTGAATCAAAGACAGTCTCACAGCCTTATATAGCCTCAAAATGTTTCTCATCAAGTAGTTATTCAATAATTACAAAATGCTAATTAATTTTGTAGTGAAGAAACCTGGCAGACACCTTCTCAGCCAATGATAACCCCTGACTAACATCTTTGGAGATAGGACAAATCAAAGTTGTGTACCCTTCCACTGACACACTTACGAGGACACAGCCCCACTTCTGCAGTCCTGCCAAAAAGGTTCAACGTGAATTTCACCATGAGGGAACACAGACAAAACCAAACTGAGGGACATTCTACCAAAGTAACTGGCCCGTTCTCTTCAAAAATGTCAAGGTCATGGAACACAGAGACAAGGAACTGTTTCAGATTGAAGGTGACTGAATAGCCATGACAGGTGATGTAATGCGTAAGCTTAGACTGGCTCCTGGGCCTATAAAGGAAATGACTGGACAAGTGACAAACTGTGAAGGGGGACTGGGAAGGGTATGGTGACAGCGTTCATTTCCTGACTTGGTGGGTATATGGTAACTACACATAATGTGTCCTTGTTTTTAAGAAATACACAGGGAAGGGACTTCCCTGGTGGTCCAGGTGTTAAGAATCCACCTGCCCCCACAGGGGACATGGGTTAGATCCCTAGTCTGGAAAGATACCACATACCTTGGGGCAACTAAGCCCATGAGCCTCAACTCCTGAAGCCCATGCACCCTAGAGCCCACGTTCCACAACAACAGAAGCCAACACAATGAGAAACCCACACACCACAACTAGAGCGCAGCCCTCACTTGTCGCAACTGGAGAAAGCCTGTGTGCCGGAGCGCAGACCAAGAGCAGCCATAGATAAATAAATAAAAAGAAAAGAAAAAGTACACAAGGAAGTATTTAGGGACTCTAGGGACTCTTGTCTGCAATCTGTTCCCAAACGGGTCAGAGAGGAAAAAAAAAAAAAAAGAATGTGTGTGTGTGGTTTGGAGAGAGACAAATGTGGCAGAACATTAGCATTTGGGGAATCTGGGCAAAGGGCTTCAGTGGACCCCAGAGACACAGCCACGCAGTTCGGTCACAGCCACTGGGCACAGCTCTTAAGACGACCCACTCGGGCTGACCCACTGGACAGAAAGACATGTCAGTGGTGCCCTTCCAACTGTAAATGCTAATCCATGACATTTGATCCCCGATGCCAAGAGTGGAGACTAGGACACCACAAACCCCTAAGAGAAAGGCTATGTCACTTATCTCTGAACCCTGCCCCCACGCCATATTTGGGTCTTGTAAATGCTCAAATAGTGGGTGCTCAAACAATGAGTGTTGAATGCAAGCTCCCTGTAGTGGGCTGAAAAGTGTCCCCCCTGATTCATGTCCACCAGAACCTCAGGAGGTGGGCTTACTTGGAAACACTGTGTTTGCAGATGTGATTATAAGTAATCACACTGGATTAGGATGGGCCCTAACTCCGACGAGCGTCCTTACAAGAGACAGAAGAGAACATGTGGAGACCCAGAGCAAGCCATGTGGAGATGGAGAACGCTGCATCTACCACCAGGCAGCACCCAGAACGGTCGGTGGCCCCAGGGGCCAGGTGACACACCTGGGATGGGTTCTCCTGAATCTCCAGAAGGAACCAACTGCCTATGCCCTGACCCTGGACTTCCGGCCTCCATCACTGTACCAGAGTAAATTCCTGTCATCAGAAGCCACCCAGTGGATGGCACTTTATTGTAGCAGCCCTGGGGAGTGAATCTATGACTCCGAGAATATGTAAAATGGTTTTGTGAACAATACTAAAATCTCACTTAACATATTTACATAATTAAGTAAATCATTTGACATATTCATATCTCAGCTAAGTGACTATGTCATAGCACCTTAGGCCACACACCACATAAGCACTGTTTCTTTATGACTCTTTACGAGCTGCTCTTAATCCGCTCTGGAAGAGTGGAGACTGTCAGAAGTGCATGCTGTATTTATTTTTTCTTAAGACACAAACTGATTTCTAGATTACTGACAGCCAACTATATGAATGGCACAGTTTTAGACATTCTGACACGTTCCAAGTAAACTACAACAAAAACTTCCTAGAATAGGGGTGAAAATGTGGGAATGAACAGGATATTTAACAGCTGGACATTCCCAGCCGTGAATCACACCACACACAGCACAGTGATATGAGAGGACTGGAAAGAGTTAAACAACGTAGGGCTTATGCAGAAACACAGTTGCTGTCCTTGTAGTTCAGTCAGTGAAACATAAAATAATATTGATGTCTGAGAATGGCTTTCGACGGGAACAGCGGCTCACATTCATCAAGAGAGCACTTGCCCTTCCTCGGGAGCGTTTCACGTGGGGCCGCGGGTCTATTTATAACGGCCGGCATCAGTGCCACAATGGGCGATTGTATTGTGCAGCTGTTTGTGTGTATCGAGAAGGGCAGCCGTGGACAGCCTGCACTTTGATGTTTCCCTTTTTTGGAGATTTAAAATAACATTTAAAAAATTGCCAACCAGCAAGGTCACAAAATATTTTTGGATGGCACGGGAATGAGCGCACAGTCGTGGGCCCTTCAGACCGGCGGCCTGGGACTCGGCCAGCGAGCCTGATTGCACAACCTCCCACCAATGCCAACTTTGCAAGTTATTTGCCTGGGAGCACTCACAGACCATTCCTTCCTGGTAAAGAAACTGCATTGGACACATATGCTGAGGGTCTCCCTGACAGGGAAGACCCAATGGAGCAAGGATTTCCTTGATGGCCTTATTTCCCGCAGCAACCACCCCCTCTAAGCCTCTTTGCTGCCCTCACCCCGCAACTCCCCCAAAGCCCGGCCCCCTGGCTGAATTTTCTCTGACACACCACATATTTCCCTAAGATGCGTGCCCACATTTTGATGCCCTCATCCTACACGTGTGGTCCACTAAAGCAGGGACAGGCAGACTGTCTGTTCCCTTCACTTATGGATCTGCAGAACTGAGACATGGGGCTGGCCCACACTAGTTACCGAGTGTGTCCCTGTGAAGTGACTTAAGTAGCAGACAATGGTTTCAGGAAGCACATGGGAATCCTGAGGACCAGGGTCAGGTTCCAGAATTCTCCCCCAAACATAAAGATTCAGGTTTTGTTCACATACACTCACAGCATGCAAAAACAAAAATGGACTTCATACATACTTGATGTCCTCAAACTGGTAAAATGCCAAGAAAGACTGGTAAAATGCCCCTCAGTGTTCAATTCTGAAATTGTTTTCATTCAAACTGTGTCTCTGACACTATTCGAATCACTATTTATCCATTGGGCAAACCCTGCTGGAGGTGTCGGACTTGGGAGGCACTGGTGCTAATGAAAAGCATGGCCCTAATTCAGCGAGTATTAAAGAACATCAACTAAGGCAAAAGGACACTCTATTGTGGACAACAAATGACTTGAGATTTTAGTCTTTTTCGGGGTCTTACAGCAGTATCCATCTTCCCGGGTGGCCAACGCAGGAAACACAAACAGACACAGGTTTGATACTTGGGTCAAGAAAATGCCCTGGAGTAGGAAATGGCAACACACTTCAGTATTCTTACCTGGGGAACCCCATGGACAGAGGAGCCTGGCGAGCTACAGTCCATGGCATCGCAAAGAGTTGGACATGACTGAGCCACTGTTCACACACACAGGATGGAAGACACTTTCTAGACCTGAGGTTCACTCCACGGGAAGCCACCGTGTGTTTCTGCAGCAACACCCAGGGGGTCGCAGTCACTCCGGCACCACTCCACAGCAGTATATCATGAAAACTTGATGAAAACTGAAAGTGAACGTCACTCAGTCGTGTCCGACTCTTTGCAACCCCGTGGACTATACAGTTCATGGAATTCTCCGGGCCAGAATACTGGAGTGGGTAGCCTTTCCCTTCTCCAGGGGATCTTCCCAACCCAGGGATTGAACCCAGGTCTCTCCCACATTGCAGGCAGATTCTTTACCAGCTGAGCCACAAAATTTGATTTTAGGTAAATAAAATTCAAGTCACCACGGGGAATTCTGGAAGGTCAGGAAGAGGCAGAGATCAGGGCTCCAGTGAAAGTGGAGAGGGCACAGGCAGAGGGGGGAGAAGAGTGAGTGGGGACATGGTGGGGGCTATCCTGGGGGCTTCTGCTGAGCGTCCCTTCCACGCCGTGCAGGCATGGCCAGACTCAGAAAGCTAGTTCTACTCAGCAAATTCACAGGTAAGGAAGTCTTTAGAAATGCTTTTGGGGTGGAAATTCACTAGCAGAATAAAGGTGTGGTTTCCTAAATGTGAGTAACTCATTATCAAAGACACGTGAGGAACAATAAAGCCCCTGCAGGTGGTCGGCGAGATGGCTGGCTTGCTGAGGACCTCTGGCAAATGGCTTTGAAGCCACTTCTTAAGCCTTGCTGTCGGGCACTGTTTGAAAGGCACTGGCGGGGAGCTCTCAGTCAGGGCTCGGGAATCTAAAAGTCGACAAGTGAGAAGCAGCGGGTCAACTTCCCCCAAAGACTCCTCTTCCCCTACCCACAGAGGTCATCTTCAGAAAAATCTATGACATTGTGGGTTCACGAACAACTTCCTCAACATCAGAGCTCAAAACATGTATAGACCCGCTGCCTCGCGCACAGCTATCTTTCTACCTGCACAAAAATTCTGTGGCTCCAAAGCAAATGTAAGAGGGGGGAGGAGGAGGGACGCAATAGTCCTCTCAGGAGTCAGAACCAGCCCTCACTGTAAAAAGCAGAATTCTAACCTCAAAATTGGTCTCCTGGGACCACTGGGAGGCAGCAGACGAACCACGAGGGCCAGACCAATAGCCACCCCAGCTGATCAGCAACATCCAATGCCACACCTGCACACAGGGGGTCCTCAGGAAACACACCTCCTTGTTACATCTGAGCATGAGGAAGGCCAGAGATGTGCAGAGCTTTACATGTGTGTTTTTATTATCGGTTCCCACTGACAGCAGTCCATACACACACACTCCTGCCCCACCCACTCACTGCCCCTGTGATTTCTGAAGCTGTCACGTCTGAGCTGTTGCAGGCCTGGGGTCAGACAAGCGCCAGTCTCGAAGCCCTGCTCTGAGGGTCTCGGTCAGTGCCGGTGCAGGGCTGGTTCCAGCTGAGTTCAGCCCGAGACCTCAGTTCTTTCACGTCACCTGCACTGGCAAAACTCACCTCAATCTTATTCTGCTACTATTTTACATCTGTCATAGCTCTTGGCAGATAAAATAACATGGTTTTTAAAAAACTGATATTTGGGGCTTCTTGGTGGTCCAGTGGTTAAGAATCCACCTTGCAATGTAATGGACACCAGTTTGATCCCTGGTCTACGAAGATTCCACATGCTGCGGAGCAACTAAGCCCGTGCCTCGCAACTACTGAGCCTGCACTCTAGAGCCCATGAGCTGCAACTACTGAAGCTCACGTGGCTGAAGCCTGTGCTCCACAACAAGAAAAGCCACTGCACTGAGAAGTCTGTGTACCACAACAGAGTCGCCCCTGCTTGCTGCAACTAGAGAAAATCTGCATGCAGCAACAGAGACTCACTACAGCCAATAAATAAATAAATCTTTTAAAAAATTGATGGCTGTTTTCTCATTTTAAAGGCGATAAGTATATTTCTGCTGGAAATACCTAAAAAAGTGCAAAGTGTAGTGTAATGGAAAAATAAAGATGATCAGCAACCCTAACCGGAGAGATCAACCACTCTTAACTTCCTTACTTCTTTAACACCATTTTTAAATAGTAGCTTTATTGAGATAAAATTCACACCTCATAAATGTACCCATTTAAAGTACAAGTCAGAGACTTTCAATGTATTCACAGAGTTGTGCGACCACAGGCCGGTCCACGGAGAACATTTTCACCAACCTGAAAACAAGCCCTGTGCCCTCCAGCAGCTTCTATGTCCTCTGTTCTCTGTGCTTCTCCGTCCGCCTGGCCTCAGGCCTCTGCCATGTGCTCACCAGCAGCGCCCGCTCCTCCACCCCTGTGCCCCTGCAATGGCACCCCCCACGCCCTGCCTGGTAGAAAAGTCTCGACTCCACTCAGAGGTTTAACTAAGCTGCTGCGAGCACGGAAGAGGCCCCATTTTAGATATCCTCTCCTATCTGATTCCTCGTTAGTAATAAAGAACAACAACAAAAAGATGATGATGAACAAAAGGGAAAACAGGAGGAGAGACAAGGGAAGCATCTGCTGCTTGCTCTAAAGTCCCAAGCGCTACTGCAAAGCCCATGACATAGAGAATGCTGCTACCTCCTTCTCAAGGCCCAGGACAGCAAGGACTGCTACCCGGCTCACTGCAGAGACAGGAAAACTGAGGTCACAGAGGCTTAGAGGACAGAGAGCTGAAATCTGAACCTTGAGCAGCATGATGCCAGAGCTCAGGCCCTAACCCTGCTCTGTGTCCCCTCTTCTTTCTGAGAACTCTCTAAAATGCAGTCACGCCAGAGTGACATCACAGGGGACATGACTGATGGGCACTTTCCCGCAGAGCCTGGGAAGGCATGCACTCTCAGCGGGATAAAGGGCAGCGGGGCGGGGACCCAGCAGAGAGGGGACCAGGCAGGCGAGTGCTGTGAAAGATGCAGGCAGAACTAGAGTTACTCACAAGCCACAAATCGCACCAGTCTGAGTATTATATCCTTGCTAGGAGAGGGCCCCTTGTCTCCTTTTAGTTCAACTAATTATTATTAAGTTTATCTCCTTGGAGCTAAAAGAAGTCCCTGAGTTAAAAACCACTGTGGCAAAGGGTAAGTGAACTGTGTAGAGAGGGGATACAACCAAAAGCACGATAGTTAAAGCAAGCCTTTGGTCTGGAAGCCACTCACTGGCCTATCAGCAGAGGCTGTCTTTATGGGAACAGTGGATGCTTTTCATTTCCATTCTATACACCTTATGCTGCTGTGTTTTTATAACTAACTTAACACCACTTAGGACCCTGGGGAGAAAAAGATACAAAAAGGCAGCTTGGTAAAAGGGGAGGTGAGGACAGAACTTCTGGAATAATAAGTGAGAAGCTTCTCCAAAAGCAAAGAGAAGATCTGGATTGTCAAAAGGAACCATTTCGGGAATGGAAATCAACCAAACAACAAATCAAGAAGTGTTCACTCAAAGAGAACTACAGAACCTTGCATTAGAGCAGTGTGGATCCATGGCATTCTAGCCCTGTGGTGCTCCCACCCCTCACCCCAGCTCCATCACAGTGCTGGATCCACTAGGGCAGGACAGGCTCTGAAAACTGGTGTCTCCACTGCTGGAGGAAATGACTGGTGTGGAGAGAGCACACGCCCAGGGCACTACCATAAACAACAGCGATCTCAGAAAGTCATACAAGGCCAACATCTCAGAGAGCCTTAGGCTGCAATACTGGTCAGGGTAAGAAATGGACCAGTAGACTAGCCAAAAATACATGAGACAGATGCTAAAAACAAGACAGCTATAGTGGACAAGGGTAAGCTCCCATGTGTCCCTGGCATCCTGAAAGGGTGCACACATGCAGGAGAAACCAGAGAGGGCCCTAGTGATCTATTTCTCCCTGGCTGAAGTGAGGTGGTGGCCGAAAGTAAACCAAGCTAGACCTAAATGGCCTGAATCTTGCACATATTCCTCAGTGTACACACAGATTTACTGCAAAATGATGAAGCTCTGCCAGTTTAAGGTGTTTAAACATAACTCTGATCAATCACTGGCTGACCATTAAGCTATGCTGATGCAGGGGCAACCCTTAGGAACCTGGACTTAAATATAAAAAGAAGAAAAGAACAGGATCAGCAGCTGCACACTGCTAAGAAGACATACTCTACAGAATTAATCCAGGCAAGTCAAAAAAAAAAACAAAAACAAAAAGCAATGAAAACAAACCTGGATTTTTGTCAAGGGTGATCAGAATCTAGAATTGCTATATTATGTGAACTAAAATATCCAGTTTAAAAAGTAAAATATGAGACAAGCAAAGAAACATGAAAGCATTGTGAACAATACTAAGGAAAAAGGGCCATCAACAGAAACTCTAAGGGGGTTCAGATACAGAACTTGAAAAAATTCAAAGTAACTATTATAAATATGGTCAAAGAAATGAAGGAATCTGTGTTCAAAGAAAAAAGGAAAGTATGAACATAATGATTCACCAAATAAAGAATATAAAAAGAGAAAAAGACAGAGAAATTATAAATAGGAACCAAATAGAAATTCTGGAGTTCAATAAATGTAGTAGAAAATTCACTAAATGCTCAATGATAAATTTGACGTGGAAGAAGAAAAAAAAAATCAGCAAACTTTAAAGTATCCAATATGATGAAGAAATAAGAAAAGAATGAAGAAAAATGCACAGAGTCTCCAAGACATGAGGGATACCACCAAGAATAACAACATATATGTAAAGGAAACCCCAAAAGGAGAAGTCAGAAAAGTGCACAAAAACTGTTTGAAAAAAAGGCCAAAACTCCCCATATTTGATTTTTAAAAATTGATCTTCACATTCAACAAACTCAAAGTAAGTTCAATAAACTCCAAGAAACACAAACACAAAAATAGCCACTGGACTCAGTACAGTCAAATCTTCAAAAGCCAAACACAAAGAGAAAAGTCTGAAAAGCATCAAGAAAAAAATGTCATCATCTAAGATGGACCCACAAAAAGATTAACAGCTGACATCACATTGGACATGATAGGCAGTGACAAAATACGTTCAAGATGCTAAAAGAAAAAAAAGAAAAAAAAAACTGTTAACCAAGAATTCTATATCCAACAAAACTGTACATCAAAAGTGAAGTAAAAACAAGGACATCCTTAGATTCCAGACACTGAGAGAATCTGCTGCTAGCCCTGCCTTACTAATACTAAAGGATATCCTTAAGTCTGGAAGTCAGCACCAGATGGTAATCTGAATCTACACAAAGAAGGAAAGAGCACCAGTAATGGTAATTACACGGATAAATATAAAAAAGAGTTATGAATAGTCTCTTGCCTTTTTCCCCCCCACAGGTAACCGATTTAAAAGACTTGAACATAAAACAATAACTATAGACCTTTACTCTAGACCTCATAATTCAGTTATATAAAGATGTAATATATATGACAATAATACCACAGAGAGGGACACAAAGGGGGGAAGAGGACAGAGATTCAATGGGGAAACTTTCTATCTTATTGAAAATGAGTTAGCATTAATCTAAAGTAGATCATGATGAAGTTCATACTGTAATCTCTAGCCATTAATAATATAACTTAAGAAAAATCTTATTAAATTTAAATTTAATTCATTTAACATTAAATTTATGGATTAAAATAGAACCTTAGAAAATATCTATTTAACACAAAGAAGACATAAAGGAGCAACAGAAGAACAAAAAAAAAATTTTAAGACAGAGAAAACAGCAAAATGGCAGACATAAATCCAACCATATCAATAAATACACTAAATTTGAGTGGGCTAGCCACTCCAGTAAAAGGCAAAGACCATCCAATTGGATAAAAAATAAAAACAAAGCAACACACATTTACTGTATATCACAAGAAATTGTATCAAATATCTTGTTATGATCTATAGCAGAATGTAATGTGCAAGGAAAAAAACCGATTTGCTATTCTGTACACCTGAAACTAATGCAATATTGTAAAACAACTGTATTCACAAAAATAAATTTTTTAAAAATTAAATAAAAACAAAACCCAAACATATGTTGGCTACAAGAGAAATAAATAGGTTGAAATAAAATGATGGGGAAAGATATTATGCAAACAAAACAACAAGAAAATTGCAGTCACTATACTAATATTAGAAAAACCAACTGTAGGACAAAAAATCTTAGACAAAGAGAAATTTTTATAATGATAAAAGAATCAGTTCATAAGGGAAATATAACTATTATATACACATAAACACTTAAAACAGAACCCCAAAATACATGGAGCAAAAACTGACAGAAGGGAGAAATAGGCAACTCAAAAAGATATTTTAATTTATTTAACAATTAAATAGAAAACTAGCAAAGATATATAAGGCCTGAACAACCAACTTAACCTGACATCTACAGAACACTTCCAGCAACAACAGTGAAATACATATTCTTTTCAAGTGCACGTGTAACATTCTCCAGTGCAGACAATAGGCTAGGCCAAAAAAATAATTAACAATACATTTTAAAGGATCAAAATCATGTAAAGTGTGTTGTCTACCACAATGTAATTAAACCATTAGTCAAGAAGAGAAATTTGGGGGAACCTCAAATATTCGGAAATTAGAAAACATGCTTAAATAATTCAAGAATCAAAGAAGAAATCACTTCAAACTGATTGAAAATTAAAACACAGAAGATCAAAATTATGGAATTCAGCTGTGGAAAGTACTGAGAGGGAAATTTATAATTTTTCTAAAAATCCTGGAGGGGAAAAAAAGAAAAGTCTCAAGCCAGTAATCTAAGCTGCCACCTTAAGAAACCAAAAAGAGCACATTAAACCCCAAAGAAGCAGAAGGCAGACATGAATAAATATTAAAGTAGAAATCAATGAACTAGAAAAAAAAAAAAGAGGAAATCAATGAAACTGAAAGCTCATTCTCTAATCAGAAACAAAGCAAGGATGTCCATCCTCATCACCTCCAGACAACAGTGTACCTATTGGAGGCTCTCAGCTGTGCACCATGGCAGGAAAAGGGAATCTTAAATATACTAATAGATGATTGAAAGGGAAGAAGTTCAACTGTCCTTATTCACATATGCCAGGGCCCTGTACATAGAAAATCCTAAGGCAACTACCAAAAAAACCTACTAGAATACGTGAGCTTTAACAAGCTCACAACATACAAGATCAATATCCAAAAACCAACTGTATTTCTACATACCAGCAATGAACAATCCAAAAATAAACAACTCCATTCATAACAGCATTAAAATTAATAAATATTTAGGGATAAATTTAATAATGAAGTACAAAATTGTTGTATGCTAAAAAACATATTATTATTGAGATATTAAATAACATCTGAATAAGTGGAAGGAGACAGATCCTGGTTCTTAGATTGAAGCACTCAGAATTGTTAAGATAGATTTTCTCCCCATATATACAGATTCAACACAATCCAGTAAGTTTTTCTTATAGAAATGGACAAGAATGGCCATGAGTAGATAACTGAAGCTGAGTTATGGGTACTTGAGTTCATTGTACTGTTGTCTTCACCTTTGTATGCTTGAAGTTATCCATAATATATTTGTTAAAAAATAATTAACAGAACTTTTTTTCTGCTAGATGAGATGCTTCATCTGCTAGATGAGATTCATGCATCATCAAACAAAGACAATGAGATCTCAAAAATAAAATTAAAAAATTAACAACTAATTCAGGGGCTGCCTTAATACTTGTCACTCCTCATCCTCTGCCTACATCACTCACCTCTAGATTGATGATGGCTCCAAGCCCACTCTTGGTACACATGACTAGTGGATGGATGGGTGGGGAAGACTTAAGAGGGCAAACATACAGAGTAACAAAGGAAGGATAAGGGAAAGATCAGAAGCATTAGCTACAGCAGTTCCTGAAGTCTAGTCAGTCACCAGGCTTAAGTTTTTGGCAGCTTCCAGCCAGCCACTCCACAACTGCATGTGTCAGTCTCTAATGATCTATGTGCTGGACTGGAAGCTACTAGAGTCTGTTACAAAAACGCCCCTCTATTGTTATGTCAATTACACCGTAATTTACTTGGATCTGAGCTAAGTACAAATTAGTGGTGCTCTAAGATCAAAGCATCCAGGGTTTTAAAGTTGTCATCTTCACTGTCCTGCCCCACCCCATCCTGTCTGGAACACCTGCGCATTCCTTTCACTTTCTATCCCCAAGTGCACACTATACAGCCCTCGCAGAAAGGGAAAGTAAGCTGTGTTTTAGTTTCCTCCCAAACATTTGGTGCTTTCCAATTTTCTTTCTTTCTTCCCTAATGGAATAATACTTTACATTTGTCATGCATTATTCATCTCCTCTTAAGATCCTTACAACACCACCACAACAGAGACAGGGAGGGCACTAAATCTGAAATAATGGTGAGGTCCAATGTCACATAGTAGCAATCAGCCTCCTGTACAGGCCCGTGACTTCAACAAGTGGGACGTGTTTTCTACTTCCTGCTGCTGCCTCCCAAGGCATGGGGGCACTTCCAAGCAACAGGTAAGGGGCCTGTTCCAACGATGGGTACAAATTTGCCTGAGTATCCGTGATGGGCAACTGGGAAGTTACATCTACATCTCATCATGGAACACCCTCAAATTTACAAAAATGTACACTCTTGAAGTTTTAAAAAGTATTAAGTAGCTCAATTACAATACATAATACTGCAAAAGTCTTTTGTCTGGAAAAAACACTTGGTATTATCATCTTGATCAACTACAACAAACTCCTCTTTGCTCCTCGACTAGATTTTTTTATATTTTATTTTTAAAATTTTATTTATATTTTTGCTCACGGCTCGTGGCATGTGCGATCTTACTTCCCAGGAATCAAACCAAACCCTGCATTGGAAGCTCAGAGTCTTAACCACTGGACTGCCAGGGAAGTCCTTTGACTATATTTTAATTTTCTCTCCCTAAGCTAGATCCAATAGTTTTACTTTTTAATGACAGAGATCATATATCCAATAACATTTCCATAAGCCCCAAGAAGAAGGTGAATATTACTCTTTAGAACAACAAATAATTCATATCAAAAAACTTGGCTTCAAACAGGAGCAATTTCAAAACTGCCCAGTTAAACATAACCTTGTCCATCCCAGCTTTCTTATTTACATACAATTCAAAGAAAGGATTTGCTTTTCCATAAATTTCCATTTTCTTTAGATGCAGAAAAGATTCTTTATTACATCAAAGCAAATGCAACTTTACTAGTTCAATTTCCTTATCTGTTATATGACTAAACTGAAAGTCATCATGAGACAGAATCAAGAGGAAATTTTTGCTGATGCCTAGCTCTTATGAAAAAGTTTTAAAAACTAGCAACTTATTTTTTCAATTAGAATAATGAGTGGGAGGGGAGGGGATGAGAAAAATGCACCCCAAGTTAGAAACTTGAACTCCTGCCCTAAATGCAGGTTTTTTTAAAAACTGGATTTAAGAAATAGATTGAAACAGTATTTATAACCAACATTACTTCACAAGCAGATTAAAAACACTAATTTTTAAAATCCTTCTTCTTGTACCACGGCTATTTTTATGTTGGCTAAGCAAGTCACTTCCTCTCCCCAGGCTTCTAACAATACACATAATCTGACAGCGTTACACACACCACAACTCCACTGCAGACCAAGATGGTTCTGGGTCAAACCCAAGCCTTATGGTTCAAATTAGGATAGTTATCAAATTAAGACAGTTCTGGCTCAACTGAGTCACCCTGCACACAGGCGGCTGAGCCAATGTCAAGGCTAAATGCCTGCTCTGGGGTAACCCTGCGCATCCCAGAGGGCTGTGCTTAGGGTCTGTCTCAAACATAATTGGGCCCCCAGAGGAATTCCAAAACCAAAGCAGCCTTCAGGTGACCCTCGGGAGCAGGTTAAGTCAGGGCCCAAGCTGATCAAGAGGATGGGCTCTCCGCCACCAGCAGTGAGATGTCACTTCCCAAGACGCACTCTCCTCCATGAGCTAATGCATGCAAATATTTACTTTGTGAATTTGTACATCTTTGCTAAATGGGCTTCCTTGGTGGCTCAGATGGTAAAAGAGTTGGCCTACAATGCAGGAGACCCAGGCTCGATCCCTAGGGGGAAGATCCCCTGGAGAAGGGAATGGCAACCCACTCCAGTATTCTTGCCTAGAGAATTCCATGGACAGGGGAGCCTGGTGGGCTACAGTCCATGGGGTAGCATAGTCAGACATGACTGAGCAACTAACACACTTCGATACATGAACAGAATCAAATGTCTGAACCTGTTTTTGGTGACTGAACTAACTCCACAGTTACACCTTTGGTGAAAAATTGATTCCTTCTTTCATTAAATAGGCTAGAGAGAAAAAAGGTAGCAGAAACATTTTTTTCCTCTTTCGCTTTTGAAATTTGAAGGTGTTTAAGAAGTTTTCTATTTGGGGGGAAAACCAAGTCTTTGGATATTATGATTTGTAATTCAAGCTGCTGCTGCTACTGCTAAGTTGCTTCAGTTGTATCTGACTCTTTGAGACCCCATGGACTGTAGCCCACCAGGCTCCTCTGCCCATGGGATTTTCCAGGCAAGAGTACTGGAGTGGAGGGAGGGATGTTCTGAGAGAATAGCATTGAAACAAGTATACTATCACGGGTGAAACAGATCACCAGCCCAGGTTGGATGCATGAGACAAGTGCTCAGGGCTGGTGCACTGGGAAGACCCAGAAGGATCGGATGGGGAGGGAGGCGGGAGGGGGGATCAGGATGGGGAACACATGTAAATCCATGGCTGATTCATGTCAATGTATGGCAAAAACCACTACAATATTGTAAAGTAATTAGCCTCCAACTAATAAAAATAAATGGAAAAAATAAATAAGTAAACAAACCCCCCCCTCCAAAAAAAAGAGTACTGGAGTGGGTTGCCACTGCCTTCTCTGCAGTAATTCAAGCTACTTAAGAAATAAAGAACGTATAGAATGTGATATTTTCACCCCAGAACAAGTTCACCTCTGATCCACACCCAGCATACAACCAGGGTTTATTCTGAATTCACTTTGCCTCACCTATGCCTTCAATGCACATTTCAACCAGTTTGTGCCAAGTTGCTTCAGTCGTGTCTGACTCTTTGCAACCCCATAGACTGTAACCTGCCAGGCTCCTCTGTCCATGGGAGTCTCCAGGCAAGAACACTGGAGTGGATTGCCAGGCCCTTCTCCAGGGATCAAACCCAAGTCTCATACGACTCCTGTGTTGGCAGGCGGGTGCCACCACCCGGAAGCCTCGTTTGGCGGTGATGAGCACTTAAGAAATAGGTCAGCATTTCCTTTATTATTATTTCCTGCACTTTACATCATCCTTTCTTTTCTTAAGGAAAGAACACACACACACACACACACACCCCAGAGCCATATGTTACAGTAGCTCTATGCAGAGAAAAGGCACATGTGGAGCCTGCACATGTCAGTTCCATAAAAAGAAATAAGAACTATAAGCACTGAAAAGGAAGGGATTTTAAATTTATATGAATATATACCAAGAAAATCTAAAGACTGGGTGAGTTTTAAACATCACAACAAATAAGCATTCAGTTAAGAGGCCTGTTACACAGAAAAATAACTATCAGTTTTAAAGTGTCATATGAAGTGGTAAAGAATTCGCCTGAAATGCGAGAGAAGGCCTGCACTGCAGGAGACGTGTTTTCAATCCTGGGGTCTGGAAAGATCCCCTGGAGAAAGAAACAGCAACCCACTCCAGTATTCTTGCCTGGAGGATTCCATGGACAGAGGAGCCTGGGGGGCTACAGTCCATGGGGCTGCAAAGAGTCAGACACAACTGAGCACACACACACTCACATGAAATTAAATACACACTCACCACACAATCCAGTAATTCAACTCTGATGTATTTAACCAAGAGAAATGGAATTACGTGTCCACAAAAGACCTGTGAATGTTCATAGAGTCTTTACTCATCACAGCCAAGGACTGAGAACAACCCAAACAGCCATCAGCTGATGAGTGGAGCTTTTTAATTGTGGTAGATCCATCTATACAAGGACTATTACTTAGCCTTAAAAAGGAACACACTTTGGATTCATGCAACAACATGGATGAATCTTTTTTTAAGTTATTTATTTATTTTGGCGGTACTGGGTCTTAGTTGCTGCATGAGAACTCAGCAGCATATGGGATCTAGTTCCCTGATCAGGGATTGAACTCAGGCCCCCTGCATTGGGAGCTCAGAGTCTTAGCCACCAGACCACCAGGAAAGTCCCTGGATGAAATCTTAAAAGTGTTATTCTAAGCAAAAGAAACTTGTCCATTAAACTATGGCATACACTGAATTCTGTGATGCATCCTGATTTGAGGGATGTCTGGAAAATGCACCTCTCAGCATCACGATATGTAGTAAGACAAAACTGGAAACAATCTGAATTTCCAACAATGGAGATTTCCTGGACAAGTCATAGTACACCCCTGTGATAATAATTTACAGTCATTTAAAATGATGATATAGATGTATATAAAGATTAATGGTGGAAAGACGCTCACAATCTATTAGGTGAACAAGTAAATTATAAAACAACATGTTTACTGTGACACCATTTTGTTGCGTTGGTGGTATAGTGGTGAACATAGCTGCCTTCCATTTTGTTAAAAGATAATTATTGGTATGTATACCTGAACTGAAAAGGTCTAAAAGCTCTGTATTGAGAGGTTCACATCTCTTACAGGCCATCTCTGGGTGGTAAGCATTTTTTTAATCTTTTGTTTTCTCTTCTGCCTTTTCTGAAGGTAGACCACAAACATGTTTCATTTTTGTTATTAAAAATATGTAAGTATAAGATATCCACCCACCTGGTCATCTGTCTAAGCATAAGTCTTCAAATGTCACACAACTCCTTAAAGATGCAATACTGACAAGAGGGGAAGAAAAGATGAAACAATCTCACAGCTCAGGCAGAACACCATTACACAAATCATGGTCATTTGTTCCAAGGGATATTACATCCTCACAAATAAGAATATGTGAATTAAGGAGATGTGCAAGAAATCTAAACAAAACAGCAGCAGAAGTAGAAAACTCGTATTGGATGACATCAATCTTAACCAAGAAAAAAATCACTGCCTGTACCTCAGGATGTGAAGGAGTTACAGTCTTACAAAGAAGTCACTTCAGGTAATGGGTGTTATATAATTCTTTGTTTTTTATCTTTTCATTCCATTTTTCATATAAAATTAGTTTAAGAGAGGCAAAATTTTAAGACTTTCCAGAACCATGTCAGCATTCCATAGGTCTCTAACATTACTCTCGAAAAACATTCCATGTAGATACCAACAGACAGCACTCTTTCCACATCTTCTCTAAACTCCTTAGTTCACAATTTTTTCTATAACCTGTTCAACAAAACAGCAAATCTCACACAGAAATGCCTATGCTATAGGAAACGTACCAAGAAGTCTCCTTCATCTCTGTGTGTGCCTTCCCACACCACCCCCCCACCATTTTCTGGTTAAAGAAAACATTTGCAAGTTCATAAAAACAAGGAACTAAAATTAGATAGGCGAGAGCTGAACCTTGACTCACGGTAGGGAAAACATTATTTTTAAACTGTGAAATATTTATAGGCCTGTGCTCTATGGAAAAGGAAGACAGGCGTGCTAATGTATGTCGACGGAACAGCCCAGGGCCAGGACAGGAGGCTCAGGAAAGGAAAATACTTTCACTGTGTGTTTATATTCCAGGGGCCACTGGCACTTCACTTATTTTTTTTCTCATGGAATACAAATTAGAACCAATAATCGCAGAGTATTTTAGAACCCTGTTTCACTTAACATTAAAGAAAATGCTGTAAACAGCTCACAGCCCACTGTGAAACCATCTTCGCCTCCTCCTGTTGCCATCCTTGGGACCGAGAGTGCTCCCCAGCTCCGGAAGAACTAGCTTTGCTCTAGACACTTCATCATCCCTACAGGACAACCAATACTTTCCAGAGCTCCCGACAAAAGTTTAAGAAATATGTTTGTTACAAGAGTTTTTTTTTTTTTTTTTTTGAGAAAAAAAGAAAAAGACACAGAGGTGAAATCCAAGACACTTAGCAGGTGACTATAAAGGAATAAATCTCTTACACATTAAAACCACACTCATCGCGACAGTCACAACACCGCTCAAAACCTTCAAGAGTGCTTTACCTCTCATCACATCAAGTCTAAATATCTTCCTTCATTCATTTACACCCACAGGGTCAATGGCAGAGTCCCTATCCAGAGGGGGAGGAGGGTGGCTACGTCTGTGGGGGGCGAGCGGGTCAGAGCTGATGTCAGGGGCCAGGAGAGTGGGGGAGGAGGACGTCCTTCCAGTCTGCGGGCTGAGGAGAGGGGCGGACTGCACAGAGGACCTGCCCTTTGAGAAAAACTCAACCAGTGAGGGTACGGGCTCGAGGCAGATAAAACTGTTGTGCCAAGTCTAGGGGACTGGATCCATTTGGGGGAAATGAAGAGAAGACATGCAAAGTCTGAGTTGATTGCATGATCCAGTTTCACAAGTTTCTCCTAAGAACAAGCACCTAAATTTTCATCTTAAAAACACGGAGTTTTCACTGAAATCACAGCCTTAAGGCTGTGCATCCCTAGGGGCCATTTTCTTTCTTCAGGCCCCACCTCTGTTGTTCTCAACAACAGAAGCCTGATACTCTTTGGGGGTTCTCCCACTTGTTCTGGAAAGACACCCCGGGCCCCAGTTGATGAAGCAAGTTAAGTCCAGGCCAACAGGGTCTCACTTCCCTTCCAGTGATCATGGACATGGTCCTGCTCTGTCCAAAGGGGCCTGAGGGAGGTCTGCTTGGGGACACCAAGGAAAAGTTTCATTGCTAATAAAACAAGACATGCACGTGAGGGAAAGGCCCTCTTCTTTGATGGATGTCATGTGTCACCTGGAATGTCTGCAACCACCTTCTGCCATGAGGGAAGACGTCTCCCACACAGCAGGGACGGCAGAGAGCAAAGTCAGTCAGCACCTGGGCCCTTGAAAATATCATCAAACCTCTGACTCAGCCCTGGAACTTTCACACTTCTTGTTCCATGAGATTTTTTTAAAAATTCCTCTATTTCTAGCTACTTTTAGTTGAAGTTAAGTGAAGTGAAAGTCACTCAGTTGTGTCCAACTCTCTTGCGAACCTATGGACTATACATACAGTCCATGGGATTCTCCAGGCCAGAATACTGGAGTGGGTAGCTATTTCCTTCTCCAGGGGAATCTACCCAACCCAGGGATCAAACCCAGGTTTCCTGCATTGCAGGCAGATTCTTTACCAGCTAAGCCACAAGAGAAGCCTAGTTTTTAGTTAGGTCTTCATTAGTTCACATGCTATTAATTTGAAACCATCTTCATTTTACTGTAAGCTTTTCTACATATGTTTCCCTCCCTTATGAAGTAGGGAGCTTTCTACTTTGTGGTGAAGCTTTATTTTGCAGCATCTCTTCTTCTTTAAGGAAAGCACAAGGTAAGAGCTCTGGCAGCACCTTACACAGTTCAGGGAAGGCATTCCATCTGGTGGACGTAAGTGTTCCAGGTCCTGGTAAGAGGTACAGACTGTGATTCCCCCATGGCTATGTAAAGCGTCACATGCTGTAAGACCCTTCACTCTACACTACGCTCCTTAGCAACCTTGTCCCTAGGCCCCCACATATCTTGAGTTCATGGAGGAAATGCCCTGGGCAGTAGTTAAGAATATTCTAACCCCTAGAAAAATACACTATATTCCCCAACATAAACCAACACATTGGCACCAAGTTTATGGATCAGTCTCATGACCAGCATGAATCAGTCGTCTTAAACTTCTACAACTCAGAATACTGATGGAAACAAAGGTTCTGAATGACTGAAATGGTGAACCAGATCCCCCTGGAGCCCATGGATTTCCCCCCAGGACTGCTAGCTCTCCCAGGAGGCTACAGCAGCACCGCCCACCTCATCCCCCTCCGCTGTGCGGAGATGAGCTACAAAACCTCTCTACTCGTGGGCATCGTAATCCAGCTGCCCTATAGGGCATTCCAAGCCGTGCACAGGGCACCTTCTCAGGGGGAACAATAAACACGCCTTGAGGCGGTGACACCACTTCCCAGAGTCGGGGGCCGAGGTGGAGCATCTGCCCACCCCAGATTCTGGGCAGAGGGCCCCCACCCTCACCCTCGTCACTGCAGAGGTGACCCTTGCCCCCTCCTCTGCCCCGAAGGAGGAAGAGTCATTTTCTGACTAGACACTCACTTTCCTCTTCTTCTGCCCTGAACAGGACTGACGCTTGGTAACACCGACCAGTTCACATACTCTTTCTTGTTTTAACTACCTAAAAACAAATACAAACGAACTATGAACCAATGACCATGTTTGGGAGTTGGGCTCTTTCAGCGGCCAATGTTTTTTTGGAAAAACGTTCTATATTAAGGCCAAGCTGTGGGAACACTGTTGGCTGTGCACAGTAGTCCGCATCCCCGTGCTGGAAGGACAGCTAACAGGAGTGTCCAGACGGCACAGGAGGCCCCCGGCTTATCAACTCACGGAACCAGAGGGGAGCCTGATCCTACCACGCTGTATTTATACAATTTGGATTCATTCGAACAAGAAAGTTCCTAGAGCTGTTTAGGGCTTCTTTTTTCTTTTGGTCAATATTTAAATAGCACTTTTTTTTTAAAGCTTGCCCTAGATACCAACTGTTTATCTAAGACACAATTCCAAAGTTGCTGAATCCAGTGCCAGCCCAGAGGGGACAGTTCAAACCCATATGTTTATCAGAAAGAAAAGACCTCTAAACAAGTGTCATCTACGCTATCCTTTCCCTAATACCACAATACCACCCCAGCTCACAGGGAACAGAGTCATGATTTCAATCAGGACCCCTCATTCATCCCCACCTATTCCAGCTTGGCTCTCAACCTGGAGGATGTTTGCTGAGACATCTGATTGCCAGATGTGACTCAACACAGTCCTTCTTACAAGTTTCTCATTTTAAAAAGTTGCAGAGGTTTGTCCAAAAGCTAAACATAGAGTTCCTCTATGACCCAGCAATTCCACTCCTAGGCATATACCCAAAAGAACTGAAAACATGTGCTCAAAAATTAGAAGGTTCACAGCAGCACCATTCACTGGAGTCAAAAGGTGGAAATAGCCCAAATGTCCATCAGCAGATGAGTGGATAAACAAAATGTGGTCCATCCACACAGTGGAGTATTATTCAGCCGCAGAAAGGAATGAAGTTCTGATACATGCTACAACACGGATGAACCTGGAAATTATGATGATACGTCAAAGAAGCCAGACACAAAGGCCACAGATGGTCCATTCACATGAAGTATCCAGCACAGGCAAGTGCATGGAGATGAAAAGTAGACTGGATGCTTGTCAGGTTCTGGGGAGAGGGGGGCATGGGGGGCAACTGCTTAATGGATGTGAGGTTTTCATCTGGAGCCATGAACACGTGCTAGAGTGGAAGGCGATGGTTGTACAACACAGTAAATACACAAAATGCCACTGAACTGTCAACTTAATTTTATGTTCTGTGAATTTCATACCAGTTTTTTTTTTTTTAAGTGAACAGAATATCAGAAAACTGGGATTACAGCAAGGGGATGGGTGGCAGAACAGAGACCTTAGAAAGTTCTCATGTACAGGAAGTTGGCATCAGTTTATAAAAGCAACAGGGGCAGCACCACCAGGCTTGGGAGCCAGTCAGGTTTAGATAAATCCCAAGTCCCCACCCAAAGACTTTCCATGACAGTCTTACAACGATTATCATTAAGAAATGTCGACCCCCTCCTCCTAGGCTCTGGGCAAGCAGCTCGGGAGGCCCCGTGGAGAAGCATGAACTGAGCACTTGATCTGTGGAAAATACCTTTTTCTCTACCTGTAAAAGGGGACAAACGAGTTCAAGTGCTGCGCCAAGTCTTAACTCAGCCACAATATTAATGAACGTCTCTTTGGAGAGACGAATGCATCTTCTGCCCACCAGACACAAATTCACTACCTGCAGCGACTACGCCATCACGCTGCTCCACTCATTCGTGCGGCCCCACTGTGTCGGCCTCCTGTCCTCTGGTTTAGAGTCTCCCTGACTGCCACCCCTGCCCTGATCCGCTGTGTCCAGAGCTCACGGCAGGAGACACGCATCTGCAAAGGGCAGGCGGGCGCCAAAGACGAAAGGTAAGCTCCACCCAGGTATGAGGGCAGTCTCTAACCGACATTACCATTGACTGCATGGGTTTCATCGCTGATGAAACCGGTTGTGGGGAGGGGAGCAGGGTGAAAACCAACATCTGCTGAACGCCTACCACACACCAGGCACTCTTACATGCATGATGGCATTGGACTGATTGAAGCTAGAACCTCTCAGGTCAGACAACACACTTCCCTAAAGAGGAAACCAGTGCTCAGACGGCATATGTTAGCACGTTGACTACCTGGACAGTTAAAACGCTGACAACCCATCCTCCTACAGGTGGAGTCTACCTTAGTTTTTAACCTCAGAGAACACCTTACTGAACTAGAGGGCAGAGACACGGGAACATAACCTGAGGAGTGAGATGTGAGCATGGATCAGGTAACTGGGGTCACCTGGGCCTGCGCTGGGCACCTGGGCCCTGGCCAGGCCCTTCGGGAAGAACAGACCATTCTAAAACAAACCACCATAGACCAACCTATTTTAAAGGCCATAAGACTAAATCTGGGGTATGCAAACCCAGGCACACCTTCAGCTTAAACGAAAAAGGAAGAAACACGGTCCCTCCTTCCTTGGCAGTGGATTCAAGGACACCTGACACACACGACTTCTCTGCAAGGAGCTCTTCTTACCAAATGCTTCCTGGGGAAGTCTGCAAAGTACCTTCTCAAAGCTCTGGTAAATCTCAACAACAATCAACACTTCCCAAATTTAACATTCATGTTTTACCTTTACAATACAACCAGTTATAGAATTCACGGTTAGTGAATTCTAATTAGTTCATTATTAGCTACAGAATCTAATCTATAATTCCCATTTTCTATTTCTACACACTCAAAAGAAACCTACTTCAGTCTTGTGGAAAACATGCTCCATTTATTAAAGCACAGATTCGATTCAAATTTCCCTTTCTCCTCCCCTTTAAAAATATACTAAAAATAACTGTCACAACATCTTACTCATCCTGAACTCAGTACCTGGCAACTTATTCAGAATATAGCAGACAACCAAAAAAATCACACAAAGATGGAACTCAGTCTTTTTTAATCAAAGTATATCTGCAGGGTTAATGAGTTTGGTTATTTGGGGTTTTTTTAATGGAATAAAGTGAAAACCAGGAGCAAACCTGTCACAAGAAAGCATACTGATAGCTACATTAGCTGATAGCAAGAGAGCAAGCAGAAAAAGTATTTAAACACATAAGAACTGGGAAAACAGAACAATCTTAGTTTATCAAAAGTAAAAAGCAAAAATTCCTATTTTTATAGGCAAAATGCTATATCAATAAAAGCCAAACAACAAGCAACAAAAATAACTGAGTCAGCAAGAAAATTAAATTTTATTTGGTATATTTCATTTTTATGAAGATTAAAAAAAGTATTTCATACATTTCAGAAACATAAAACCAAACATTTAAACTGGTTAAAACAGGAAAACATCTGACTGACTACAGAGGAAAATCCTCAACTCTTCAAAACACCTGAGAAATTCCAAAAGCTTTACTATATTCGATATTTATATCTAACAAGATATCAAATGAGGCTGGTTTCAAAGTCAACCACCTGCTACTCCCAAAGCTGTCTATTCGGTAACTGGCTGGGAGAAAGGAAGAGCATCAGAGAATTTAATATTTAGTAAACCCAAATCAAGCTTAGAAAAGAGGAGAGCTGTTTAAAAAAAAACAACACTAAGCTGATTATGTGAAGCATTTACATTAAATTACAATTCAGCAATAAATATCATTTAATCATCTTTCAGGAAAATTTTAAACATTAGTGAAAATTAAACAGCTAAATTTTAGTCAAGTTATATTATTAAATAATAAAAGATACTTTTATCATTTCTATTTGTATTCAGTATGACTGTTGATTTCAAAAAAGGAATCTCTTTCCCATCAACTGATGAATGGATAAACAAAATGTGGTCTACCCATATGACCAAATAAGGGGATGAAGTAATGATACAGGTACAACACAGATGAACCTTGAACAATATGCTCAGTGAAAGAAGTCAGACACAAAACGCTGCATATTGCATAATTTTTTTGTGCATGAGATGTCCAGAATAGGCAAATCCACAGAGATAGAAAGTAGACTAGTGGTTGCCAGGGGCTGGGAGGTTTAGGGGAGAAATGGGGATTGAGTGCTAATTTGTGCAGAGGTTCATGTGGGAGTGATAAAAACGTTCCAGGGACTTCCCAGGCAGTCCAGTGGTTAAGAATCCACGCTTCCGGGGCTTCTCTGGTGGCTTGGTAGTAAAGAACAGCAGGAGACACAGATTTGATCCCTGATCAAGGAAGATCCTACAGGCCGTGGAGCAGCTAAGCCCATGTGCCACAATTATTGAGCCTGTAATCTAGAGTCCACGTGCTGCAACTACTGAAGCCCATGAGCCCTAGAGCCTGTACTCGACAACAGAGCAGCCACCACAATGAGAAGCCCGTGTACTGCAACTAGAGAAAAGCCCAAGCAGGAACAGTAACAGCCAAAAATAAAAATAAATAAATCAATCATGTTTTTAATAATACATGCTTCCATTGCAGGGAGCATGGGTTTAATTCCTGGTTGGTAAACTAAGAGTTCTCATGCTGCGAGGCACTGTCAAAAAATAAACTGAAAAAAAAAAAAAGGTTCTAAGATTGATTATGGTGATGGTTGCACATTTCTGTGAATATACTAAAAAAAAAATCACTGAATTGCATACTTTAAACAAGTAAATAGTATGGCACAGTATATGAATTATACATCCAAAAAAGCTGTAATTTAAAAAAAAAGAAAAGTTCAAAATCATCCACCCCAAGAACTTCGTTCATATTCCTCGTTCAGGAAAGCTCCACACACCAAAAGCAATGTTGTTGAAAGAAGTAGAAACCTTAGTGCAAACTGGAACGGCTCCAGGGCAGTATATGGAACTGGAAATTTAATAGCTACTAAATAAAGCAACATCATGACTGGAGTTATGAAAGCAAACATTTCCATTTGAACTTCAAATGGCAGAGGGACAGAGTCGTTATCTTAGGATCGTGGGCTCTAAGAGTGTTCATAAATCACCATTTCTTTCAGGAGCCAGAGAGAACACAGGGCTAATTAAGTTATTCCAGCTGAGAAAGTCACTATGAAATGTGTGTGAAAGACCAGAAAAGTCCTTTGAGATGTTTTGCTTGCATGGTAGTTCCACAGGGTTTTAACCTCCTGCAATGACTGACACTGAGTCAGGCGCTCTAGTCAGTAGAAAACATATGACTCCAGCAGGCTGTGAATAACAGCTTCTCTAAGGGAAGCTACAGTTTCACAAGTTGGGCCTTTGTTGAGGTGAAATTCTCTCTCAGGTCGGATGACACATGTACCCAGTGTCAACGCTAACTTTCAGGACAGAGTAGTAGAGTGTTTTTCCTTTTTACTTTGTTTCACCAACCATGCAGATCACAGAAAATGTCATATTACTTTCCGTGAGCTACTTTGCAAGGCTTTGCTATTTTGTAAAACAGGATAAGAAAACCATTCAAATCTTTTATAAATCCTTTATAATGAAATCCAAGGGTTTCCTTTTATCACTGTGACCTGTAATTTCTAATTAAGAGGCCTAAGGTAGACTCTTCCTGGGTGTATTAATTTGGGGCCTACTGAAGTCATACTAACTACAAAGTATATAGGACCTCGGCACCCTAAATATACAGTCAGCTGATCCAGGAACCCACTTTGGGAGCAAGTGAGTCTTTTATTAATGGAATAATCAGTAAGCACATTATTAACCCAGTATTTGCTCTGTCCTATTAGGGAGAAACTTGCCAACACAAATGAAATTCATTTTACTGGCAACTAACCTTCCAATCTCTCTCCCAAATAATGTTCAAACAGGAACCAAAGCACATTTTTTTTTACTATTATTTAATCACTTTACATTTTCTCCAAGACATTTCCAGAGAATGTCTCAAACTTTCAAAATCAAATTGGATTCCTCTAATGATACTCTGCTTTATACAACAATTGTGATCCAAAAAAAAACACCATGTGTAAATTACACTTCTATAACTCAATCTTTATTTACTTATATTTGAAGAAAGTAAAGAATCCTTTAGAACATTAAGAATTTCACCATGCCCTGCAATTTAGTGGTTAGGTAAATCTGAGTTTCCATATGCTAAATTTATCTAAATGAGGGTTCATAGTTTAAACAAGTGGACGAAGAAGAAACCAGTTCCTCATATGAAGAATGTGTACTGTGTTCCAATCACAGAAGCTCAGCTGTTCTTAAAGAATGGTAGGGAATTTAAAGCACATCTAGTTCAAACTTCACGCTTTACGAACAGGAGGAAACTGAGAACCAGAGAGATTATTTTCCCGGAAGTGCTTATCTAGTTAGTGGAGAAAGCATTTTAAGATGAAAAGCTAATCTACTAAACAAATTTATTTTTTCAAATAATAAGATAATTCTATAAACATACTTTTCCTTCAGAAACACTCCCCTCTCCTGGTTTTAGACAGCTCATTCACAAAACAAAAATTAATGACCATAAGAAGCATTTCTCATGGAGAAGATAACTCATTTATGAAGTTACAGAATGCAGTGTGACCCACACTTGCGATGTCAACACTTGATGACAGGATAAAACTAACTAAATTCACGGGCAATAGTCTCTTCCACCTAAAACGTCAAAGCCTTAATGGGATATTGTATGTTGATATCCATAAACAAGAAAATAAAATCACCTGCATGTGGGTTTTCTTCCTCTCTACAAACTACGTGGTAAAAAACCAAAGTTGATCTTCCCCACACAATTCAAACACAAATATAAATGATCCAAAAGCTGCTTTCAGTAACACACTTTTCCTTGGAAGGAAAAAAAAATGAATAGAATTTAATAGCATTACATAAAAATCCTGGAAATTATGCACAAAGATTATGCTGGAGCTTTGCCCAAAAAAGGATATACTGGCTTTCCATGTGCACAAATGATAATCGAATAAGAATTTTAAGGAGCTACAGTATTATTAAAGATAAATATACTTATTGAAATCTCTGTCTTAAAAAGCTTAAAAATTATTGCCAAAACTAAGCCATTCAACCCCACTTTTCCTGGGCCCTGAATAAACACTTGGGTTTTCAATCCTCTGCACTCCTGCTTGGCAGCCTTCCCCACGGACCCGGGAGCCCAGGACTGCCCCCACTCCCCACCTGCGGGCCATCCACACTCCCAGGCACTCTCCCATCTCGTTCTCTAGGGCCTTTAGAGACCCTGCTCACAGCCTCAACTTAATTAACCACACAGCTATTCCTGGAAAGCCAGTTGCTGCCTTCTCTCTACCTTCCATGCAGATGTCTGGGGCGTAGTTTTGCACACATGTCTGATGCTGGGAAAGATTGAGGGCAGGAGGAGAAGGGGGTGACAGAGGATGAGACAGTTGGATGGCATCACCGACTCGATGGACATGAGTTTGAGCAAACTCAAACTGTGAAGGACAGGGAAGCCTGGCATGCTACAGTCCATGGGGTCTCAAAGAGTTGTCGGATGCAACTTAGTGACTGAACACCACCACCCATGTTCATTCATTCGTTTGTTCATGTCACAAATATTGAGCCTTTGCTGTATACCAGTTATGTTTCCAGCACCAGGAATACAGCAGTAAATAAAATATGCAAAAATTCCTGCTCTTGAGGCACATCCAAGCACGGTGGATACGGATCAGAAGTCAGATGCACATTACTGTAAAGCGCGGGAAGGGGAGTGGTGGGGCATCGTTCCAAAAGCTGCCACTCAGAACAAGCGGCCCAGGAAGGGAATTCCTGGAGCGGGGCCTCCCAGAACTTTCCACAGCTATCCTGGAAGATGGGGCTTAAGGGGCAGGGGGCGTGCGCTTCAGTCTGCAAACAGGTGACTTACATTTTGGTCTAGGATTCCTTTCATTTTCTTGTTCTTTATCCTTATTTACCAACATTCGAGGGCACCTGTCCTTCAACAAGCATTAGTGGGAAGATACGGGAGACAGAAAGCTGCGTTGCTCTGTAATTGTCAACTGTGAGAATGTAAATTAAAGCCTCTGAGGAGCTTGAAGAAGCACAAACCATTTGTTCAGAAGTGCTCTTTCTCCATATAAACACGCATATACTATTAATTTTCTTTTCAAAAAAGAAGAGGGTAAAGCTTAGCTCAGTCTCGCTCAACAAAAATACCAAACAGAAATAACAAGATTTTCATGCCTATAATTTCTCTACTCCATAAAACGTTATGAGGTAAGTACAAGAGCCCTCAGACACTGCCAGTTTATATGAAAAGAACTCAGGGGCTAACTCAAAAGGGTTTTCCCAAGGGGCCAAGAAGGGACAATTTGAGCATAAAAAAAAAACACCACCATATCTGTAATGGAGTGAAATACACCAAAGAAGCTAAAATCCAAGAGTTTACATTAATTCTTGAAAAAAAAAGCCACCAGTCCTCTTCAGAGGATGTTAAGAAACCAAGTCAGCCTGAAAACTGGTGGACAACGGGAAGGAATCAAGCAAATGAAACATAAACGTCATGGGATACACAGATACATAAACTTCTTGGGATACACAGATCCCAAGATCCTAGGATTTCACAATGGTTGAGATAATAACATGCCTGAAAACATTGTATGAACAGGAGAGAGCTGAATGAAGAAAAGTATAGCTGTTTTTCTGTTGCTGCTGCTGCTAAGAAAACGTTCCCCACTTTCAGTAATGCTAGTTAGTGAATCTAATCTCTACTGAGTACTATGTGCCAAGTACATTTCTAAGTACTTAATATTATTCTCTCCTTTAATCCTTACAACAATTCTGTGAAGCAGGTACCAATGTTTTCTAACACAGTCATTTGGGAATAAATACTAGCTCCACCATTTGGTAACTTCTCTAGCTGGATGACCATCACAGGTTACTTAACCTTTAACCTCTCAGTACTTCAGTTCCCACACCTATAAGGAGGAGATGGTAAGTTTCCCTACCTCCAGGCCTTTTTGTAATAAGATCAGCAAGTTTAGACAGTATTTGTTTAGGTGATTATTTGATTCGTATCTATTTTGCCTTCTAGGTTGTAGGCTTTTAAGAGGGCATCGTGCTCTATCTCCAGAACCTAGTAGAGCCATTGCAAATAGTTTCAGAAAAAAAAAGTCACTCGATGTTTATTGAATAAATAAATGAGTTTACAGCAGAACACAGCAGAGCTGAATAACTAACTGGTACAAATCTCATCCAATATCTCCAGAGTCCCAGAGGTGAAGATTTTCCCATAATTTCTCAACTATCAAGGGTCACGTCGCCTTAAGTACCTCTAAGCTCTGGGGACAAGACCAGCCCAAGAACAATACTGCCTGAACTCCCTCGAGCTTTCAGTAATGAAGCTGCCAAACTTGGCAGCTACAGTTTAACTAGGCCAAGTTATCCATGTTTTTGTATTTTGGACACTTGCCCTTTTTCATTCAAGAAACTGTCACAGTCACAGTCCCTGGTGTGTTCTCGGTTTCAATACCCAATTACACAAGAGGTGTACCAGATAGAGGGCAAGAAAAAACACACCACTGAGTGCAACATGGAACGTGATTCCTCAGGCAGAAGAGTTGGTTATTGTTTACTGAACGCCTTTTGCAGTCACGTCGCTATGCTAATAAGTGCTTTATTTGAATGATCAACTTGTTCATAGTCTCCCAACAGGCCTCTGACAGAGGCACTGTCGTTCTGCCTTCCCTGGGTTCCACTGTTCAGAACTGAGAACTGATTCCAAATGTATGGGAAACCAAAACCCACGCACCGACCGCTACACTATTCCGCCAAAGAGGGAGCTCAGCAAAAATAAATCAAAAAACAAAGCTGACGTTCTTTATCCTGACCTCTAAACACCAGCAGTAGGGACTTGGCAGAGTCACAAAGGATTTTTTTTTTTTTTTGAGAAAAAGGAAATGCATGAACTGAAGTCACTTGCTACTTCCACAATAAATGTCACACGTCCATCCTAATTCCAACATGAACTCTACCATCTACACGAGAATGTGTCCGGGGAGTAGGTACAAACTTTTGTTCTTTCTTTCTTACCACTCAGGGAAGCAGTTCTCAGGGCGGTGTGCAGACCCCCAGGGGTCCCTAAGACTTCTGCAGGGCATCTGTGAGGCCGAAACTATTTTCATACTAAGACATGACTTGCCTTTCTCCGTGTTGACATTGGGCTTCCCAAATGGTGCTAGTGGTAAGGAACACCCCAATACAGGAAACACAAGAGACACCTTTGACCCCTGGGTGGGGAAGATCTCTGGCTGGAGAAGGGCATGGTAACCCACTCCAGCATTCTTGCCTGGAGAATTCCATGGACAGAGGAGCCTGACAGGCTTCAGTCCATAGGGTCGCAGAGAGTCAGACACGATTGAGTGACTCAGCACACACGCACATGTTGATATTGGCCTTTATGATACAAAAGCAAACGTGATGATACTAAGCCAACATTCTTCATCCTGACCCCTAAAGAAACTGCTGGTGCCTGACCATGAATCTGGGCAGTAGCACCAAACTCTTCTGGTCATTAACCAGCTCTGTTGCATCACATGCTTGCAGAAGGAAAAAACAGTCATTTGCACTTAAGAATGTCCCCTGATAAAGCAGTAAAATCGAATAATTGTGTTAAATGTTGAGTATGTTCTGAGGGATGAGGTTGGAATGCGCCTACAACTCTGCCCTAAGAACTAAAGTGACCGGTTGTCTCCAAAAGCGTCTATGCTCCTGTTTGGGCTGCTTTTTTGATAGAACATCGCTTATACTTGATGCACAGACAGACTCTGGTCATTCACTTGAGTACCTGGCAGACTGTTCCTAAGAAATGAACGAAATTAGTCTGTCCCTTCAATGAAAACAACTGAGCGTATTTGTTGCCAAGGATGAAACTCAAACTTTCAAGGGAAAACCAGAATTTTGGAACACTTTTACCCACCACTGTGAAGCTGACATCGTCCTAATATTTAAAGACTTTATGTCGACATCTGGAAGATCTGCGTAACTCAAGAAACCGTAATTTTCTAAATGACCAATGCATGATGTTACAAAGTCACACTTGGGTAAAAAGTTCGTTCAAAAATCCAACAGGGTTTTTTGACAGCAGACAAAAAGCTGATTAGATATTGTAACTAACCCTCAATAAACTACCACTCCTTGGGTGTTCATGCAGTACCAAAGAAAAATATCCACAACTATCTAAATGGCTATTAAAATGCTCCTCCACTTTCCAACTTATCTCTCTGTAGAGTCAGATTTTCCACACATTCTTCAACATACTGCAACAGACAATGCCAAAGCAGTTAAGAAAATCCAGCTGACAGGCTTAAAAATGGCTCATATGGTAAATTTTTGTTACGTTGTACGTAATGACCATATTCTCACAATATCAAAATCTAAACAGAAATACCAATACTAAAATCACCAATCAGCAGAGAGATGAAAATTTAGGCCCATGTGCATACACCATAGAAAATTCACTGTGTTCTTTTCAAGATTATTATTCCACAGCAAAGTCCACAGGAGACACTGACCGGTATAGGTAAAAACACAATCATTTGAAGGCTGGTTAGTAGGTGAGAACCCTGAAATTTCTTTACCTATTCTATTTGCTTCTTTTCAATTTTTTCCTTTCTTAGTTACCCTGCCTGAAAAGATGACTCTCCTCCCTTCATTCCACCTGCAATTCAGCAAACCATATCCTTAACTTTCTTTGCCAGAGGCTAATTTACTCAAAAGCTGGTCCTCAGGATCAACAGCTGTGTGCTCCTTCTGGAAGCCATATAATTTGGTCTGAAGGAGTCTGAATAAACTGTCATCAGGGGCTGCTTGAGCACCAACTCCACAGCTGTTTGCCGTCTCCGATCCCAGATGTCAAGCCAGATTTTCTGCTTCATCTTATCTCTGCCTCCTTGCTACTCCAGAGGCTGTTGGCTACGTGCATGAGAGTCTGCTCAAGGATGCAGGTGAGCATGGAGTTTTTATTCAACAGGACTTAAGAGGGGACGCCAAGAGGTCAGCCATGGGCAAGCTCTACAGTAGCAATATGTTGTTCAGTCATTAAGTTGTGTCCAACTCTCTGTGACCCCATGGACTACACCAGACTTCCCTGCCCTTAACTATCTCCTGGAGTTTGCTCAATCTCAGGTCCATTGAGTCAGTGAGGCCATCCAGCTATTCCATCCTCTGTCGCCCCCTCCTCCTTCTGCCCTCAATCTTTCCCTGCATCACGGTCTTTTTCAATGAGTAGCAAGGGGTATGGGCTAGGCTGGGGACAAGCTATCAAGTGAAGCCAGGGGTGCAAGCAAACTGCACCCCGAACTAGTACATAGCCAGGGATCCTAGCTGTAGCTGGCAGGGAACCAGGAGCCCAGACTCCCAGTTTGGGACAGCTGCTGGCAGAGGCTGAAGTGCTGAGTGTCTCTGCCCACTGTCAGATTGAGGAGAGACCCCAGACAGGGTCTAGATAGGAACTGTCCCAAGTGACAGCAGCACACGGTGAAGGAGTCAGTCACTGAAATGGCCACTGGGTGAGCATCTCTCCCAGGCACATCCACAGATCTTTCCCCAAGCTGCTCCACAAGTCCAAAGCTTGGTTTGCAGGGAAAGTCTTATTTTTTTTAGCTTATAACAACGCAATATTGTTGGTATTCCCTCTACAAATACACAACTGTTGGTGTAGATTTAGGGTGACCGAGCGCCTTTATCTTCCTAAATCAATAGTTAAGGAGGGAAAATAAGATGTCTGTAGGTATTTTCTGAGTTTCACTTCCTTTGTGACTCTCTGCCTATGAGAGGAAAACCTGTAACAACTGACAGTACTCATCTTTTTTGCTTGTGGCCCAAGACAGAACACAACAGCCAGCATCCTCTTGGGCCCAGTGGTATGTCCCAAATGGAGTTGAAGGACCCTTCTTCCCATCACTCAAATCAGACTATTTCTTCCTAATCTTTAATAATAATTGCCCCTCACTTTCTGGATCATTTTCAAATCCTAGTCTCCTGCTGAAAATTCTTTCTACCTTCTCTCTCAGTGACTGGCCACCCTCTCTAAAATTTCACATACACACACACACACACACACACACACACACTCCATAGTCTCCTTCCTGCTTTATGGCTTCTCCTGAGAACTGAACACAAAACAAACTTTTACTTTTACAAAGAAGAAATTTTTGTGTTTTGTTCACTGCTGTATCCACAGCAGTGGATACAGTGAGCACCGAGAAATGTGCCCCAAACAAAATGCTGAATGAATGAATGGACAAGCCAGGGCTTCCTGGCCTATTTCAAGTTCTACAACTTGATCCTGCACTTTCCACTTACACCACAGATTTTTCAAAGCCCTCTCACCCATTCCTGATGCCAAAAGATCCCCACATCAATTCCAGAAACCTGAAAAGACTCTCAAACAATCCAGCCCCACACCTGCCCCCTTCTTCTGTTTAATATGGCTGTGGGTCCAACCCAGGTGACCTGACTGCTGCTCACACCGGCCGCCTCACCTCCATTGCCGTTCTCGTTCCCTTGGTCCAGGCCACCAAGGGTTTACTGCAACGGCTCGCTAATCTCCAACCCACACTCCCTAGGACGGAAGGAGTAAACTTTCTAAAACTGCAAGTCAGAGCACCTAAGCTTCCTGCCTAAAGCCCATCATGGCCCCTCATTACCTACAGGACTGAACCCAAACTCCTTCCCAGGTAATCACAGCTGCCCTTGTCCTGATGAACTACTTAAACTTCCCAGTCTGCCAAGAAATGTAACCCCAAGCCTTTGCCCAGGCTTCCCTGATAGCTCAGGTGGTAAAAGAATCTGCCTGCACTATGGTAGACCTGGGTTTGATCCCTGGGTTGGGAAGATCCCCTGGACAAGGGCACTCCAGTATTCTTGCCTGGAGAATCCCTAAGGACAGAGGAGCCTGGCGGGCTGCAGTCCATGGGGTCGCAGAGTCGGACACGACTGAGCGACTAAGCACAGCACAGCAAGCCTTTGCCCACGCTTCCCCCACTGCACTGAATGTCCTTTTATCCCCTAGAGAGCCGCTGCTTGACCTCAAGACCCACCCTGGGTGCGTGCACATCTCTATAGCATTCCCAACTCTGTGGACTCGAAGAACGTTTACAATCTGCAAGCTCACCCAGGGCAGGAACCATCACGACTCCACCTGTGTGCCCACAGGGCCAGGTGCTGTGAGAGAACAATAAAGATGTTCGAGGGGTGAGTGACAGTGCAGAAATAACGTCAGTCCACTTTCCACAAAGCCCATTCAGACAAACTACAGAGCAGCAGCTTCCTCCCACACTGCCAGGCTAGTGCTGGAACCCCCAGTTCACTCCACGGATCTTCATTTCTACAGAGTCCTCGACTGGGTATTTTTAGCCCCAATATCAGAAAAGGGGACGAGAGGAAAGGCTAGCATTCAGCATTGCATAGAGAAAAATACCTGCCACAAACCCAAAGATGGGCTAAAAGGAATCTTATGTATATAACCTTAACTCCTTTTGTGGAAAGGGTCTTCTACAAACTATGCTAACATCTCAGCTGAGTAGATTTGTACAGCATCAGGAGAAGTGAACTGTGCAGTTTAAAAAAAAAAAAGAGGTCAGGAAGTTGTGTAGACATCCTCTATTACTGGGGTCCTGTCCAGAGGGTTTCAAAATGAGCTGAATAAAGCAAAAATCATGGTCTCAGGGAAACTGTTAAATAAGAGAATATTATATTTTAAAAAATCACCAGTTTGGCTAAGGCTTCTATCTTTCCCCATCCTCCATCCAGTGCTAAAATCTTCCCTTATAAATACACAGTGTACACAAATTTAAAGACGAAATTAATTTACCAAATTAACACTATGTGGGTTTTTAAAAATTTACTCTAGCTTTTTTTTTTGGGGGGGGGGGGGTGTCAGTGTCTTCAAGAACTTTGATCTGTAAGTTAAAAATAAAATTACACATAAATAAACCAAAATGGGTACTGCCAAAGAGTCAAAGACCTGGCAATTTCCAGACATACTGATTACATCTGTCTTCATTTTTGAAATTCAAGTAATACACTGCTCAGAGCACCACTTACAAAATTGCTATCATTGTCACACTTAATCTAACATAGCACAGTGCTGCTCCATTCTCTGGAATCTGTCCCACAATCCCTGAGGATGGAGCCGGGGACACTCAGATCCTACAAGTATCAAAATGTCGAGCAAGGGTTGCATCCGTACCCCACTCCACAGCCATCTCCAGACTCCAGAGCAGGGGCCACCACCCTACAGATGAAGACACTTGTCACAGTAAAATCTCAAGCCAACTGTAAACTGCAGTTTCTGACCTCATCAATGTAGCACTGCAAGCTCTCTGCTAGCATTAAGTCCAACGCTGTGTCTGACTCTGTGCAACCCTATGCCCACCAGGCTCCTCTA